>NC_141089.1:47342454-47754954 GCF_041138505.1 Cibotium barometz | reverse complement strand
AAGTTTTGTTCAAGACTCTCTCATGCTTTTATTTGTTTTGCATGGACGATGAATGGGACAAGTGTCTAGCGCTGACACATGCAGGCTCATGGACACTGAAGAAGCTAAAGCCCATAAAGCACCTACTATTGATTCCCTCATGGAAGATGATGTCTTGTACTGTCATATGATAGAGTGCTTGTGGTGGAGATGTCTTGTACTGTCATATGATAGAGTGCTTTGCAAATATGGTGGAGATGGGTGACAATTTTGCAATGCTCTCTGCACCTATGAATGCAGAGAACGAGGACTACTACAATGTCCTCTATAAGACACCAACGATGGTACTAGAGAAGTAGGAGAAGGATGGCTGGGGGAATGTCTTCAACACTAGCAAAATGAAGTTATCCACGGCGTGTACTACCAAAAACTACTTTCAGGACTTAGCAGTTTGTTCTATTAAAAAATGATCCAACAACAATTGTACATATGCCGATCCTCTTCTTGAAATCAAGTTCTCTATGATACGAGTGCAGCAAAGAGTTAAGGGTCATAAAGTGCTTTACTATTTACCGCCTAAAGTGCACAACACTATCTTGCATAACTTAGAGTTATAGAAAGCCAATGAAATAATGTTTAACCCCTTGAAGTGCATGGCACTACTCGGTTGTTGTCGATGCAACTTGCCTTTCTAATGCATGTAACATTTGTTATCCCTTGCAACAATAGTACAGTTGTCCACTCTTGTAAACTGAGTAGATCATAATAAAAACTAAACTTTTTTCCCTTGCACCATACCATTACTTAAGCCACTTGTAACCAATACTTAAACCCACTTTTAAATCAGTGCTTACATCCACTTGAAAAGCCCTACTTTCATTCTCTTGTACACCATAGAAGACATAAATTACTTGTAAAACACTACTTAAATCCACTTCAAAAGAACCACTTGTACACCATACATGACACCAAAAACTATCAGAATCATGGTGTTTGTATTACTGTGTGATTAGATTACATCACTCTTTGTACATATATATAATTGCAAAACAAGCAGTAAATCATGGGTTATATCTCTAGCCTACAAAAAGACGTGCCAAAATGCTCTGCTTTATGGTAATCTTCCTAAGGCTATGCTACGCTATAATAACAATAAAGACTATGCTACAGCATATCATGAAGTGTTCCAAAGCTGAAAAAGGTTTTGCTCTTAAAGTGTATTGAGCAACTGTCGCTCGTTTGGTAGGGCAGCTTCAAGAGTCTATCATCAACCTCCTCCCATGTGTGTGGCAACTTGCAAGGGATTGTCAAACAGCTCCCACATAATGTCTTTCCCCTTAGGTGTCTTCCAGTCCTTGACTTCAAAGATGATTTCCTTCAGTCTTGTAGTGCATGGACTAGAATAAGTGATTGCCTCCACAACTTGAGCATAATTGTATCTCTCTAAACAATATGAGTGGACAACACCCTCAAGTATGGCAGCACACATTTCATAAACTCATTGTCATCACCTTGCCCTTCATAACTGCTGTGATATATACAAGTATGTTTTCAATTGAGCACCACTTTTTGAGCATTGTCATCCACCACCAACAAAATGTGCCTTGGATGAAAAGAAATATGAAACTTAGCTAGCACTACAAATGGCTTCAAGAAAATTAGGTCCGAAGGACGACTCAGATGTGTGTGGCCTTTCATCTATGTGCAGTGCCCTTGCAAAAAAACAAACTTGAACTTAGCATTGCTAAACCCTTGCAAATTGTACTCTTTTTTTATAAGTTTGACAAGAGGCCACAAGTTGACATCTCTCATAGAGAACCAGATTGCAACCTCAAAGGTCTTCAACAATTCTGAAAGAAACAACATCAGCCCTAGTCTAAAAGACACCACATGCCTTCCACATTTATAGACATGCCCTCTGTAAGAATCTAGTGCTCCACTATACCAACCCTTTAAAATCATGCCATTTACATAAAAAATCAACAACTTTCTTGGCATTATCATGGTTGGTGATTGACCTATACAAAGACCATTTATACAAAATACAAATCAAAGTTTTATAAAAGGGTGAAAGCAAGGGTTGGTGGTACAAGAAAAGGGCCAATTTTTTTTCCACCTTTTTGGTACTTTGGGGGGGAAAGGTTTGTATTTAGGAACTATTTTTAAGATCTTTGAGAATCTTTTGTGCAGTACCACCCCGTGAGAGTAGTGGTGTCATTAGTGGTGGTAGTGGTTTCAATTTTTTATGGTTTCAATTTTTTATTGTTTTTGCTCATTTCTGTTTGAACTAAGCGGGCGTCGTCTGGTCGCACCATCTCTCTCTCTCTCGCTCTCTCTCCCCCCCGCATTCGATTGTAGCAGAGCTGCTCTGCTCTAGAGCAGTCGTCTAGCCATGAGGACCCCAAAGGCCAAGGGAGCTGCTGCCAGCAGAGCGTCACCTTCAACATGCAAACCGAAAGCGAAGGCAAAGGAGGGCATGGTGCCTCCTGGCAGCAGCAACAAGAAGGGTGCTTCCACCACACCCCCCCAACAAACAAAGCCGGAGCACATAGCCAGTCCCAACACAAGGGCAAGTGCAAAACAATGCAAGGTCGACTCCGAACGGACCTCACTCCTCTTCGACAACGATGAATCAAAATCTACTAGCAAGTCAAGACGTGGTACGCTATTCATTGGCATATGCATGTGCTAAGTAAATGGTGCATGTTAACTCCCTGCACTGACATTTGAAGTTAAATGAACAATACTATATTTGGGAGAGTCACCTTCAACATGCAAACCAAAAGCGAAGGCAAAGGAGGGCATGGTGCCTCCTGGCAGCAGCAACAAGAAGGGTGCTTCCACCACACCCCCCCAACAAACAAAGCCGGAGCACATAGCCAGTCCCAACACAAGGGCAAGTGCAAAACAGTGCAAGGTCGACTCCGAATGGACCTCACTCCTCTTCGACGACGACGAATCAAAATCTACCAGCAAGTCAAGACGTGGTACGCTATTCATTGGCATATGCATGTGCTAAGTAAATGGTGCATGTTCACTCCCTGCACTGACATTTGAAGTTAAATGAACAGTACTATATTTGGTACTTTGCAGTAGCAAATTTGGTACTCTTTGAGTACCACAATTGGTTCTGTAGGGTATCACCTCACATTAGACATAATGTCGGCCACCACATTTAATCTATAGGAGTCAGCAATTCTCTGATTTGTTTTGAACACATTTTAGGTAAGAACAAAATGGAGGAGTACCCTCAACAAACGAGGTTCTGTTACACGGCACAGGACCTGCATGAAGAGTACGGTCTCAGTCTTGAGGGCAAACTCTTCAAGGACTTGACTGATGAGGACATGCCACCCGACCAATGGTTAACTGTATTCAAGTTCAAGTACCAAAAGAACAGCAAGATCTATTTAAACCATTTGCAGCCACAACTGGTGGAAGATTGCAGACTTCTATTCTCCAAAGTTTATCAGGGGCCCCCTTCATGTGGTGAATTGACCAACAAATTTGCTATGTGCTACGCTTTTGAGAAATGCCATGCAGCGAAAAAAAACCCAGCAGGGCATAAAGTAGCATGGGCCCGATTTGGGGAAGGAGTGTTGCAGATGATATCATCTAGGAGTGGCGGGCTTGAGCGTAAAATTGAGGCATGGAGGAGGCAAAATGCTTCCTCTCCTGGCAGTGTCCTGCATTTAGATAAGAAGGCCCGGATGACTCAAAGTGGTAGTAATATCTGCACAAAACCAGATAATGCTTGCAGAGGGGTAATTGCTGACTACTTACCTGATTTAGAGGCATTGCTGCAAAGACTGGCAGACCCAGTGTCACATCCAGGATGGTCAAACCTCAGAAGCCTGAAGGCCTCTATTCAAGCAAACAAGGACCAGCTATGAAGGTAGAAAGGACGTGGCGAAGAGTTTGATGGAAGACATCGATACCCTGGAAGCACGCATTGTTCAGCTTCAGCAACAAATCCCTGTTCCGGATGAAGAGATCAGAGAGGTGGAGGCTGAGCTGGGAGCAAGTCGGCGCTTGTTGCAACGACACGGGGTTTTCAAAAATATCCAAAAGCTCCAAGCGGAGGTTGAACAGCAGGAGGTATTGTATTTCTAGCCTATTGCATTGTGTTTGACTGTTGATAGTGTTTAATTTGCACATGGTTTGGCAATTTGGCATGTTTCACTTCTTGATTGACATTTTTGGTGGTTTTGGAACTTCTTGAACTGTTTTGGTACTTTCTTTACTTGTTTTGGTATTTTTTATAACACTTGGTGTTGTGCTGCTGCCTTTCTTGGTACTTAATGGTGCTTCTTTATTTCACATTAGGAAGTGAATGGGATCTTCTTGGGCCCTTTAATTTGCCCAAGCCTAATCAAGGTGATTAAGGAATATCCAAATGGGGGGTTGCCATGTGGACTGAAATGTTGGGTTTGTAAGAGAGGTGTAAGAGTGGTCAAAGGGTGCACTTTTCCCCCGAAAAAGGGGAGGAGGCAATTTTACAATTTTCGGACCTCCATAACGTCTACATACAAGCTCCGATTTGAGCGGAGATTATAGATCCGTGATCTACGCATCAAGAGCTTTCCATAGATATGTTACATGATATGGTTTTGTCCGCTAGATTTTAAATTCCATTTTCCCCCCAAAATTCAAATTCGAATAAAGTAGCCGTTTTGAAGCTTCTAATTAGAAAACGTTTCTTCTTAAGAGAAAAGGTTTGACTCCTTAAACTGCCAAATAAAAGGGCCCAAGAAGCCTTCCATTGAGGTCCTAATGTTTGGTACTCTATTGAACTATTTTTGTGCTGTTTTGGTACTTTCAGGTTACTTTCAGGTTACTGAGTTTAGTCTAATAGGGCACCTTTGGTTGTCTTGGATAATTGGTTGCACCCATGATTGACTGGTACTTTTGGTGCTTTGCTGTTCATTTGAAACTCTTCTGACCTATTATGATACTGCTTTGGTACTTTCTAGCTACAAGTTTTAGAGTCTTTAAGGTATTGCAGTTACATCTTGGGTTCAATGTTGGCACTAACTTTGGTACTTTTTGTGCTTCTTTGCTTCATGTGGTACTCTTTTGAAGTGTTTTGGTACTGAAGTTGAGCTTTTATTTGGTCTTATATGGTAGTGCTAAATATGTCTTGGGTGCTATCTAGGTATTATCTTTGGTATTTTTTGTTTTCATTGATTCGTTTGGTACTTTTTGCACTATTTTGGTACTAGTTTGGAATTTCACTGTGACAAGTTTTTGGGTCTTTTGGGTATTTTTGGGAGTCTTGTGTGTTTTTGGTACTTAATTGTACCAAATTATTGCTGTTTACAACTGTTTTGGCATAATTTACATGTTTTGGTACTGTTTAGTTACCTTTTGGTACTTTTTTGAGACTGATTTGTTAACCTTTTGGTACTGTTTTGGTTTGTCATTGGTTTGTCTTGGTACTGTTTTGTTACCTATTTTGGTACTATTTTGCTACTTTTGGTTTTTGTTTTGGTACTGTTTTGTTTCCTATTTGGTGCTATTTTGCTACTGTTTGCTACTATTTTGGTACTGATTTGCTACCTTTTTAGCACTGTCTGTAACCTATTTGGTACTATTTTAGTAGTATTTGGTACTATTCTGCTACTATTTGATATTATTTTGGTACTGCTTTGCTACATTTTTGGTATTGTTTTGGTAGTTTTTGGTACTTCATGTACCAATTTTGTGTTGTTTAAAACTATTTTGGTACAATCCAACCTTTTTTAGTACTGTTCTGGTAGTTTTTGGTACTTCATGTACCAATTTAGTGTTGTTTAAAACTATTTTGGTACAATCCGACCCTTTTTAGTACTGTTTTTATTTTGCTTGGGTTTGGCTTGGGAGTTGTTGAAACTTCATTGTACCCATTTAGTGCTGTTTAGAACTGTTATGGTACAATTTACCTGTTTTGGTACCTATTCTGGTTCAGTTTTTGTACTGCTTGTGTACTTCCTTGCTAATTGTTTGTTTTGATGGATAAGTAGATAGAGTATGTCTGTTTTGCAGATGGAGTATGTGAAGCTCCACAATGAATGCTTGGAGACCCAAGACCATCAAGAATTTGTACATAAGTTGTGTGCTGAGAAGTGAAGAGGGGTATGAAATATACATTGACTCCAAGGCCTCATGTTGTGGACCCTGCCAACACAATTCATGTGTTTGGTACTTGTGTTGCCTGTGGGGAGGCTTTGGAGGCTTCTTACGTGGTTGGTACCTTCATGCTTCCCTGCAGGCATCAGTACCATCCATTGTGTTTTGCAGCTGTGTTGAGAACAAGAGATATGTGCGTGAAGGCACGTTGCAACACCGCAATCCCTTCGGAGGCAAAGGCCTGGGTGTCAGGGAGGTCATTATTAAAGAGTAAGTGGGGTGTTTGTGTTGGACACTGTATGTTTATATTGTTTGAACTGATGATCTAATCTTGTCTTTCATCTTTGTGCATATGTAGGTAGAGAATCTTTCGGTGCGGACACCCATGACACCACCCCAAAGGATAGGAAGGATCTCCCTGGTCACAGTAAGTCAAATGCCACTTACATGTTTAAAGAAGATCCTTACAAGTCAGTGCAGAAAATACTGCAAGACCTTGATGCCAACATAAGGGAAGGGAAAGGGGCTGAGCCTGCTGTAGACTCAAGCATGGGGGAAGATCGACTAAAAGCGGAAGTGCAGGAGAGAGACAAAGACGAAAAGGGACCGGAGGAGAAAGAACAGGGGGGAAGTGATCTGATTGAGGAGGTTGCTGAGCAAGAGACTGACCAAGGCGAGAAGAACAATGAAGAGATGCCGGCTGTTGAGGAGGTGACAGTTGAAGTTCTCTCAGAGGCAGAGGTTTTGGCTACGGCATCAACATCTGCAAAGGACAAGGCAGGTAGAAAGAGGAGGAAGAACGGAAATAGGGCAGCGAAAGCTACTCAAAGTGCACAGGAGGCTGTAGGTGCAGAGGAGCCCAAAGACACTGAGGAGGCTAAAAGCAATGAGGAGGCCAGAGCGGCGGGGGAAGCTACTGAAAGTGCTGAGGAGGCTAAAGGTGCAGAGGGGGCTGAAGGTGTAGAGGAGGCTAAAAGCGCGAAGGAGGCCAAAGAGGCGGGGGAAGCTACTGAAAGTGCAGAGAGCAGGTTAAAGGTGCAGAGGAGGGTGAAGGTGTAGAGTTGCCTAAAGGCACAGAGGATACAAAAGGTGTGGGGAAGGACAGAGCTACGGAGGAGACACCTGATGCAACGCCCTTAGAAACAGGTGATAGCAATGATTCAGCCACCCTCTTCGAGCTCTTCGCTATGAAATGTAGAAAGCGCCCCGTTGGTGGTGGTCTCAAGCCGCAAGGCTGCAAAAATTAGCTGATGTTACAGCATTTTGTACTTGCTTCTGGACTAATTTGAAATACCAGCCCATTTGCTTTTGTCGATGCGTTTTGTGTCATGCCGCTCTACTCTTGAAAGGTGTCAATGTGTTTGTAAACTGTCATGTCCTACTGTCACTATTTTGTAACCTTTTATTGGTGCCCAATGTCTAACTTTGCTTTTGCGAAAAGGCTGTGTTCTTCTACTCATATAGTTTAGTGGTACTACAACAGGGGACCATTGGTGGCTACATGAACAACCACCGGATACATCAATGCCGATACATGTAATGGCAAGCAATAGGTGCCTTGTTGTTTTGGATGTCAATGGAGTGCTACTGAAGGATTATGTTGAAGCACCCAAGGATTTGTGGCAGCTCCCGTTCCCAGATGGAGTTAGGCCCCGAGGTGTGCAAGTGTCTCAATACAAATATTGTGTCGTCAGACCTGATGCAGAGGACTTCATCATCAACTTGAGGAAGCGATGCGACGTGATGCTCTGGTCATGTAGCCAAAGGAAGAACCTGATGGCCATAATGAATGCTTGCTTCCCTCGGTTGATGAAGATGAAAGGCCTCTTTTTAGGTATTTATCCCTAAACTTTCACAACTGGTTTTATTGATTTTGATACTGTTTGGCTAGCTTTGCTACTGTTCTGTACACAATCTGGTACTATTTGGTAGTTTGGTACTTTTGGCACTGCGAACACAATTTGGTACTTTTTGGAACTTTGGTACTCTGGTGCTATGCTGCTTTGGACTATGTTTGTTCATGTGTACACAATTTGGCACTGTTTTGTACATAATTTGGTACTCTTTGGTTATCTTTGGTACTTTGGTACTCTGATGCTATGGTAGTTTGAAATTGTGTTTTTTATTTTGTACACAATTTGGTACTGTTTGGTGCTTTGATACTATGGTACTTAATTTTGTGCTTGGTAACATTTGTGTACACAATTTTATAATGTTTGGTACTTTGGTTATTTGGTACTTTGGTACTGTGTTGTACCAAGTTTGGTACCTTTTCACTGTTATGTACTGTTTGTTAGCTTTGGTACTCTTATTTGTGCTGCTATTCTAATTGCTTGGTTTACCTGTTTTACAGATATTTTTGACCAGTCTCATTATGAGAGGTGGGCTACCAAACTCAGAGATGTGCCAGTCCTTGCGAAGGAGTTCGGTAACAAGCCTATTTTTCTGAAGCTCCTAAGAACAGTGTGGCGCAAGTATCCGCAATTCAATGAAACGAACACCCTCCTTGTGGACGACACGAGATACAAGTCCTTGAAGAATGATTACGACTCGTGCTGTTGCATCCGGTCATATGAGCCTAAGTATTATGACCCCGACAAGCCGAAGTATCTTATGCATGTCATTTTCCCGTGGATCTCCGGGTGGCTAGCTGATAAGTTCCCCACTGCTTACAGCCATCGGAATCCCTTGTTTGATGTTGAGGATGACATTTCCTCATTCGTTGTCAACTACTTTGTATCTATGGAGGGGTATTCGTACCGCTTTGACCCCCCTGATGTGTAAAAGATTCTGTATGCTTGTACATTACCTTTGGCATTTAATGATAATTATCTTTTTGTACATGTACTTTTTTTGGCTACTGCTTTTGTACTTTTCTGTTACTACTTGGTGAAAACAAAAAGGAACAGTACCAAAATTTGGTACTGCAAAAACACAGCAGAGCTAAAAACAATAAAGCACAGTACCAAATTGATAACACAGCAATAGCATTAGACAGTACTGATCACAAGTAAGATTCTAATCAAGAGAATTAGACAGTACTGATCACAAGCAAGATTCTATTCAAGAGAATTACAACTGTTGCCAGTGGTTAGAATTGTAGTTGGGGTAAACACTGTATGGCTCCCATCCTGGTCACTTCCGTCTTCATATGGCATACTGTTGTAGATATTTTCATATATCTCTGAGGATAGTTTAAAGTGGTGATAGAGGCCAGGGATAGCCTCCATGGGGAACCGTATGGCTCTAACAAGATGCGAGTAGATCATCACCGGTGGTGTCTGATCTAATAGGGTATAGATACCAACTTTGCCCTCAACCTGGGCATAGTACAAGCCCTCAACTAGCAATCCACCTCTTACGATCTTGTTATGCCAAAGGTCCTTCAGTACTCTTGGTGCTACATAAACGGTTTTTGTGCACTTAAGAAGGTAGAAGTCCTCCTTCTCCTCGGCTGCGTTCACTGCAAAGTTATCCCCAATGGACAGTAATTGGCTCAACACCTCAGGGTCTCCTTCATACATAGGCATGCTTAAATCCTCACTCACATGGGAGGAAAACAAATCATTGTAGTTCTCCTCATCATCGTCGTCCTCATCACTATTTGTAGGTTGTATTGACTCTGTCAATGGCTCGATGGAGACATATTTCCATTCTTCAATGTGCTGTTTATTATTGCATCTCCTCCACTGCCCATTCACACATGGATCACAGAAGCATGACAGCGTACGAAAACGCACATCACATGGATTGTGCGTTGAGTAGCCGTCAACACAATGGAATGAGCGAGAGCCTACAATTGGTTTACAGTCCCACAACGGAAAACGCAGCACATCATTCGGTGAAACCAACCAGAACACCCTCCTTGTGCTGGCACTTCCACCTTCCGTTTTTGTCGGTTGAAACCTCGCATTCAAAAAATTGACCACATCAGCCGCACACTTCATGGGACAGCCATCGGGTTTTAGCTCTTCGTGCGTCAGGGTTCTCTTGATAATAGCACCTGCACCATCATGCTCTCCTTTTCCATGCCCTGAAGCAAAGAAGTTATGCATCATAAGCAATCCTGTCAACTGATAATACCTGGCTACGAAATAGTGTGGTCTTCGTGCCTTGAACTGTGAAGCGGCACCATCTGACCATACCCAATGATAACGCAAACAGTGTCCTTGCTGTTTCATCCAGTTGTCATGCAGCATAAAACAATGCTGAATAAAGAGCGTGTCGTGGAGCTTATCATCTGATATGTAAAAATGCACAGTCTTCTCAATAGCTCCTACTGAATTTCTGATATAAGAGATGTGTACCAGTATTGTTACCTGTGTTGACCACCAATGCATGGACTGGATCTCATTTTGCACTTTAAAGCTGTAATTCTCTGCAAAATCAACAACAGATACCACAACATCTCTGGGAAACTTAAGCAAGCAGTCTTTGAATTGTTGGGCCTGCCACCTAAACATAAAGTTGTGCTTAACGAAGCTTTTCAGATGATCTGAAAAGAGATGAATGAAAGTTGCACTTTTCATCCTTTCCACGACCAAGTCCTTTCGCTTCTTCTCTTTTCCATCACCATTAACCTGTCCAGTGCCCACATCCTGGAATATCTTAACAGTCACCTCCTTGCTATCTGTTGCAATCTCGGCTGGGCAGAATGACAACTTTTGTACACCGCATTTGGGGCACTCTCCAAGCAAGCATCTCTTTGCATGATATTCACCCTCCTTAGGGCGAGGGCACAATATAAAATCCAGCAAGTTATGTGTTGAAAAACAGCCTGGTTTGCAGAACATTGGCCTGCCTCACTACGTGTACCACAAATGGAGCATGTACATGGATGTTCTTTGCCATGATGCCCAAACTTATTCTGGCGCATTTGATTGAAAGCATCCTTGAAGTATACCATCTGGATATGGTAAATACAGCAGCAAGTATACCGCTCTTTCAATCTTCGGACAAAAAAAGGCTTGAGTGTCTCAAAGGACCTACGTGACAACTTCACCGCAGGATACATGCTCTTGAATCTTTTGTAGAGCTCCACCTTTAAACGAAAAATGAACCACGTTAGAGCTCAGAATACTATCAAACAAGAGTAAAGCACCAAAGCTATTTACAGTACAAAATTTGGTACTGTAAACCACCAACTCATTGTAAAGTACCAAATTTGGAACTGTAGTGCCAGATAACAGACTATAGTGCCAAATTTGATGCAGAAAAGCACCATATTAAACTCTATTTATTACCAGGCGGACCATAGTACCTAATTGGATACTTTTCTACATTAAGCATGGTACCAAATTGGATCATAGTAACAAATTGGTGGGTGCTTTTGTGAATACAAAAAAGCACCAAATTTGGTTCTATGTACCAAGCTGGAACCATAGTACCCAATTTGGTACTGTTTTACATACTGCATATTACCAAAATGGATCCATAGTGGCAAATTGGGTACTTTTTTGGATACAGAAAAGCTTTAAAATTGGTACTATGCATCCAGTTTGGTACTTTTCTGTATTCACTAAAAGCACCCAATCTGTTTCCAAAACACAATTTGGTATAATACTACCAAGTGTGAGTGGTGCCCAAAAACACCAAATTGGATTTGTGGAACCCCTTAGGTACTATGCAGGCACACTTAAAGCACCCTACATAGTACCAAAATTGATCCATAGTACCAAATTAGCTATTTCTCTGTATACTTCACAGTACCATAATTGGAAGCTTAGTACAAAATTGGATACTTTTTTGGATACAAAGAGCGCCATAATTGGTACTATGCATCTAGTTTGGTACTTTTCAGTATCCTCTAAAAGCACCAAATCTGTTTCCAAAACCCATTTTGGTATTATACTACCAAGTGTAAGTGGTGCCCAAAAAAACCAAATTGGAGCTGTGGCACACCTTAGGTACTAACCAGGCACACTTAAAGCACCCTGCATAGTACCGAACTTGATCCATAGTACCAAATTGGCTATTTCTCTGCATACTTTACAGTACCATAATTGGATGCTTAGTACAAAATTGGATACTTTTCTGGATATAAAACGCTCCAAAATTGGTACTATGCATCCATTTGGTACTTTGCAAGATACATTGAAAGCACCAAATCTGTCTCCAAAACCTAATTTGGTATTACACTACCAAGTGTGAGTGCTTCTCAAAAGTGCCAAATTGAGACTGTGCTTCCTTACTCTTGGACATTGCAACCAAAAGTTGTACCGTGAATCCTGTTGGGTACAATGCAAAATTCAAAGACGTGCCAAATTTAATCCTATGGAGGTGGAATTGGTACCTACAATGATACTATTATGGAGCTGGGAATTCAAACAATGGTAAGTACTTGGATATGGGAATTGGTACCTACAATGATTGCAGTACCAAATTGGTACTTATGGCCTAGAGTGATTGTTGGTAAAAAACTACCAGTTTGGTACTGAACAACCAAGCTTTCAGTGCTGCCCAAAGACTACAAATTTTGAACTATTCCAACAGAAATCAAGGCCACCATGGATTGCATTGTAGCAAAAACATATTACCTGAGAGTCATCTAGAAGATGAATTGGATGTTTAATGACACATTTTGCCTCGATCCTCTGCTTACAAATATCCTTTTTGTTTGGTGAAACTCTCGTCTCAGATTTCCAAAAAGCGGTCACCAAATCTCTAGTTTCACTTATGATACTTGTATACAAAGGCAATTGTCTGTGAGACAAGCACTAAGTGGCAACACTTCATTCTCATCTTTCGTTTCCAGTCGACTGCTTGCTGCCGCTATATTCCGTCGATGAACACCCAAGACAGCAGCAATTTTGGACTGGTTCACTGACATTGTTCTCTGATCACCATTGTTCAGTATCATCATCAAAGAGGCTCTCTTTACAAACAGCTCACTTGCAGAGTGAGGTACTTTCAATTGAGTCAATGTGTTGCGAACGTTGGAAAGAAGACTTGATTGCACATCCGAACTCCTCAACTTGGAAAACGGCTGATGATGCATGAGCTGCTCTAGAATTTCCTGTTGTTCTACTGTTGTTAGTCCTTGGGTCTGTCGACGCCAACATCTAGCCATGGCTTTGCATATATTGTTCCTTGACCTGGTTCTTGAAAGGCTACCTTCCCTAGCAAGGTTGCGCTCCTTGCATCGTTGCTCACGCTTCTTTTGCGCCCAATAGCCCCGAAGAAATTCTTGGTTGCCGACAGGTTCGTGAGCAGCTTGGGTTTCATTGATAGTATCCTCTGTAAATGCAGGTATCCCTGACTCAAGGTTAGTGAAGGAATCACACTCAACCTCCAGCATCGTCTCTGTAAATATGCTGACGGCCTGAGCTGCCATGTTTATACAGAGAGAGAGAGGGCTATGGTGTTCCACAGGGGATAGATGATGTGCAGGAGAGAGGTCTGAGAGAGAGAGAGAGAGAGAGAGACAGAGAGGGGAGGTCTGAGAGAGAGAGAGAGGGAGAGAGAGAAATCTGCTTCCTTGCATCTGCACCCAGGTCTCCACCCATGTCTATCTGTTATGGGACGTTTCAAAAAAAAGACTAAAGTATAACACCTCAGGGAATTTTCACAGCTTAATATTTCTCCTTTATTTCCTTTTTGCCCTCTTTTTCTTTACTCTCGTTCTACCAAGCCTAGGTGGTGTCAAGGACAACCAATTTTGTACCACCATCCCTTGCTTTCGCCCAAAAGGAAGTTTTTAATTAGTGCACCGTGATGAGAAAAAATGCATCTTGATTGAAGGGGTCAAAAGAGTTATAGAAGACTAGGAAGCATCCTACATGACACTTGTCACATGAGCCCAAATGGGTAGCGGACATGCCCATAGACTTTACAAAACAAGTCATTAATGAGACCTAGTCTTTACTATAGAGGGCCTGGGTGGTTTCTTTTTGGGTGTCTTTGATGCACAAAATAGGTGACTTTTTTTACTTAAATGCCACACCATCATGAAACATGTGTTGGAGAGGCACGTTGTCCTTGTCCTGATCGTCTTCAAGCTCACTTGACTCTCTTGGGATCTCCTTCTCATTGTCATCTTCCTACTTGTCTTCAATCCCACTTGACTCTCTTGGGATCTCCTTCTCATTGTCATATTCCTACTTGTCTTCACTTGACTCTCTTAGCATCTCCTTGTCGTTGTCTTTTGTCTCCTTGTCTACAAGCCCACTTGACTCCTTGTCGTTGTCTCCTTGTCTACAAGCCCACTTGATTCTCTTGGAATCTCCTTCTCATTCTCCTTTGGCTCCTTGTCAAAAGTAGCACACATCATCTCCACTTCGCTGACTATAGTAGTTGTGTTGCTCATTATAGATGCCTTAATCTTTTGTTTCAAAACACCTTGCATAATGGCTTCATCTTACTCACCACTTGAAGGATTCAAGTCTATACTCTCTTCCACACCTGCACTAAAAGATTCTTGCCGTGCTTCATCAACACCATTTGAAGCTTCACCATTGATGCTTTGGCCTACCACTTGATCTGTTCCAGTACAATCTCTAGTTACAACATTGGTTGCCCCCTCCTTGGCATAATGGTTTGAGATATTATCTACAACAGCATCCACATCAATAATCATGTCTTCATCATCAAGCTCATCCAATGCTTCCTCCTCATGTGGATTAGCAAAAACTTTATTTGGTATATTTTAAAGGGTATTTGCTAATGCTACCCTAGTGTCCACCACTGCCTTTTTGCCATGAGGTGATTCAAAACAAGCACACAAGATAACTAGTTGCAATAACCATAGTATTAGAACTATCAGATTCAACATAGCCCAGTCTCATCGAATAAAAATAACACATACCTTGTGCTGAAAGTCCTTCCCTAGTACCCTTGGTTGGTGCTCCCCTATCAACCTCTTTGGTTGCCTTTGACTTCTTTTTCGGCTTGTACAGCAAAGATCAAACGGTTGCAGTCTTCTTTCGTGAATGGTTCCCTTGTGATGGTTCCCTTGTGCTTTCATTGGATACTCCCCTTGGTTGGTGCTCCCCTATCAACCTCTTTGGTTGCCTTTGACTTCTTTTTCGGCTTGTACAGCAAAGATCAAACGGTTGCAGTCTTCTTTCGTGAATGGTTCCCTTGTGCTTTCATTGGATACTCCCCTTTTTACTTTTATACTACATTCTTTTGTAGCGCATACTAAATTACAATTATGAAAATAAAACCCACCTAAAAATTACCCCAACACCTCATAACAACATGATACATTAACACAGTTATGTGCAAGAATCCTTACCAGCTTCTGTACTTTTTCCAACCAATCTAGGGGACTTGCAAAAAGGGCTACTTATCTTTGCACCCTTGCTGTTAATGACTTGTTGTTGCTTACTCACTTTCTATCATCATATACACCCTCAACACCCTTTTTCCCTCCTTTAGGTCTCGATTCCACAACCACCACCTTTGTAGGAGTTCTTTCTGGATGTGATGATGGTAGCTCATTTACACTATCCATTCATTATCTTTTTCCCAGCGTAGCCTTTGCTTTCTGCAGAGTGTGGAGTCCCTACACCTGTAGAGTATGTACAAAAAACATGAAGCTAAAATAACCAACTTTGAACATAGAAAGAAAAAAAATCAAGCATGTTCAGGAGATGCTACTCAGTATAGTACTTTTAAAGTACTAATTAGTGTCGATGTAATCTAGTCTCAATCTAGTACTATACAATACTATAAATGTACTAAATAGTATTCATTTAATCTAGTACATACAATGATGGATGTATCATACACTTTAAGTACTTTGATAAGACCAAAAAATACTATCAAATTACTAATCAAATAGTTTTAAGTAATCTAATGCATACAATGCTGGCTATATATTACACTTTAAGTACTTTGATAGTACTACAAAGTACTGTGATAGTGTTAAAAGAACTATCAGTACTGTGAAAGTGTTAAAAGAACTATCACAGTACTACAAATTACTGTGATAGTGTTAAAAGAACTATCAGTAATTCTGTAGAGCTAGTTTTAGAACATATAAGAATTTGACATTACTAATTAAAAACCTTTTAAACCTTAATTATGAAATGATGTCTTTTTTAGTACTCAACAGTACCTTGAGAGTACTATGCAAACCTATTTGAAACAAATACATTTAATGTGATGTTTAGTACATATATCAATCCTTTCCTCACTCTCTCTCCAATTAGTGTTTCAATCCAATGGACTATTTTCCATGCTTGAGTGCAGAGACATTTAACCGCCTACTGCATTTTCTTTACTCTCACGCATGGAATGCAAATTCTATTGGTGGCCTGTCAAACATGTAGTTGAGAGAGCTCAAAGCTAGATGTAGGCGGGAGCAAGTTGGGGAGACTGTGAGGAGTTTAAATGGGGGCAGCCCTTTGAGAAGGAGTTGCTATGGCAGCTCTCACACCGCACAAGGTGCTCATGCAAAATCTCGAAGCATAGCTCATTCACCTACTTTACAGTACCGCACCATTTCTTAACATCATTAAAATTAATTAGACTCCTAGAATTAGTAATTTCACTTACCCATCTTAAGTGGTGAACCTTTCACTCTACTTACCCATTGCCCTACATTAAAAGTATAGTATAATGCATGCCAGTAGTATGCCCGCCCTTTCATGCATCCACCCATCATCACTAAGTCTAAAATTGAGGCGGGCCCTACGGTTGACATTTTAAATACGCAACACCTCTGTGACTCATCCAAAGCTTGGCCAAGAAAACTACTAGCATGGAAGAACTCAAAAGTGCATGGAAGAAAACTACTAGCATGGAAGAACTCAAAAGTGCATTGTCTCTTCAAATCTAAAATACTGAAATTTACACCACCTTGCGTTGTATCATTGTTTCTAGAAGTACACACCATCCTTCTAAATCTACAAGAGAAATGGGTAACTTAAAATTTTATTTAAAATTGTGTTGAGAATCACAATCATGTAATTAAAATGTATATGAAGTTAAACTTACCTTTGACATTGAACCAGGGGATGCATGTGTTGTAATAATTGTGACAACTCCATGTTGCTAATGTTTAATTCATCCCTTATATAATTTCTAACAACTACATCCAATACTAGTTGCTTTGTGATATCCATGTGAATCTTCCTTAGACCACTTTGATAACCTCTGGCACTACCTCTTGTACAAGTATTATTATCTTTTATAGTGCTTGCTTTGATGTGCCTCTTTACACCTCATGTAAATGTTCTAAGTTGGTGTATCATTAATCTGCTCATATGTAGGTCATCGGGCATACAATAGTACATTGTAGAGCCACACATACTTCTACATATAGGTCTGGCCTTACAGTAGAAGCAAGCAGATAACTATATCCATCCGATGTTAAGACAAGCGAGGGACGCTTTTATATGAGCTTTCCTATTCTTTTAAAAAATATAAATTCCCAATAAATACTCTTATCAATCAATGTTTATTGAAATTAAACTAAGGTATAAAGCTTACCAATCTATGATGCTCTATTGAGTGTGTCATTTATAGTCCTACTTCCATATAAGGCATAAGTGCACTAAAACAAACCTCCAAAACAACTCTTTTGGACTATTCTGGGAAACTCCACAAGTTTCAGCCAACAATGCCCATCGTGTTCTTACTCCATTTCTTGGGATCAAGTACCTTAGGTAACTCACATTTCCATTGTAAATTTGTGGTTCGCATCCATTTTTGCAATAAGTATGCAAGCTAATATCATTTTGTGAGGAACACCTGCATGAGACTCCATAGATAGTAAGTATTTCATTACACTATTTTGATAGGGTGTGTCTATATATGCTTTAGAGAATGTAAGAGATTATTCTATTGTGAGATCAATAATTGGTTACTTTGGCATGCACATTATATTATTACTTGACTCACCTACTAATGGAATCACAAGATATTCTAGTATTATTATATCCTTATCAAAGGTATTATATGGTTACCCTTCAAAATAGGTCTTGGTATAAGATGATCTACACCATCTTGCTTTGGTTTAATTGTAAATACCTTTAAACCTGATTGAGTAGATGAAATTCTAATATACCTTTAAACTTGATTGAGTAGATAAAATTCTAATATAATCGTCACGTTTAGAAATATAAAAACACCCTTGCACAGTCCTAACAATAGGATTTGATTCTAAACCCCCAACAAAAATGTGAAATGTTGTGTTCTCCATCTCAATAAGAAAAAATACAAATTGTAAATACCTTTAAACCTGATTGAGTAGATGAAATTCTAATATAATCGTCATGTTTAGAAATATAAAAACACCCTTGCACACAGTCCTAACAAGAGGATTTGATTCTGAACCCCCAAAAAAAATGTCAAATGTTGTGTTCTCCATCTCAATAAGAAAAAATACAAATTTTTCTTTAAAAAAAGAGGAGAACAAAATCTGTGTTTGTAATGTACTCTATAACCTAATAAGCACAAACATAAATCAAAAAAAGAGGAAAAGGAGATGTGTTTATAAGGAGATATATGTTTGTAAAAGGACATATGACTTAGAAGTGCACAATGAAAAGTAGAAAACGAATTCAGGTTTAAAAGAATGGATCCAAACAAATAAGCAAGTAAATAAAGGAAAATAGATAAATTTTAAATGTATTAAATAATATATTATAACTAACAATAACATAAACATCCTTTCAATCATTATAAGTGATGATCATCGTTATGTGAATCCAAAATTTGTTTTTAATGAGAATAGTTCTTATTTAATGCATAGATAACTCTCATGCATTTCTTATTTTAATTGTTAATATAAATTATTATTTATATCTTAATATGAATTTTAAAAAGGATTAAATCTACTCTATAATCTTATCATATATTGGTTTGTAGATCACTATGTAGTTTCGAATTCTTGATACACTCTCAAATCTAGGTCTCTCTCTCTCTCTCTCTCTCTCTCTCTCTCTCTCTCTCTCTCTCTCTCTCCCCAGTGGCGGTCAGAACCCTGTTTGAGGGAAGAAGGGAGGGGATCTCCCCTCCCCCGATCAACGGTCGACACTACTTATACCGGTCGAGAGGGACCTCCCTCCCCCTCTGCTGCTAGGCCAATAGGCCACTCTCGATAGGAGGGGTGTGGGAACTTCCCCCTCTCTCCCCCCGATTAAGGGAGTAGTGCTGGCCCGCCGGGTTAAGGTCCCCTCCCTTCTTCCCCTAGTAGGGCTCCGACCACGCAAGGGGGGAGGGGGCTTGAGGGGTGCAGGAGAGGCAGGCAAGGGGGGGACATAGGAGACATGTGATAGAGGTGGGGGGGAAGAAGGGTATAGGAGGTAGGTAGGGCAAGCACTATAGAGGGAGCGATGGAATGAACCTCCTTACCCCAAATATGGTCGTGCAAGCGAGGGAGGGATCCTCCCCTTGCATATGGTCACCAACATCCCCCGACTATGCAAGGGGAGGGATCCTCCCCTTGCATATGGTCACCAACAGCCCCCGACTATGCAAGGGGAGGGATCCTCCCCTTGCATATGGTCACCAACAGCCCCCGACTATGGTCATTGGTGACCATATTCAAGCATCCTGAATATGGTCGCCAACCATATTCAGGGGGAAAGGCAGTCTCCCTCCCCCCTCTCTGCCTACATGTATATATATATATATATATAATTTTACAAGCCTCCTAGGAGAGCACAAATTTGAGCATTCGTAGGTACACAGTTCACACAAGTGCAAACAATGGCCAAATTATATTGCAAGATGTGAAATTTACATATCAAGCTATGAGGAGATAAGCCAAAATTGCATAAAGTAGTTGCATAAAATTGCATACAAGCTCTACAAGCTATACTCGATGACCAAAATTGCATAAAGTAGTTGCATACAAGCTATACAAGCTCAAACAAAGATGTGAGCTGACCAAAATATGTATGTACAAGAGGAAAGACATGGGCAAGGCCACTCTATGCGGAGCCCTCACTCAGGGTCAGGCATTGGTTCCTGCGAAAACCATACAAGATGCTTTTTTTGGTATATAAAACAATGATCTAACATGACATGGCAAAGCAAGTATACAAATCATAAGGTTAAGGCTTGCCGCACTTACCATATTTGTAATACGCCCCCAATTGAGGTTGGTGCCTTCTCACTCAAGCTTCTCCAAAATAAAGTACGTGTTATGGCAGCGCGAGCAATGTCCTCCTCTTCTCCCATTGCCGATCGACCAACCACTTGATTCTAAAAGTACCAAAACAACAAGATAAGCGTTGATACTTACAAAGTAGACATAACATCAAATGAAACATACAAGAAGATAAGCGTTGATACTTACAAAGTAGACATGGAATGCATTCCAACCGCCGCTTCCAAGGTGAGAGCTTCCTACGCTCTCCATTCGGGCTTTGGCCGTATCCTCTTGTTGCTTGTAGCATTGGGGATTTATTGTATGCTTTTGCTTCTCCTCATTCTAATCCTCGGTGCTCATGTACCAAGGCTTCTCACCCCCCGCCTTCACTCTCCTAGTCACATCTCCCTGCCAATGTTTCATGACGTCCACCATGTGGTCCTTTATCCACCTTATGGGGATGACATCACTACCGACAGCCGGCTTGTACTTATCCTTGATTTGGATTATGACTCTATCTTTCTTATCTTTATCCAACTTTGGCCATAAAGTCATAAAGTCATTTGCAAAGACAATGTGGCAAAGCTCGCAGATGCGGCTCTTCATCTCGTGGTCGACTTATCTAAAACCACATTGCCATTGACAATTGTGTAATATTTTTCTCCATCGACGGGTGTGGGTTTTGTGTCAAAACGTCGCGAGCGACGATGATCGTGAGCGTGGAGTGCTTCTGGTGCTAGATGGGGAAGGACACTCACGTGGAGTGCTTCTGGTGCTAGATGGGGAAGGACACTCACGTGGAGTGCTTCTGGCGCTAGATGGGGAAGGACGCTCACGTGGGGGCGTAGACCCATCCGTGCCCCCACTTGGACGACAACCGCCTCCACCTCCACTACTCGAGCGCTGTCCTCTGCAAGTGGTCGAGCGACCTAAGGGAGGGGTTCTGGCGGCTCTTTGTGCGGTTTGTACAGGTGAACTAGGGTTAGCGGTGGTGGTGCTTGATGGTGCGGCCGAAATTCTCGCCCCTCTCCCAAAATATTATTGTGCCATTTCTCTTTGCTCGGGGCATGGCTTGCACTAAAAAACCCATAAACTGGTTAGGTGACATGGCATATGGAGAGAAGGATGGAGAGTAAGCCGGTGTCTCATCTTGAGTGCGAGACATGTTTCGACACACACACAATAAAGCCCACATGGACACTTTAATAAGAGCATACACATGAATTATCCCTCAACATTCATTCATTTATGTATGAGGCCTTATGCATAAAGCTATGCATGAGGCTTATGCATAAAGCATTATGCATAAAGCTTATGCGCAAACCTACAAACCTATGCATGAGTCCTTATGCATAAAACATTATGCATAAGGCTTATGTATAAAGCACTATGCATAAGGCCTTAAGCATGAGGCCTTAAGCATAAAACTGTTCATGAGGCCTTATGCATAAAGCATGCATGAGGCCTTATGCATAAAGCCTATGCATAAAGCTATGCATGAGGCCTTATGCATAAAGCTATGCATGACGCTTATGCATAAAGCATGAATGAGCATTATGCATAAAGCTTAAATGCACAAACCTACAAAACAAATCCCCACAGCACCCAAGGGTGCAATAATAATAGAGGAAAGAGAGAGGAAAGATAGAAAAGCACTTACCTCTTTTTCGTGATGTTGAAAGAGAGGATTAGAGGACCTATAAAACCAACAAAAGGGTGAGGAAAGGATTAGTAATGCATACATACAAAAGCTTATGCAAGCTATGCTAAAGCTTATGCACGAATCTTTGGCTCAATCTGTCAGTAAAATGAAAAGCATCATGACCTAGTTAGATGGCATAGATGCTAAGACTAAAGACAACGATGTGGTTGCAATAATCCTAAAAAGCATGCCAAAATAATACAATGCACTTGTGAGACAACCTTGAAGAATCTACTAGAGCCAAATTTGATGGATGTGTCTCCTCCCTTTTGGAGAAGGAGAGAGAATTAAATGGAAGAAATCTTAGCACTGTTGAGCATGCATTGTTCAACAAAAGCAATTTCAAGTGTTACAATTGTGGCAAGAAAGGGCACTTTCAAAATGAATGCAGGTTCAAAGACAAGCCAAAGTGTAACTGCAACAAGTTTGGGCACAAAGAAGAAGATTGCATATTAAAGAAAAGCAAAAGCAACTTTATGGGGACTACTTTGACCACCAAGTATGAAGAGATCCCTAGAGATCAGCTCTTCTAAAGAGCAAGGAGGCAAACACCACTACTACCCTAGCCATCTGTTGTAAAAGAGGGGTCACCATATGAGTAGACACCCATCTTATCATTTCATCTTGCTTATTCTATGTATATCTACCTGACCACCTACTGAGAGTAGCCACTTGAGCATCCAGGGGGGTAATGATTGTTGTAACTCATAGCCAACCACCAGCCAGTTGAGCACCCAAGGGGGGTAATGATTGTTGTAACTCACATCCAATGACCACCTTGAGTAGCCCAGAGATATGGCACCAAGGGGGGGTTTTGAGAAGTGTGGTGCCATAGATCACATGTAGAGGGCTACCTTTACCTCAAGCTCATTCACATCCAAAGTAAACATCATACCATTTCTGTTACCCTTTGCAACCAAGCGACACTGATTTTTTGAAGTCTTCAAACAAAACATCCTTGAGGATTACTTTGTTGCAGACCCTGCTCAACCATCTATCCAACAGAAACCAAGTTCTTTTTATAATATTTGGAACAAGAAGTACATCTACCAAGTACTTCATTTTATCATCCTGCATAGACAATGGCACTTTACCAACATGCGCAATGGGATGCATAGTATCATTACACCTGTTTCTACATAACCTAGTTTTTCTATTTTCTGCATGTCTCTAAACCACTCACCATGACTGGTCATGGTGGTCAGAGGTGCAGAATCCACATACCATATATCTTGAGATCCTGACACATCTTCTCTTGTGGAACTGAGCATGTGCTGCATCACTTCTGTCATCACAAACAACTCTTAGTTTTGTCATCACCACCTTGTTTTTTAGATGTGCATAGTTGCCTTACTGTAACTTTCCACTTTTAATGTCATTCTACTTTTTATAGCAGTCCTTTACCATGTGCCTTGGTTTGCCACAATAATAGCACTCTATTCTATTTGCACTTTGATTTCTTTGCCAACCACCTCAGCCTCTTTGGCTCCCTGGCTCTAGACTATAGCCTGTTCCACCTGTGTATGATTACTTTGCTGCTACAAATCATTGGATTGTTGTTGTCCAAAATTTTGGTTTTCTTGTTGGCCCCGCCGCCTTGGCCTCAACCACAACCTCTACCTCTACCTCTTACTGAATTAGAGTAGAAGGCATGTTCTGATGTGTTCTTACTTTGTGAAGAAGAGTCTTCACCATAGACTTTTATTCTTGTTGGATTAATACTCTAAAATATCCTTTATGACAATAGGGATCAAGGGCTAAGATTCATTACAATTTTATCCATGTAAAAGCACCAATAATAGAGTCAAAACTCAGAGCCCATGAGTTATGGAGAGGTGCAGAGAATCTAGGCTTTTTAGAGGAGGTTTAGGAGATGATGTAGGAGTTGCCCTCTAGGAGATGATATCTACAACCTTTTTGCTCAAGGAAGTATCCAATAATGGGAGAGTTTTCTACCTTGGGATCTATTTACTTCTCACTTCATCTGGCAATGCAACTAAACACTTTCAAGTGTGCCAAATCTAGTTTCTTGCTAGTAAAATTATGTTCAACATGTCATGCCATGAACTGTTACAGTGGGGATTTATTTGTAATGTAAACTGCAACATTGTACCACCAAATGGTGTGTCAGAATTCCTAGCATTTTTTCTCAACCTTCCTGACTAAGGTCTACCACTATTAAAGGACTATCTAGGCACACTCAACACATATCATTATTACTCTCCATTCCTTGTAGCCAGATTCTTGTTTACATTAGTCTCTATAGAATCCATTACTAGTGTATGCCAGCTACTCATCTCATAAAAAATAACATCCTTGCTTACTTGCATCTCATGAGTAGTGGGGTTATAGCATCTATAACCTTTCTGGTTAAGTAAGTATCCAATAATGGTACAGTTTTCTACCTTGGGATCTAGGAATTTACTTCTCCCTTTATCTGGCAATGTAACCAAACACTTTCAAGTGTGTCAAATCTGGTTTCCTACTAGTAAACTTCAATTCACATGTCATGCCATGAACTATTATAGTGGGGGGTTCTGTTTGTAATGTAAACTATAGTTGCTACTAATTTAGCCTAAAAGTCATGAGGCGTTCCTTTATCATCAATACATGGGTAGCTTTTGTACGCTGCATGTTCTTCCTTTCTAAAGCCCCATTTTGGTTGGCAAAGTGTACCTGCATGTGAACTACCTCTTTATCCCATGCTCTCTTAGATAATCATTGAACACATAGGAGAAATATTCTCCCCCACCATCTAATCTTAGGAATTTTATATGTATGCCTTTGTCTTTCTCAACCATGGCCCTAAAACTTTAAAAGCATGTAAACACTTTGGTTTTCTCTTTTATGAAGTAGCCCCATACCTTCCTAGTAGTGTGGTCCATGAATCAAAGATACATAATAGTGGCATCCTCAAATTGATACTATATTTGTTGGTCCCTAAACATCAAAATGCACTACATCTCTAATGGTCTTTGACCCACATTTTTATCATCTAAAAATGCACTCTTAGACTATTCTTTCAATTAGCATGCTTCACATACTTTGTGCATTCCATCCACTTTAAACTTCAGCCAACCTATACAATGCTTTAGGCCTGCCTATTTTTAGGCACTTAATATTGACATGATTGATACGATTATGCCAAATTCTAATGTTTGCAATCACGGGTATATCATGTTCAAACATTACAACCTTTACTTTAGCATGCATGTTTGCATCCAATGTAAACATTTATCTAATTATGTTGCCCTTTGCAACTATGTAGCACTAGATATTAAAATATTTTACATAATATCCATGAAACATCACTTGTTGCAGACCTTGCTTAATCATTTTTCCCACTAAAACCAGGTACTTTGTAATATTTGGCACATGAAGTACATTAGCCAATTACCTCATTTTACCATATCCTACCAACATGCATAATAGGGTGCATTCACATACCTTGGATTTTCCATTTTCTTTATATATCCAAACCACTCTCCACCATGACTGGTCATGCAGTTCGAAGCACTTAAATAATTAACATACCATATATCCCTAGAGTTCCTAGAGTTCCTTACATTTGCAATCATAGAACTAAGCATATGTTGCATCATAAAAAGTTGCTCAATTATACCTTCAACTTTCTTTCTTTGAAGATGCATAGTTCCTTACATTTGTGTAGAAGGCCTAGTGGTCTTGTAGATTTCCAAAAGACAATTTACCCTTGGCATTTATCTCCTCAGTGATAGTAAGGGCTATAAGATCCTTGAAGTTAGAAATTTTTTTAAGTTTAGATAGATGTTCAAAGCTAGTCATAGTCTTTGCCAAGCCCATTCAATGTGGCTGACACTAAGTCATTTACTATCAACAGAAGCTCCAATAGAATTGAGGACATTTGTAAGCCATTCAACTTTCAAAAGTAATAATTGATACTCATCTTATTCCTCTGCATATTATGATCTTATTCCTCTACATATTATGTAGCTCTTTCTTTGCATATTATAATCTTATTCCTCAATATATTATGATCTTATTCCTTTGCATATCATGTAGCTCTTTCTTCAAGTGCATCTTTCTTGCCTTGTTGGTACTTGTGTTACTATATAGTTTAACCAAGGTATCCCATGCATCCTTGGGTATTGTTGCATCCTATATATGACCAATCATTTCATCCTACAAACAGCAAATATATCACTTTGTTGGCTCTCTCGATCCATGACTTGAAAGCTTTTTCCTATTAAGGAGTGATATTTTCTTCTAGAATCTCATTTCTTCTCTTCATCTAAAATAAACTCTCTCTATCCTTTTCCCATGAGGAAGTTTCTCATTCTGAACTTTATGTTTGGAATTTGTTCTTGTCCAGCTTCGTGCTTACAATCTAGGATAGACTATCAGATATGATTACCTATAGCAACTTACTAAACATTACTTGTAGAAACTTCTTGACTTATAAACTTATAATCTCCATTATAACAATATTGTAACCTATTCATCCATAATTGTATATGAACCAATCACATAAACATACATCCACCAGAAACCTATAAATCTTAGTTTCTCTAAAAATATTATCCTACAACCAAATTTATGCCATAAATTTGCTTCAAACTAGAAATTAGGCATACATAATCAAAATCGACACTTCACACTTATAGAGCCAAAATAGAGCTAAAAAGTAGCCTCAAATCCAAATTATGAAGTCACTGAGGTCCTCCTAACCATGCCCACATAATATAATGAAATCACTAAGGTCCTACTAACCATGCCTACACAATATAATGAAATCACTAAGGTCCTCCTAACCATGCCTACACAATATAATTCCTCTTTTCTTCATCACAAAGGGTGTCTTTAGATGTGAGACTTATAGTTGTGCCTATATGCTACTCTTGCCTACTAGCTACTTGTAGAGATTGACTTCTAGGTCAAAAGAAAAGAGATGAAGTTATCCTAAATTGGTGTGTACCTATGTCTTTGCATGGCCTCGTGCTTGCCTCTTGAGATCTCCACACAAAGTGATGCTCTAATACTCTGAGAAGAATGTGGGGGAGAGGGTGAGCTTGAGCTCTTTGTAAGAAAAAATACAAAATGATGCTTTGATACCATGAGAAGAATGTGGAGGAGAGGGTGAGCTTGAGCTCCTTGTAAGATGCAGGAGTAGACAAGCACATAACAGAGATGGATGGTTGATTTTTCTTCTATTATCTCTCTTCTCTAAAACCATAACATAAAGATAAGAGTATATACTATAAGGGAAAGTACTCTCCTACTATAAAACATATAAGGGAAAGATAAGAGTATATATATATATATATAAGGGAAAGTACTCTCCTGCTATAAAACATATATAGATCAGTCCATAGTATGAACCCAACTACTATATGAGCTAGTGCTATAACTATGTCATAACCCTAATAAACCAAAATGGTTGTGGCATGGTGGTATATCATCCATAATCTGGCATAAGTGCAAAGCTATCAGCCTGGCTTGTCACCTATATTTGCACTATTTGAGCTCAATATCTCAACAATATGATCTCAATAATGTGAGGTAGCTAGGTTGCATAAGCTCCTTGTAGATATGGGTAAGCCCATGGATAGCCCAGTTACCATCTCATTATGGTAATAACATGAGCATCATACAATCACCCAGTATATTAAATAAGGATGAAGAACATTAAGATGAATTATCATTTTATGAGGGAGAAGATTATAGAAGGTAATGTGGATTTGGTTTATGTCATAACCACCACAGACTCATCATGTGGATGACATCTTCACAAAGGCATTGGGTACAAAGAAGCTTACTTGGAGTGCTCTGTCAAGCCTTCTATCCTAGTCTTGAAGCCAACCTACACCATGGCCAGAGTGCCGAGTCAAATCTACCTCAAGCCCCAACATAAACTCTACATATAACTCTGCAAAGTAGATTGGAATCTCATGAGATAATGGAGCAAAGCACCATAATATGCCACATATCGCGATAGAATGTGGGTTGCCACCATAGCTGCATGGGTGCACCAAGCCACCTTAAGCGGCCTTGTAATCACAAACTCGCCAGTCCTCTCACGAACGAACAGCTGTAATTTCTTCTCTTTGATAGAGGGAAATCAGAATACCTCTCGATGATGAGACAAGCCGCCTACTGACATACCCGTCCACCCTGTTGTGTCTCTTGTTGAAATATACAAGTGAATAGGTGTGTGCAGGAACAAGCCCTTGGTTAGAGACTGTAAAAGAGGATGTGTAAATGTGAAAGAACTTGTGAAAAGGTGAGAAGAATCTACTGGGAGAGAATAAAGGGTAGCATGAGAAGATTTAGGAAGTGTGAAGATATTCTGGGAAAAGTGAAGAGGTGGAGAGAATCAAGCAAAAGAGGTGGAGATATTCTGGGAGAGGTGGAGTGAATCAAGGAGAAATCAGTGGGATTTGATGCTTGGATGTAAACTCTATAAATTGAGGCATTGGCCTAATGAGAATTTGCTGGTTTTTGATTATCCATGCCTACATTAAGCTATTTGCTAATTACCCATTACATCTTAATTATTTGCTAATCACTTTGTTAATGATGTTGATTCTAGTATTTGATCCACCATAGCTCATCACATTGCTCTAATTTCAACATGGTATCAGAGCCATGCCTAGAATCCATTAGGTTTATGAGCCCATTATCTAATTAATTAGGATTAGTAGATAATTAAAAATTAATCAAAATTTTAGTTATATTTCAACTCACCTCTGTACCCCCAGCCAGTGGAGGAGCTCCCTCTCCTTGCACACATCAAATTAGCCCAAGCCCTTTTAGGTACTCAAACTAGACTCAAGGGGCTACACTCACTTCAAAGGAATTGAAGCAAATCAATGCAGAACGCCGGCGGGGCAGCTCGATTTCTAGGTGCCATTTTTCAGAAGGGAAATTCAGATTTCTTCTTGCTCAATTGCAATGGCTCTAATTCCTCATAGATCCAAGGGTTTTCAAGCATGCTCTACAAGTTGGTGAAGACAAAATTCAATTTGATCAAGTCTACAGTGAGATCCAAGCTCTTCATCAAATCTGCAGGTGACTTTGGTAAAACAGAGATTAAGCATTCAATGTTTGGTCAAATCTTGTGTTTCTTGGCTTAATCCTCTACTAGACTCATTGCCATTAATGTCTTTGAAAGCATTTGAGCTCATTTAAAGTCTAAGGCACCAAATCTGGACTCCCCGCATACTCTGTTTTTTATAAACAGTGGATTAATTTACTAATCAATGATTAATCAATGCTAATCGCTATATTTTGGTGCAATTGAGGGTTCAAATTAACCATTAGATATCTGATATAGATCCCTATAACTTCAGATTGCAATTCGGAGTTGGTTTGATACTCCAACCATTCCGTACAAATTGGTTACCCTTGATTTAATGTAATTTCTGGTAAAATTATGCTGATAAATTTATGATAATTATCATTTTGCATTTAACCCTTGGTGAATGCCTGTAAATCTCACTCAAATTCAAGATTATTCACAGCCAGAGTTGCATTTGGGAATGTGCATAAGAATGAATGCTATACGCATTATGTATTGGGCACATTGTATTAGTGTAAAAATGGGATCAGACACTGCCTTTGTCCATAATAAGGCAAGAGGTAAGACCTCCCACATAAATTTGGGTTTGCATTGCATAATGACACAAGATAAACATCAAAAACCCAAAGGAACTATCAGCAAAACATTTAAACATATTGCTCACATGGAGCAAGAAGACCTGAGATGGACAAGGTCATGGCCCCGACCATGAAAGAAGAAGAACATCTCTTTCCAAGAGGAAGATCCACACCAAGAAGATCTAAAGGAAGCATTGAAGGAAGACATGGACGCGTGAAGAGAAGCTGCCACAAGAAGACTGAAGGAAAAGGAAGACATGGACGCGTGAAGAGAAGCTGCCCCCACGAGAAGAAGACTGAAGACATTGAAGGAAGACATGGACGCGTGAAGAGAAGCTGCCCCCACGAGAAGAAGACTGAAGACAAGAGAAGATGTGAGGCTCCAAAGAGTGAGGAGCCATGTGAAAATCTCTGAGAGAGAGAGAGAGACCCCACAACCCAATGTAACCTACCCCAACAAAGTAAAACCACCTCTAGATGTATGTGTGAGCACTTTAGTCAAGGTCACGGGCACTTGTAGTAGCCTTGGACACATAGAGAGAGAGTGTGTCAAGGACTATGAGTTTAGGGACTTGAGACACTGATCGCCGCCGCGGGCTATCAAGTAAGAGAGACACTTGGTACAGGGTCCAGGGGGAGGAGTGCTAGACACTGGTCGTGGACTATCAAGTAAGAGGGAAACTTGGTATAGGGTCTAGGTGTTCTAGGAGTATTCACTTGAGGGGAGGTGTTGAAATATACAAGTGAATAGGGTGTGTGCAGGAACAAGCCCTTGGTTAGAGGCTGTAAAAGACGATGTGTAAATGTGAAAGAACCTGTGAAAAGGTGAGAAGAATCTACTAGGAGAGAATAAAGGGTAGCATGAGAAGATTTAGGAAGTGTGGAGATATTCTGGGAAAAGTGAAGAGGTGGAGAGAATCAAGCAAAAGAGGTGGAGATATTCTGGGAGAGGTGGAGTGAATCAAGGAGAAATCAGTGGGATTTGATGCTTGGATGTAAACTCTATAAATTGAGGCATTGGCCTAATGAGTTTTTGATTATCCATGCCTACATTAAGCTATTTGCTAATTACTCACTAATTATGTCTTAATTATTTGCTAATTATATCTTAATTATTTGCTAATCACTTTGTTAATGATGTTGATTCTAGTATTTGATCCACCATAGCTCATCACATTGCTCTAATTTCAACATCTCTAGCCATGTTGTCAAGGACTCTACGTCATCAAGGGAACATAGAGTCTCTAGCATGCTCTCCAACAGTGCAACAAGATGCATGGTGGAGGGATGTGGATCTCTCTGTCTATGGAGGTGACTGCATGAAGCCTCTAAGAGCGCACCCATCTAGGGGATGGTCTCTCGACATGCCTAACAAGCCATGATAAAAATTGTGGGGTGTCATGTAATCAAAAGGTCTCCTCTCTCTCTCTCTCTCTCTCTCTCTCTCTCTCTCTCTCTCTCTCTCTCTCTCTCTCTCTCAATAGTTTTGTATCACCCAAGTGAGACGATGTTATTTTGTTTCTATTTTATTTTGTGTTTAATGATGAGATCTACCAGCCCATTTGGTTTTTGGTACACACTTAATATTCTCTACCTCTCAGTCTCTCTCTCTCTCTCAAAAAAAAACATTTCCCATTCTCTATCTTTTTCTCACCACTCACTCCTCTCATGTTCTAGTAAGTTTCATGGCATTCCGATCACTCATTGATGATGAGATATTGGGGGTTTTTGGCAAACCTATGCAACTGGACACCTCTACACAAATCCCAAAACAGAGAGATATTTCCCTATTCATCTTAAGTTCAGTCCTTTTGAAATATAAAATAAACATCATAAGCTTCCTATCAAGCTCTTGATCACACAATTCCAACATTGTTTGGGTCTCTCACACTCATTCTGTGAATCCCTTGATTTTCTAGGATAGGTTGTCTAGTTTGTTACAGACACAAAACTGATCTTGAGAGCATCTTCCACTTTCATTTTTTTTACCAAACTTGGTAGGTATCAAGAGTATATACTACAATACCATTGTACTATAGGGCATATGTTGGAGACACCCCAATTGGCTGCAACAATAAGTTTAACACTCCCCTATTGTGACAGCAATGACAGTGCAAAAAACTGCTAAGTAAACAGTTCAGTTCAGAACCCCTTCCACCTGTCATTTTTTATTGAGATCTTGTACACACTGGTAGAAAAGCCCTATACAAAGGGGCATTGCATTTGGATCACATTTGGTCAATCAAATCAGCTCTATAAGCTGACTCTGCAAAGTGGACAGATTTAAAATAGTGAATGTGAATGTACAAACTTGACTGGGAATCAAGTAGCAAGATTCTAAGGGGTTTACTGCTGTAGGTACTTATAAATCTTATTGTCATTGTTGTGTGATCAGTAGAGATTCTAAGTATGTACAAACTTGACTGGGAATCAAGTAGTCTAAGGGGTTTATTGTAGGTACTTATAAATCTTATTGTCATTGTTGTGTGATCAGTAGAGATGGCTAATACATCCAATCTATTGTTTTAAAGCTTATTGTCATTGTTTTGTGCTCAATATAAAGATGGTTGAGACATCCAATCTATTATTGGCAGGAGACCAGCTTAACAAGAACAACTATCAAGCCTGGAAGTTCAAGATGAAGAAATTCTTGATGAGCAAGGAGTTATGGGAACTGGTCAATAGATGAAGACACCAAGCCAGCTACTACTGAAGATGAACTAGAAGCAATTATCAAGTTGTATAAAAAGATATGCATGAAAATACTACATTACATATCCATGAGTGTATCTGATGCAAAGATTAGACATATCTAAGATGCAAGGACTCCCAAGGGAACATGGGATGCCTTGGCTGCACTTTTTAAAGCCCAGGAAACTTCAGCTCAAGCAGGAGCTACATGAGGTCAAGAAAGGTAGCCTCACCTAAATGATTATGTCTTGAAGATCAGGAAGATAGTGGATCAGCTGCTGGGATCCATTGGTGTTGCAGTTGAAAATTATAATCTTGTGTTGGTCACACCACATAGAGGCTTGGGCAAAGAATAAAAGCCATTTGAGACATCTATTTCAGTCAAAGACATGTTTCCCAACTTCCAGGAGTTGATACCTCTTATGATGTTAGAGGAAATGAGGTTGATAGAGAATAGTCAGCCCAAACCATCTAGAGAACAAGATTATGTTATGAGCAATAGAGGAAGACGTGGCATGTCTAGAGGAGGCCAAAGAAGTAGAGGTTTTGAAAGGTATAACCAACAACAAATTGGCTGGTCAAATCAACAAAATAGTGGTGAAGGTGGACAAGAAAAAGTTCAACAAAGTGGCCAATACTAGGGCCAACAAATCTCAATAGGTAGGGGAGGGATACCTCAGGAAGCAAGCTATCACAAGGCAAGTAACATATAGATACACACCTCAGGAGAATGGGATGGCTGAAAGAAGAAATAGGTAGATAGCTGAGGTTGGTAGAGCCACGATGAATGAGACGCGTATGCCATTATTTTATTGGGTTGAAGCATGTGCTAAAGTAGTATACATCATGAACAGGAAACCTATAGTGCATAACATGACCCTAGAGCAAGTATATAGTTAGAATAGGCCAACCATTGCACATTTGGAAGTTTTTGTTGCATTTGTTATGTAAACATCCTAGATGATGTGAGAACAAAAGTGGACCCTAAAGTAGACAAGTGTATCTTCATAGAAAATAATCAACAGAATGCAAGGCCTACAAGTGCTATAGGCCATCTTCTAGATAGTTTTACACCAATAGAGATGTAGTCTTTGATGATTTAAATAGCTGGTACAAGCCAGATGAATGTGAATCAGATGTTGGACATGCCAGTGACATGGTAGACGTTGGGCCTTAGAATGAGTTAAGGGATAGTGTGCCTTATGATGCAAGTACAAGTAGTAACACTAAATATAGGTCAAGAGATGTGATAGAAGTATCAAGTGAAGTGCCTCCATGGTCTGGAGGAAGACTCAGGTCAAGATCATGACCAAGTATTATAGGTGGCACACATATAAAACCAAGTGGAACTGTGCATAGTTCACAGAAGGCAAAGTTGCCATTTTCACTTCCTTCCCAAAACTAGACCAAGATAGTTTTAGACAAACCAACTTTAGTAGGATGTAGTACATATGTTGGAAAATTACCAAGCCAAGCCCCACAAAAAGATAAGATGTCTAGACCCATCTATAAGCCAAGTCCAGGTGGCAATAGAGCCATGTAGGTTGAAGTTTACAGAACAGCCCTATTTTTTATGGTTTTGATGTAATAGATGACTTGAACATGGGTTTTTATGCTAGGATGTGGGTACACCCATCATGTATACATGTGATCCAAGCAATTTGGATGGTGTTGGACATGTGGGTCCCACAGGTATAGCATAGACTAGTAAGTAACAACCTAGTTCAACAGGCACAAATCCCAAAACAGAGAGATATTGCCCTATTCAGCTTAAGTTCAGTCCTTTGGAAGTATAAAATAAACATCATAAGCTTCCTAACAAGCTCTTGATCACACAACTTCGATACTGTTTGGATCTCCAACACTCATTCTGTGAATCCCTTGATTTTCGAGGTTAGGTTGTCTAGTCTATTATAGACACAAAATTGGTCTTGAGAGCATCTTCCACTTGGACTTTTTCTACCAAACTTGGTAGGCATCAAGAGTATGTACTATAGTACCACTGTACTAGAGGGCCTCAACTCTGGAGACACCTTAGTTGGCTATAGTAATCACTTCAACAGTCCCCTATTCTGACAGTAGGGACATGGCAAAAAAATGCCAGGTAAACAATTCCATTCAGAACCCCTTCCACGTCATTTGTGATTCAAATCATGTACATAGGTACCAAACTTGTGGAGAATCCCTCTAGAAAGGGGCATTGCATTTGGATCACATTTGATCGGTTAGATTGTCAACTCTATAAGTTGGTTGTACAAAGTGGATAGATTTGAAACTGTGAATGTGAATGTACAAAGTAGACTGGAAGTCAAGTAGCAAGGTTCTGAGGGGTTGATTTTGCATGTATTTTTAGAGATTATTATCATTCTTGTGTGCTTAGTACAGACTGGAAGTCAAGTAGCAAGGTTCTGAGGGGTTGATTTTGCATGTATTTTTAGAGATTATTATCATTCTTGTGGGCTCAGTACAAATGGCTGAGACATCCAATCTGTTGATAGGAGACAAGCTTGACAAGAACAACTATCAAGCCTAGAAGACCTACATAAAAGAGATTACCCATGGGTTCTTTCATAGACCTACATGTGAGAGATTAAACATGGGATCTATGCATGGAGCCCTTGTTAGGGTGATTTAGCTTCATACACATAGCTTATACATGCATAAAGCTCATATAAGAGCTCTTATTCTCTTATGCATGGGCATAAAAGTGAGGATAAGAGCTAAGCATAAGAGCTCTTATGCATGCATAAGAGCTCTTATGCATGCATAAGAACTTTTATTTTACATGCATAAGAGCTCTATGTATTCATAAGAGTAATGAAAGCCTGCCCTTGGGAAGCTAAAGAGTTGTTCCAAGCCTGAGTACGGAATAACGAGCCAATAGAGCGAGTAGAGTGGGGGTGGAAAAATGTGGTCCTTCCATATTCGATGCATCTTCTTGTCCTTGTTACAACATTGATTGCATGTATGCGAGAAAATCAAGATCAAACACAATTTTATTAATGTCCTCCTTTTTTATAGAACATTTTCTTAGGCATTTTCTCCTCTAAGTTGAATTAATAGTTCTTTCCCATTCTATTTTTGGATATTCCCTAGTGGCTCTAAGGGGGGTGGCATTCCTTCTACCAAGGCATGGGCAAGGGCTTAGGCTTGCACGATAGCCTCCATCACTGTCGTCTTTTTTATAGAGAATTTTCTTAGGAATTTTCTCCTCTTCTAAGTTGGGTCCGTAGCTATTTCCCATTCTCCTTTTGTATATTCCCTAAGTGGCTCTAAGGGGGGTGGCATTCATTGTACCAAAGCATGGGCTAGGTTATTCAGAGTGTGAATAACTCTAGTTTTTCATGTGTGAAGAGTTCACGTACCCCTTAAATTCAAGGTGATAATATGCTCAAGAGCATTGTTCCCACAATTGGTTAGACTAAGCACCATCCACAATTGAGCTAACCTAGAAGATAATCATCACGTGAATGTCTAAGAGATAGCCACACATGAAAAACTTGAGATAGTTCATCATGTGAAAAAATCTAATTTTTCATGCCAAATAGTCTCGATCCTTTAAGTGTAAAATCTTTACCAGTGAACTTAAATAGTCAGTCTATAACAGCCCTATAACATATAGTCATGTTATAACCTCATTAGAGATTTTCTCAAGAAATTGAAGACATGAATATCTAGGAGATAGTCACGCGTGATTTTCTTAAGAAATTGAAGGCGTGAACATCTAGAAGATAGTCACGTGTGAAAAATTATAGTTTTTCATGCAAATTTTTTCCAAGATAAGAGGATAAGATTTTCTTATTTTGGTAAGGCAATCCCTACAATGATGGCATGATTTTTGGAAATTTTTTGCTACATGAATAGTTGTGATTTTTTACATCGTGAAAAACCAATTTGAGACTTTGATTTGATTTTCAAGGGAACCAAAACCTATTTTTTCGTGCTCAAATTGAACTTTGGGCCTTCTTACCTTAGCTAAAGTAATGAAAAATTAAGCAAGACTCAAACAACATTATTTTTATAGTTTTTGTGATTTTATAAAAAAACTGAAAAAATAATAACACCCTAGTTTTTCATGTGAAAAAAGAAAGAATGCTAAAAACACAAAAAATCAATAGTAAATTGATTAGATTGTTTCCCTCCAAGATTCCCAAGTACGCAAAAACCAATCCCTTCAAGAACGTTAAAAAACCAAAATTTTACCACACTTCCTTGATTTTGCAATAACCTTACCAAAAATGAAAATGTTAATTTTAAAACATGCTACAAAGGAGTTGAGTGCTTTAAGAAGAAGGAATGTCTCCCCCGGAAGTAGCAGCACCAAAAATTTTGTAGAGAATTTAAGATATTTTGTGGAGAACAGAAATGTTCTACCCCTTTAAGAACTTTCTCTCAATAATCAGAAATCGAAATAGTCAATAGATTTCATGGGGATACTTACCGTGCTTCCAAGCTCAAGATATCCATGACCTCCAGAACCAATCTTCCAAGTCTCCCTCTTGCTGTGAACAAGAGGTTTGCTACACCTCCTTGCAGCAGGGACACACCTCTCTAACTCTCTACACTCTCTCACAAATTGTAAAGAGGCACATGTACTAAGAGCAAACAAGCATTTCCTCTCAACTCTCTCTCTCTCTCTCTCTCTCTCTCTCTCTCTCTCTCTCTCTCTCTCTCTCACACACACACACACACACACATACACACATACACAAGAGTAAGAGAAATGAGAAGATAAGAGCTCAATTAACATAAAGGGGTAGGCACATGTACTAAGAGCAAACAAGCATTTCCTCTCAACTCTCTCTCTCTCTCTCTCTCTCTCTCTCTCTCTCTCTCTCTCTCTCTCTCTCTCTCTCTCTCTCACACACACACACACACACACACATACACACATACACAAGAGTAAGAGAAATGAGAAGATAAGAGCTCAATTAACATAAAGGGGTATTGTCTCTTTGAATTATGAGAAAATGCATCTAACTTTGACTCAATGGAAGGAACTCCAGCTCTAGAGAGAGGCAACCTAGCTCCAGCTACACTTACGAGGTCACCTAGTGGTCTATTTAGTCGTATGGCTAACTATCTTAGAGGTTTAGCTTTGGCTACTATCTCTGAACCAATCCACTATACATACCAACCTAATGATGGAGGAGTTGATGTAAAATCCAAGGCAACCCCCATTGTAACCTTGTTATTAATATCTCTATCCATACAATGCTTGTTGCACCTACTACTAAAATTGTGACCATCGACCCACCCCCGCACAAGTGTTTATGTGTGATGGTAGAACATTAGAAGAAGTGGAGGTAGTAGAGGCACTAATCTAGGCTTCTAGAGAAAAGAAAGAATAAACTTTGCAATTGGCACATAAACGATTAACATCCCAAATAGCTTAGTATGTCCAAAAAAATGATTCCTAAGCTAGGACTGCACAAGTAGTGCCCATCAGTATCGACACAGTCAATAACATTGCATCTACTTCAAGGAAAGAGCTAGGCTTGCAAATCTTCGATCAACGTCTTCTCCAGATGATTGGGAGTATGATGCATCAATAAAGACTCTTGTGGATTTCGGTGCAGGCCAAGCTTATAATAATGGTGAGCCACATGCATAATAAGTGGCCATGTATATATTAGTTTAGGTGATAATATAAGTTCCAAGGGCATGGGCATATGTTAATATGTGAAAGGAGGACAAGTATATATGATAACTATTGGGCCTAATCAAAGGTTAATCATTTTGCTAGTACATCTTCTTGGAGTGCTTGTGCACACTTCCATGAAACCTTGGCTATGAAGAAGTAGGCTTTTCTATCTTGTGCCCACTCAAGCCTTACTGGGACCTCCTACATTGCACCAATTGATCCTATCTCACAATGGCTCCCTCTATTTTCATGATTAACCTCCTTTATCAAGTATGTATGTGATGGTCATGGAGATCTCTTAGGTTATACAAGAAATCTTGCCAACCAAGTATATTATATTTACACATCAGCCCAAATTATATTGATGATTAAGGAAATAATGATAAATTCATTGATTGAGAATGTAACAAAGTTAAAAAGAGGCTTGAGTCAATTTGTGCATATTTCAGGTGGTATCAGAGCTCTTATCTTTGGAGAGCGGTACTCATGCTTTTGTTGTGCGCACTTGTTTGTAGGAGGGTGTTGGGTGTATTAAGGAACACTTGTCCTTGGTGGTTTAGCAAAAGAGACATGTTTTGTTTGTTATAACTAAGTTTATTGGGTTGCTTGTTAGCCATAGTCTTCTTAGGATATACCCAACTGGAGATTGATACCAAATATTTGAAACATTATGGCGCCAGACAGTTGACTACATCCTATGGGAGCGATGAACCTTGACGTTCATGTTCTTGGTCTTGTTGGGATAAACCCAGCTCAAGATCGTTGATACCAAATATTTGAAACATTTTGGTGTGACATGGTTTGATCACTTCTTGTGGGAGTGACAAACCTTGAGGTTCTTTTCTCCCATTCTTTCACTAGAGTTGTGCCCAAAAATAAGGTAGTTAAATGCCTTCTTCATAAAATGCCCAAAAATAAGGTAGTTAAATGCCTTCTTCATAAAATTTAAGGCAATGTTGACATAGCCATGATGAATCCAAAGTTCAAAGGACCTTGGCAGGCTCCTACTCTAGGTGTTCCATCGTTCCTCTACTCATATCTATGTTTGGTTGCCTCGTGTTCTCCCAAATATCCTTTCTTGAGATGGATCCGAATAAGTCTAACCTTCTTAACCAGGGAGCACACTTTTGAGTACTCTTTGTTTACTCGGATCAAAAACTTGGTAGGTTTAAGGTAGTGTGATCTGATACACTACATTTCATTGTATTATCATTTCCAATAATTAGTCCAGATTGGCTCGCATCAAAGGTATCTCGTGTTTCTCATGTAAATCTAAAAATTATTTCAAACAAATTCTTATTTTTATTTTGTCGCCTACTACTACTACTACTACTACTACTACTACTACTACTACTACTACTACTACTACTACTACTACTACTACTACTAGGCTCACATCTACAAGTTCATATCTGTAGGCTCATGTGTCTAGGTCTATGTCCATAGGCTCACATATGTAGGTTTAGAATCATATATATGAGTTTACATCTACAATTTTACATGTCCAGGTTCATGCCTCTAGACTCACATATACAAGTTTGCATGTCCAGGTTCATGCCTCTAGACTCAAATCTCTAGGCTCACATATGTAATTTCACATTTGTAGTCTCATATGTGCAGACTCGCATCTTTTTTAATGGACTTGGCTCATGTACTTTCCTTGTATGAAACTAGACTATTTAGGACATAAAAATCTAAGAATTGGGTCTATGATGGGATTAGTGTACAATTATGGTTAATAATTATACTTTGATTTCCTAATAATTGTAAAGGATAAGAATTTTCCTTGGAATTCGTAGTTAGTATAGATTATATGATAAGAAAATATTCCATAAGGATATGAGTAGTAGGTGTGTTTGTATGAATATTTATGGTAGCGATTGGTATATATAATGTTTTGTATAATGTTAGGTATACCTACCAATAGATTTACAGCTCTAGGCTCATGTCTATAGGCTCACATGTCCAAACTCACAGCTCATATCTCATGTATGCATGCTCACACTTTGTTAACCACACTGGTTAACACATTTTCAAGCGCGTGATTATGCTTCTTGTAACTTATTATTATGTAACCACACTAAGCACTTCATGAAAAAGATATATGGGATGACCGAGGTTACGACTTGTGTAATTCCGGGCATAAGAATTATCCTAGGTGTACATAGGGCTACGAAGTTAGTTTTGGGCCCCCAATTGTAAATGGGCGGCCGTCCATTGTAAAAAGTGAGCTCATGTATATAAGTGACTTATGAAATATGAAATATGAAAAGGTACAATCCCATTATCACAATTGATTTTTGCCTTGTCTCTCTCTCTCAGTCACTTGGTGGCTATGGTGGTAGGCTTGTATTGGTTGATGCATGCTTGCTTGATTGTGGTGTGTAGATGTAGGTGATTATTCTGGTCTTGCCTTCTCTTCTCCCTCTTCTGTTCATCTTGAGATCACTCTTGCATACACAAAGGCATTGAGTAGAGGTAGATATTTCCATAACTCCCTTTCTCTTTGCCCTCTACCTAACTTGTGGAAGCTCCATTTGAGTGACACAAGTGGAGGTGGAGTGAGCCCCTAGCGGCCTCACATTGGGGAGTTAAACCTCAAATTAGGGTTAGCTAAGTGCTAGTCTCCGAACCGACCCTTGCATGATCTTTTTTCTCTTCTTCTCTCCCTCTCTTGTGTAAGGTAGCATGTTGATTTGGTTAACATCTTTGGTGTGCTACTGCCAAGGATGGGCATTCAGCTTAGGGACCTCCACACTCTAACACTTGATAGAGTCATTGCATAGCCCAGTTGGAATGCAAATCCACTGGTGGTTATATGTTTGATATGTTTGTTTGTTTGTTTGATCTTGTCTTATTCAAAAATGGAGTTCAATTGAGCATGAGGAGCTTAGGAGTCTTCATCGGAAGTGAGAGACACAAGTAAGTGCCTAACTTTGCTCTTGAAGTTTATGAATTTTTGTTTTCTTCAACATTTGTTAAAACTTTCAAAAGTAGCTTAATCCCTTAATTCGTCTTAGCTATATAGATTTTGATAAGCATTCTAGGTAGTACCACATTGGGTAGCTCGAGACTAGCTCAAGCCACTCACAAAAAGAAAACACAAAAAAATCATCAAGGAAAGACCCAAAATCTCAAAAATCTTAGGAGGAGGATTGGCACATTTTTTGGCTCTGCTTGTCTTTTGAGAAGAGTACGGTCGTACGCTTCTCGGAGCCATGGTCATTCCTTCCTTCTAGGAAGATCTTTCCCAAATCTACTTTATTAATATGAGCAATGTGCATTCAAAGAGAATAAATTACATTTATAAGGGCATAAAGAGAATTAAAAAGAGGTAAATAAAGAGTACTATTGTACAGACAGGAGAATATTAGTCGGTGGGGGCTGCCAGTAGACACGTCATCCCTGCACAATTAAGAGATCTGCCTGACCCAACAAGCGTATGGCCATACCTTTATAAGCATATGCTCATTCCTTCCTCAAGAGTACGCCCGTTCCTTCTGCCTAGCCATGTCTGTGTTTTCCTCAATGCATGTGCCCGTACCTTCTGCCCGAGCCATGTCCATGTCTTTCACAAGAGTACAATCGTACCTTCTACCTAAGCCGCGTCCGTGTCTTTCATAAGAGTACAATCATGTCTTGATCATCCACATTCATACCTTCTAAAAAGGTATATCCATTACTTAACCAGCGTACGGTCATATCTTCACTCCAAAAAAAACCAAAAAATAGAAACTATTTAGAGGGGGAACCAGCACTACCACTTCCCACATTCATGCACTTACGCTTGGGGAAATTGGTGCGAAACAACCCTTTAAATCCTCCTAATTCTACCTCACTTATAAGATCATACCCTTCGGTCAACATACTATGGAGACAAATAGTGTTGGTCTTTAATAGCACTAGTGAGAGTGAGGAGCATCCTAGCACGGGGCGCTACTCTTGACTTAGAGAGAGGAGGACTGGTGGCCCAGTGCATGGACATACCACCTACCTTGGAGCAAGACCCAGAGTCCCCCACGCATTCCAAAAAAATTCTTGCTTCAAGAATCTGAAACTTTATCCTGGGAAACCCACAATCAAACAATCCACATCCCAGGGACAGAGGTATGGAACGCAACCAAAAAGAGAGGCCACGCCGCCTCTAGACCATAGACTGGAAATAGGCCAAAGCAAAAGTAACCCAACTCAAAATAATCCACCAGTCTGGGGGGCCATGTCAACCCACTGGAATGGCCAACTCATACCAAGACCATAGCCTGTGCCAAACCTAGGACAAGAACCCGCTCTCCAGGGCCCAAAAATGTCCAATCAAAGAGAGAGAGCCTACCCTACCCAATCCTACCAACCCGCCATACCAATGTACCAATAGTACTGCCTCGTGGGGTATACCCTGGAAACCAATTGGACATTACAAAGCACAACCCGGTCCTCCCTTGAGACAAATACCCCCAATGGTATATTATCCACCCGGTCCAGCTCCCCCACCTATCTTACCCCAACTTGCACTAGCTTCAACCATGGAGGGACTAACGCCTGAAATGTTGAGGATAGCCATGGAAATAGGGATGGGGGTAGCTACTAGAATAACACCGTCGTCGGTAGCAGTTCAGCCCAGCATAAGGGCCTAGACAAGAACAAAACAAACCAGCCCACATTTCTTAATTGATCACCAAGTTCGATGGAACTAGAGATCCCATACCACATTTAGAAATGTTTAATCAGATCTGTGATGCATTTTCCCACGTGGATGACCAAGTTAAGGTGAGTTCCTTTGGCTTCAACTTAGATAGCAAAGCCAAGCAGTGGTTTAGATCACTAAAGGTTGAGGATAAGGCCACCTTTGAAGCCTTGAACGAGGCCTTCTAAGTCAGAAACTCCCACCAAGGAACCCAATGGAGCCCAGTCGAGCAACTGCACACAACGTAAAACAGAAAAATGGGGAAACCATTTGGGACTACATCAATTGGGTGAGATACCTCCATTCCCGTTGTTGTTGTAGTGACAAAGACAAGTTCTCGGATGAAAGGTTAATTGGGAGATTCCTCAAAGGCCTTGAGGATGTACCCTTGCATAAATCCTTATACGCTCTAGCCCACTCCTTATACTCCTTGAGGATGTACCCTTGCACAACTCCTTATACTCCTTATACTCCTTGAGGATATACCCTTGCACAAATCCTTATATGCTTTAGCCCACACCTCCTTTAAGGAATGCTACAGGAGTGCTATGGACTTTGAGGATAATTTCAGGGGAACGAATTCCTAAGAACTGCATGAGGGAACATCCGCATATTCCTTTAAAACCACCAGCACAAGATCTGACGGGAAAGGCAAAGAGTCCTCATCAAGACAACAAGTTGAATAGCTCGTTGTGGCCTTGATGCAGCAAATGACCCAACATTGGAGGAAGCTCCATTTGAGTGACACAAGTGGAGGTGGAGTGAGCCCCTAATAGCCTCACATCGGGGAGTTAATCCTCATTAGGGTTGGCTAAGTGTTAGTCTCAAAACCAACCCTTGCATGGTCTTCCTTCTCTTCTTCTCTCCCTCTCTTGTGTAAGGTAGCATGTTGATTTGGTTAACACACCTCATGTCTCTAGGCTCACATCTCATGCGTACATGCTCACACCTTATGTCTCCAAGCTTACATGCTCACACCTTATGTCTCCAAGCTTACATCCCCAAGCATGTACACATCTCACGTGTACATGCTCACACCTTATGTCTCCAAGCTTACATCCCCAAGCTCATGTTTGTAGGTGCACGTGTCTAGGCTCATGTCTACAAGCTCACATATCTAGACACTTTTTTTGGTGGGATTGTGGGCTCACATTCCCTACTTGAGCTGGGTTGGCTTGGTTTTTGGTAGTTTTTGGTGGCTTTTGTGATGTTGGACTTGAAGGGGTGTGATTAATGATCTAAATCTTAATTAAGGATTGTGATGTAAGTAACTTAATATTGTTTGATTGATTTTTTATGGTTTAATATGCTTCTAATCTACCAATTCCATCAATGCATGAAAATTTATGAAACATATGAACAAAAACTGACTATCCCACTCTAATTCACCCTAATTGAGCTCAATGCTCATGTTTTCAAAATTGCATTCCACTCCTAATCATAATTTTTAAGCTAATCCTTAGCTCAAAGCAATGAAATCTAAGCCTCTTCTTGGGATCCAATTTCATACAAATCACCAAAAAGCCATGGTTTTCCCTAGCAATAGGTGAAACTATAATGCTCTAATGCAAACAAACCTCAATGAAAAATCAAAATCACAAACCAACATATCTAGGGCTCCAAAACCATATGCTTTTTGGAGTGTGATCTCCTAATCAGTACTGGGAAATATTGGGTAGTCTCAATATCTTGGAATGGACAAAAAAATGGAGCTAAGCCTTAGGCTAGTCCCATGTGCACAAAGCATGTTTCATTAGGTTTTACCTTAGATATGCAAATATAACTTTCTAATGTGGGTATGCTAGCTCGTTCACATCGTCACTCCATTGTCACACCAGAATGCTCCTTACCAAAGGGTTGAAAGGAGAGCTCCCTATGCCTAGATAGTTGCAACAAGAGATGATCTCACAATGGTTCTCTCTCAAAAATGGTGGGGAAAGAAGAAGCCAATGGAAGAGAAAAACCTAAAATCAAGCCTATTTAAACAAGTATCTATCTAGCATGTAAGAATCCAATAGCATGCAAGCAAGCAAAGCTACAATCAAACCTATTCAAACAAGCATCTACCTAGCATGTAAGAATCCAATAGCATGTAAGCAAGCAAGAAGATGAAAGAAGGGGAGCTTACAAGAGGGAATGATTATGTATTGCTTATTATCAAAAGAATGACTTATATACAAATGATTGGTTTCACACTAGGCTATCCGATTTTAAAAATGGTCCAACCTCTATTACTAGTCCTAAGCAACTATGTACACTACTCGTACACTAAGTCCATAGCTTTCCCTATTTAACATTAAGTGTAGGGTACGGCAATCTAGTCTCTAGTCTTAAGAAACTATGTACACTAAGTCCGTAGACTTTCCCTATTTAACAAGGTACGGTTACTTTATATGTTTTAGCACCATTAAGTGTAGCCAAAGCCTAGGCCCCCTAGGGTCAAAGAAGTCAAAAATGTGCACCCAACCCTCTTCCTATTGGTCCATTCCTAATCAAAAGTTAATCCAAGAGGCCCTCTTTGGGTCCAAAAAATTCCTAATTTAGCAACCCATAAATCTGGTCCCACCTCTCATCCTCCCACATAAAAGATGATTGATCCCATCTAATATGGTATCTCAGCTAACAAACTGGCTACCAGCACACGTTCAATGTGGTAAAGCCCTTAAGGGCCTGTTCCTTCATAGCCTCCTTCTTCCCTTGTATGATGACATGCAATATCAAGAGTTATTATTGTGCACCATGACCCTTTAGTCACACAGATTTTTGACCTCTACTAAACTTGTTTTGATGCTTCTCCATTAGAAAACTTCTTCAAGACTAGTTTATTCTCAAGTTTGGGGTGACTGTTCTATTTGATCAGTAGCCTTCAAATGGTTTGCTACTATTGAGATATATTGAATCAAACTCATTCATAGTCATGATAGAAACATTGATTACTGTGATAATGATGAAACATAGTGTCTCTACATTCCATTTTCTCTAAGCTAAAGCGAGGGTAGGGGATCCAAGCATTATGTTATTGGCATTGTTTAAATCTCATTGATCTTGTTAAAGAAGTTTCTTTCCTTTTCTAAAAACCACTTGTTCAATATTACTTGGCAAAAAAACGTGTTTCCTCCTCATACCAATTTGGAATATCATTAATATATTGCAACCAAGAGAAAAATAAGACTTTATGGGGGATCATCACGTGGATGATGTGAAAAACATAGTCTAGGGAGGATTAAAATAAAGTAAAGGATTCATGGGTTGATTAAAAAATCATAAACACGAATGGTTATTAAAAACACAATAAAAATTTTAACACCAAAGCTTCATTATATTGCTAATTTCTCTCATTTTAATGAGCAAGAGAGTGCATTGGTATATATCTCTAAAAGGAAGGATCTATATCCTTAATTCTCTCCTTAATTTTCTCAGTCAAACCAAGATTCTCTTTGGTATCACATTTGAAACAAAGTTCCCATGACATCATCAAGAAACTTACATCATTAATGGATTCAAGAATCATTTTTTCCATATTTTTGAGCATCAACTTGCTTTTACAGCATCTAATCAAATATCAATTTTCTAGTGGTCAAGGCTATGTTCAAGATTTTAATCAATTAAAATATAGGCTTCTTTTGTGTAACTTTTTTGTGTGTATGATGAAAAATAAGAGAGACGAGGAGTGACTATCCAATGAGATGCTTGTGAATCCTTAGGGAAGCCCTTGTTTTATTGGTACACTATTTTTTTGAGAGGTATTTATAGTAATAAGCATATGGAAAGATCTCAAAGAATAACTTGTATAGTTTGACAACTCTTCCATGTCAATGTCATACACTTGCTCTCTATTTTATGTATAATTTAGAAAGAATGCTCATTAACAACTTATATTTATGTAATTGAATCTCAATTAGTAGAGGTAAAGGTTCTATAAGTTTGTCTATAATTTAATTTATAAGGATACTAATGGTTAGTGTCTTTTTCTACATTGTTTCGATCATATACAATTTTCTTATGGAATTTTCTTTGGTAAGAGCATGTCTCTATGTTTATAAATATTTCATTCTTCTTTAATTTATTGCATTCTTTTGCGTAAAGACTTTTATAATCATTACCTCGTTATTTTTTTGCCTATTGACATGAATAATAAATAATATGTGATGGTATTAGTTCTCTTCTTGACATGATTACCTTTGTATTCTTGAATCAATATTGAATTCTCTCTCTCTCTCTCTCTCTCTCTCTCTCTCTCTCTCTCTCTCTCTCTCTCTCTCATATGGGGGATGGGAAAGCCTAGGGGTGGCTTTAGTAAGAAGAAAGTGGTGGTAAAAATTGGGAACGGTTATTTTTTTATCAAGGGGGGTGGGTACGATGAAAGGAGAAATACGATGTATGCAAGTTTAGTTATTATGGGTGGGTATAAAGAAAAGAGAAATATGAAGTAGGCGATCTTGAAGCAGAAGGGGTGGTGGGTGGAAGGGATACACTTTGGGAATTGTGATATGGGCAAGAAGTATCGATTATGGGTAGGAAATTGAGAGGGGAGAGTTCTACCCAAAGAGGGAGGAAAGGAATGGATCAATTGTTGAAATTTGAGCATAATGATGAGCTATGGTGGATCAAACACTAGAATCAACATGATTAACAAAGTGATTAAGAAATGATTAAGATGTAATTAGTGAATAATTAGCAGATAGATTAATGTAGGCATGGATACTCAAAAACCAGCAAATTCTCATTAGGGCTATGCTCAATTTATAGTGTTTACATCAAGCATCAAATCCCCTTGATTTCTCCATGATTCACTCCCTGAATATCTCCACCTCTTGCCTGATTCTCTCCACCTCTTCTCTTTTCCCTGAATATCTCCCAGAATATTTCCACACTCCTAAATTCCCTCATGCTACCCTTTATTCTCTCCCAGTAGATTCTTCTAACCTTTTCACAGGTTCTTTCACAATTACATCTCCTCTTTTACAGCCTCTATCCAAGAGCTTGTTCCCACACACACCCTATTCACTTGTATATTTCAACACCTCCCCTCAAGTGAATAATCCTAGTACACCTAGACCCTATACCAAGTTTGCCTCCCCTTACTTGGTAGTCCGCGACCAGTGTCTACTCCTCCCCTCAAGTTATCTCAGCACACCTGGACCCTGTATCAAGTTTCTTTCTTACTTGACAGTCCGCGACCAGTGCCTCAAGTCCCTAAACTCCATAGTCCTTGACACTTTCTCTCTCTATGTGTCCAAGGCTACTATAAGTGCCCGCGACCTTGACTAAAGTACTCACACATACATCTACCACGTGGCCTACATCATCGGTGGCTCAGAGGTGGTTTTACTTTATTGGGGCAGGTTACATTGGGTTGTGGGCTCTCTCTCTCTCTCTCTCTCAGAGATTTTCACATGGCTCCTCACTCTTTGGAGCCTCACATCTTCTCTTTTCTTCAGTCTTCTTCTCGTGGCAGCATCTCTCCACGCGTCCGTCTCTTCTTCCAGTCTTCTCGGGGCAGCTTCTCTTCTTGTGGCAGCTTCTCTTCTTGTGTCCATGTCTTCCTTCAGGTCTTCTTCTCGGTGTGGATCCTCTTCTTGGGAAGAGATATTCTTCTTCTTTCATGGCTGGGGCCATGAGCTCGTCCGTCAGGTCATTTTGCTCCATGTGAGCAACATGTTTCAATGTTTTGCTGACAGTTCCTTTGGGCTTTTTATGTTTATTTTGTATCATTATGCAATGCAAACCCAAATTTATGCGGGAGGTCTTACCTCTTGCCTTAATCTGGACAAGGGCAGTGTCTGTTCCCATTTTTACACTGATAAAATGTGCCCAATACATAATGCGTATAGCATTCATTCTCATGCACATTCCAAATGCAATTTTGGCTGTGAATAATCTTGAATTTGAGTGAGATTTATAGGCATTAACCAAGGGTTAAATGCAAAATGTTGATTTTCACAAATTTTATCAGCACAATTTTCCAGAAATTACACTAAATTAAGGGTAACCAATTTGTACGGGATGGTTGGAGTATCAAACCAACTCCGATTTGAAATCTAAAGTTATAGGGATCTGTATTAGATACCTAATGGTTAATTTGAACCCTCAATTGCACCAAAATACAGTGATTAGCACTGATTAATCACTGATTAGGAAATTAATGCTCTGTTTTGTGTGCAGAAAACAGAGTATGCGGGGAGTCCAGATCTGGTGCCTTCCACTTCAAATGAGCTCAAATGCTTTCAAAGGCATCAATAGCAATGAGTCTAGTAGAGGATTAAGCCAAGAAACACAAGATTTGACCAAATAATGAAAGCTTAATCTCTGTTTTACCAAAGTCACCTGCAGATTTGATGAAGAGCTTGGATCTCTCTGTAGACTTGATGAAATTGATTTCTGTCTTCACCAGCTTGTAGAGCATGCTTGATTACCCTTTGTGCTAAGAGGAATTGAAAACATTTGAACTGAGCAAGTAGTAATTACAAAAACTGCAGAGAAAAAAGGCGCCTGCAAAAAACGCGAAATCTCCCGGTTCCTTTGGCGGTTTGCTACGCCGTTTTGATGGGCTGGTAGCCAGGGGTGTTGGCTAGCTTGTGTAAGAATCTTATGCCCTAATTTTGAGTGTGCTAGATGCTAGAGACCCTCCACTGGCTGGGGGTGAAGGGGAAGATGAAAAACTCACTAAAAACTGATTTTTTTTGCTAATTACCTACTAATCTTGATTAATTCACTAATGGGCTCATAAATCTGGTTGATTCTAGGCATGGCTCTGATACCATGTTGAAATTTGAGCATAATGATGAGCTATGGTGGATCAAACACTAGAATCAACATGATTAACAAAGTGATTAAGAAATGATTAAGACGTAATTAGTGAATAATTAGCAGATAGATTAATGTAGGCATGGATACTCAAAAACCAGCAAATTCTCATTAGGGCTATGCCTCAATTTATAGTGTTTAGATCAAGCATCAAATCCCCTTGATTTCTCCATGATTCACTCCCTGAATATCTCCACCTCTTGCCTGATTCTCTCCACCTCTTCTCTTTTCCCTGAATATCTCCCAGAATATTTCCACACTCCTAAATTCCCTCATGCTACCCTTTATTCTCTCCCAGTAGATTCTTCTAACCTTTTCACAGGTTCTTTCACAATTACATCTCCTCTTTTACAGCCTCTATCCAAGAGCTTGTTCCCACACACACCCTATTCACTTGTATATTTCAACATCAATGAGTGTAAGATTTAGACGTGTGGGATAGAGTGTTAGCTAGATAGAAAGTGGTAATAGATAAGGGATGTTTTGTGTGCATAGTAAACCATTAGGAGATGGCTTCCACAAGGAGAGATCCCACAAATAGAGAATAATAAGATGTGAACATATATGGGATGATTAGAACTTTTGTATAAGATTTATGTAATGGGCATTTTTGAATTTATTTAGGAATAAGGATGAAAAGAGGGCCAAGAAATCATTATGTAGAGGGCCTTTAAGTGTTATGAGACTATTAGAAAATAAACTATTAACTGTTAAGTGTTTGAGAGTTGAGAGTTGACTATTGAAAAAAGAGGGCCAAGAAATCATTAATTTATGTAGATGGCCTCGAGAGACGAAAAACTCTCTCACTTGTAGCAAGAGTAGCATGATCCACGTGTAGCTCAATCCAATGGGATTTGCATACCTTTCGAAGCTAGGGATTCGACCCATACCGGTGCACAAAAGCTTATCCACAAATGGAGAGAATGTTAAGAACAACACTACCTTGACATAGACTTAACACACACACAAGCTCAATCTTGCCATAACTCATTCACTCATCATCCCACTCATTCATGCATCCAATACAAGAAGAAAGCTAAGCTAATGCATACACAAGCTCAAAGCATACTTCATTCTCAAGCACTTACTTCCCTAGCATGCACACAAACCTTGAAGCTATCAACAAAGAAACATGCACACTAGAGAATAGACATGAGAAGAGAGACAAACATCATCTCATTGTATTGAAAAAAAAGAACATTGCTCATACAATAATGTAGATGGGGAGAGAGAAGAGCTTTCACCTCTATGAAAAAAGAGGGAGAGCTAGTCTCAAGAGAGCTCAAACATGAGTTTAGCACAATGTGTCCAAGCTCTCAAATGAGCCACTTTTTATACAAAAACTCTCAAATGAGCCACTTTTTATACAAAAACTCTAAAACTCCCAAAACTTCCTATGTGGGATTATTCTCAAGCCCACTCCCACACTCATCTACAACTTGGAACTCTTTACAAGAGCCCTAAATAAGAATGTCACTTGTTTTCCTGCTTGCATCTTTGTGTTGCATCCTTGCATTGATCACCACTCATCACGCAACACTCCCCCCTTCCTATTTTGCGCACGTCCTCGAGCGCGGTAGAAGCAAAAGCTGCAAAAAACTATGGATACAAGTAAAGCCTTTTATTGAAAAAAAAAACAGCAATGATAATCTCACACGTGAGCATACAAGTGAAAGGCCGATTAGAGTTTTAAAGAGTGCCAAAAGAGGTGAGTAAAGACTAGTCAAAGTGAGACTAAGTGGTAGATAGTGTTATGCAAAGGCAAGTGTGCTTGCACACCACAGGTTATGACTGCAATCTCAATGTTCTACAAGTATTTAAGTTATTCCTAAGTGGCAAACCTACTCCTAAATATGAGCAATGGTGATTGGACCTCTTCTTCTTTTCTGTCTTTTTTTTTTTGGGTGTGTGTAAAAGATGATAAAGAGGAAGGTTCCATCCCAATGAGACCCAAGCAATGGCCAAGAGACCTTGGCCAAGGGAATCTAAAGGCCGCTAATCTCAAGGGCGACAGATCCTTTTCTTTCTTTTTGACATAAGGAGTACCCCATAAAGATGAGGGCATCGGTCTCGAGGGCCCATAATGTACCCCAGAGGCCTACCAACATCTATCAAGGCGATAGAGTCCTTGAAGGTCTTTTTCTGAATCCTTTAGATATCAGTGTTCACCCCAAGGTGCTAAGACAACCCCAGGTCCTACCAAGCATTCCACATGGCTGTAGACACATCATGTCTCGATTCACTTGTATATATATTTTTTAGGGCATGATTTTCGTAAATTTTTTATTAATCCTAGCACCTAGCCCATACCTAAGAGGTAGCTACCACTAGGGATAACTAATATACTTTCAGAGCATAAGAACTTGGCATACTCCGTTGGTATATATCCTACACCGTCTTTAAATAGAAATACCTTCTACTAAGTCCTCTAAGAATCTAGAAATCACTCACCACCTTTTAACAACTAATTTAAAACTTAAACCAGCCAACTGTGTGTGAACATGCAAACAATATATCCAAAAGTTAAAAGCACATAAAGAACAAAAGATTATGATTTGAATACACCTGTTGTAGTGCTCGTTGATGTTGTGTGTTTGCATTGATGCATTGCTGATGTTGTGCAAATTGCTTCTCTTTGCTCTTTGTAGGCATTGCATGTCTCCCCCCTTCCTAATTTGTGTGCACGGTAGGTGGACTATTGGGGCGTGTTTGTATGCTCTTGTTTAGCTGAGATCTCTGCAAAATGTTTATTAACAAACAAGAAAAGAAAAGAAAGGAATAAAATTTGTTATTGGTGCCAATCACCGAATATAGCAGAGGGGAAAAACCCAGTGGGATAAAAGTGCCCTGGCTTGTTGATCTTATTGTGGATTTGATAAGCTTACCCTTGCACTGGTGGTGGATCCGTGTCCACTTCTGCTGGAAAGATGGTATCAATCACTTCAGGATGCAAGGACAACCCTGTACAAAAACCGGCCTCTGGAGAAGGTGGTAGAGGAAGGAGTGCTTCCTCGCTAAAATATAGCATTGGTTCTATGGGAAGGTTAAGCAGACAATTTCGATTTTGGAACTGCTCAATATAGGTACTCATAGTGATCCAAAATTGACATGTTGAGGCTTGCGGAAGGAGGGCTTGCAAGATAGGTGGTTGCAAGTCATTTATGCATGTATCCCTCCATTGTTGTGCTTGAATCTCCTCAGGTAATCTACGTTGATTTGGTCCTCGTTTTGGTACTCTCACATTAAGAAGGTTATGGCGTTGGGGTGTAATTCCCACAATTTGTTTCATTAAGCCCGTGCCATATCGTCGAAAGTAAGAGCGGCATAGCCAGCAAATGTGTGAACTTCTCCTAATACGAGTCGTGCACACTCTTGACAATGTGGAAATGGGTGATGCTGTTGATAGAATAAAGTGACAAAGTGATGCCCACAGCAATTTTCACCTAAGGGAGCATAAAAGTACCTAGAATGAGTTTGAAAAGGAGGAGCACTATAACCCCCGCGATGTTCAGGTTGAGTACTATCAGGGTCAATGCATGGTGGACATGTATCTCGCCAGGTATCCATTAGGAGGTATCTGATCGTAGAACAATGAAATTTAGAAACTTCAAACTTTATACACTCATATCCATCATTACAATCCCAATCAAAAACATTGTAGATAAGATCATCTCAAAAAGAACACAATCCTCTAAAGGCATAAGGAACCACATTAGTAAATCTGAGACTATTCAAACACTGATCCACCAAAGAGCTTCAATTGTAGTGTTAATGCCTTACCTTTGGTTTTGGGTATGTCCTTCTTTAGAGGTGGGAAGGTTAGCAATTGTCGAGGGATTTGAGCAAGATAAGAGGATTTAGGCATTGAAGTGCTAGAATCTATGCTCAAAGGAGACTCATGTAAAGTTGGACTTGTCTTAGTAGGTACACAAGTTGATGGTGGAATTGTGTAACAAGGAGAAATTGGGACAACTGGTGATTCAATACATGTTTTGGGAAGGTCAACACAAGGAGCTTTGTAGGTGCTATCACAACCACCTATCCTATCTTGAAGAGGTTGTGTTGATTTCCTTTGCACCCACTGATATGGAAAACCAAGGGTGGCTTTTGGAATCTTATTGATACACTCTTTTACCTCTAGCAAACCATGGCATTTGGGAAGCCAAAGTGCTATTGCACCCTCATAATAGCCTTGTGCTTTAAGAACATGCTTTGGGACCCAATGAGTAACAATGTGAGGTTTAGGCTTGGAAAAGATGTGCTTTTTAGGAGGCTTAGCAACTAGGCTAGATGGTACAAGTTTGTATGCATCTTTGGGTAGCCAAATTGATAATTCCTTCTTGCCTGGCCTTCTTTGAGCAGTGACTAGAGTAGTTGGAACATGCCAGCCATGGCCCTCACTTGAGGACTCATCGATTATCCACATCATTTGTGTTGGAGCTTCAAGAGTAGATTTTGAAAGTGGGTTGTGTAAGGTAGAAACACCACCTTTTTGACATGATAAAGCTCGTGGAGTAGCAGATCCCAAGATGCAATCAGAATCAATTTGCAATTTGTATTGTCTATTCTTCCAATCTAATGAACAATTGGTAGCACTTAACCATGATCGACCGAGAATAGCCTCTACCACTGCCTTGGACTTACTTGCCACATAAAAGGGAACTGACATCTGGTGATCCTGAATGGACATCATAATGACACATTTTTTCTCTATAGGGTTATCTTCACCTGAGAAGCTTCGTAAGTCAATAGGAATGTGCACAAGTGTTGGTTGTCCCAAGGCTATCCATGTGTCAAACGAGAGAACATTATAATCTGCACTAGAGTCAATTAAGGCAGAGACAAAGTAGGTAGTCTCATGAAGATGAAGACACACTTGAATATTGAAAGGATCGACATATGGTTCATCAGTAGCCAACTGTAAGGCCAACATAGAAGCCTTGCGATGCTCCTTGGCTTTTGCAACTCTAGCTTTAGCCTCTTCTTGAGCCTGACGTTTAAGTAGGTCATGTGCTTCTTTCCGTGTGTGTGCAGCATGCATTTGTTGAAGCATGGCTTCAGTTAATGGTTCATTGTATTTCTTGAGACGACTTCCATTAATGAAGTTAGGCATTTGCTCACCTTCTAGTGTCTCTAAACGCACTGCACCACTTGGAGTAAGCTCATTAATCACAAACAGTCCTAGGCCACATTTCTTGAGCTTTCTCTTATGCTTCTTAAGTGTGTACAAGAGCACAAGGTTCCCTTTTTTGAATCGGCCAATTGTTCCTATGTCCCTCAACAATCTTTGTGAGTGCTGTGCAGAGAATCTTGTTAGTACTCTCAGCTTGTCCATTGGTCTGGGGATGATAGAGTGCAGAACGCTTGTGAATTACCATAAATTCTTGAAGCAAAAACTCTATGACCTCATTCACAAAGTGCACACCTTGATCACTAACGATTTCAATAGGTAAGCCGTGTAAACATGTACTCATACAAGAACTTGGCTGTGGTTTTGGCATCATCTTTTGCCTCTACCCATTTGGTCAAATAGTCAATTGCGACTATAATATATTCGGCATGCGTGTGACGAGCTGGAGGTTTAATGGGACCGACAAAATCAATACCCCATTTTGCAAAAGCACGTGTGCTTAACATAGGCCGCAATGGCATATTGTCCTTTGTGATGGGAGGTTTGGTCCTTTGACAATCGTCACAACGTTTTACATATTCTTTGGCATCCATTTGTAAGGTTGGCCACCAAAGCCCAGACCACCTAATCAACTTAGCTGTGGTATTGCCCGAAAAGTGTCCACCCCCAACACCTGCATGTGCATGAGTCAAGATTTTCAAGTAGTCAGCTTCACATACACACATGCGTAAGTTGCCATCCTTGCCCCTCTTGTAGAGTTGGCCCTCTATCAGCATATAGTTTGTCGCTTCAACTTCAATAGCATACTTTCGATATTTAAGAATTTTTTGATCAGTATGACCATGCTGAAGATAGTCCACAATATACTTACTCCAACTTGGTGTAGTTGAAATTTGGAATAATGTGACATTATGAATTGGCTGTTGAATTTGACATGAAGCACAGTTGCGAACAAATTTTTCAGCATCCGCATGCATGGTAGGCCACCATTGCCCATCCTGAGATATACGTCGCACACAAGTAGTAGCTGATGCATGGATTCCACCGATACCCGCATGTGCCCATTCCAAGATCTCCTCATATTGGTCAGGGTTAGGTATAAGCCGCAACACTCCATCATTACCCTGACGATATAATCTCCCTGAGATTAACTTGAATGGTCGCCATAGGTCCACATTAGGACTCACTAGTTGTATCTGCCCACTTGTCAAAATTTCTAAGATGGATTCAGACCATTTAGGAGCTGTCTTTACAAGGAAAAGTGTTGAATCTAACATATCATCATCCACACCCACAGGAGCTTCGCTAGAGGTGACTCGAGACAAATGATCTGCCCTAAGATGAGTTGTTCCTTTTCAGACTGCCACTTCAAAATCAAACTCAAGAAGGATGACAAACCACCTCACAATCCTTCCAGTTGCACAAGGCTTATTCACCAAATATAGCAATGCTTGATGGTCCACAAACAATATGAATTTGTTTGCCAAAAGGTAATGGCGAAACTTTTTCACTGCATATATCATGGACAAACCTTCTCTTTCTGTTGTGGTATAATTCTTCTCAGCATTGTTCAACTCTCGACTAGCATATGAGATTGGGAAATCCTTATTATGTTCTCCCGATTAAGCCAAAATACATCCAATTGCAAAGTTTGAAGCATCAATATGGACATGAAAGATTTGGTTCCAATCTGGTGCCCGTAAGATGGGTGCAGTCACTAAGATGGGTGCAGTCACTAATGCTTGCTTCAACTTTTCAAAGGATTCCTCACTCATCAGTCCAATTAAACTTTACAAGAATAGCATATAATGGTCTGGCTAGGACAGCATACATGTAGATGAATCGACGATAATAGCCACAATGTCCCATGAATATTTGTACCCCTTTAGGGTTGATAGGCCGAGGTAATGAGATAATGACATCAATTTTATCCATATCTGTTGAAATCCCATTGCGAGAAACAATATGGCCCAAAATTTTCCCTTGTCTTACCATTAATTTGCACTTGTCAGGATTCAAGCATATACGATAAACTTGACACTTTTGAAACACAAGTCTGAGGTGTTCTATATGATCATCACGCTCTTGTGAGTGAACACATAAATCATCCATGAAGATCTCAAGAAATTGCCTAAGGTACTCCTTGAATACATGACTCATTAACCGCTGAAAGGTTGCTGGTGCATTTGTTAGACCAAATGGCATAACACGATAGGCAAAGATGCCATCTTCAGTAGCAAAGGCTGTCTTGTGTTGATCCTTTGGATCAATTGACGCTTGATTGTAACCGGAGAATCCATCCAAGAAACTATATGCCTTTTTCCCTGCAACTCATTCCAGAACATGATCCGTGACTGGAAGTGGGTAATGATCACGTATAGTAGCTGCATTTACCTTCTTGAGGTTTACACATACTCGAAGTTTTCCATTTTTCTTGGGCACCACTACAATAGGGGAGACCCATTCAGTGTGTTCAATCTCATAGATAAATTCTGCCTCCTCTAAGAGCTTGTCTATTTCTTCTTTTATCTTTCGTGCAAAATTCTCATTGTAAGTATAAGGACGTTGCTTGGAAGGCTTTGCATCCTCTCGCAATGGAATTGTATACTGACATATGCTTGGATCAACTCCTTTGAGGTCTTTATAACTCCAAGCAAAAACATCGCGATACTCCTTTATTGTTTGAATTAATAACTTCTCCTCATCTAAGGACAAGTCTGTGGCAATCCACACATAGCGAGGCTCTTCTCCTGGCTTAGCGATATTAATTTTTTTTTGGATCTTCTGGACCATCATATGAAACCCTTGGCATGCTTGGCTTTTGTCGTATAGGCTGTTGAAGAACAATCTTCCGATCTTGAAGAGTGTACTGTGTGAAGTTGGGGGGAACATTGAAACCTTGTTCTTTTCCACTTGAGTCGTCACTCATTGAAGACCATGCGGTTTTGAGCTCTCCTTTGCAATCTTGCATCAGATTTTTTTGTTCAACCGTTATCTTTACACTTCCGACATTCTCTTTTGAATCGGTTTTAGACTTGAGTTTTGGTTTTTGTTTCTTCGTTTTTTTGCGATTTTTGCTAACAGTTTTTAGCTTTTCTCTTGCTTGGAATCCATCTGATCGTTTTACTTGGTCTTTGATACTATCTTGTGCTTGGACATAGTATAGATATCCGTTCTTTCCTGAGAAGTGAGGTCGTGGTCGAGAGTGTTCATTCTTAAACTCCTCCTTTTCTTTTTGTATTCTCTCACGTCGTTCCCTCTCATCTTGTTCACGGATTCTCTTATGACTCTTACAACATTTACGTTTAGGTCGGCTTCGAGGGATCTCTACTTGAGCCTCCCTTCCTCTTAAGAGTAGGCGTGCCTTTCCTAATTCTTCCTCAGGGATTATCACATCATTATCAAAATCAGAGTCCCATCCATCTTCCTTATCAGCATCATTAGCAGATTCGAGTGTTAAATCCTCCACTGAGACTTCCTCTACATGCAGTGCTGTTGTGGATGCATCTCGATAGTACAAAACATCTAGAAGGTCACGTGGTTGTACCATTCGTATAGGAATAATGTCATATCCATCTGAGTCACAAAATTGAATTGGTTTAGGTAAAGCACATGTCGATAATGTTGCAAGGACATGACTCCATTCTAGTGGATCAATTAAGTGCTCAGGGAAGGGTTGTGGAATGTATGCCTCATCTGATACACTTCGATTACCCTTAAGTCTCTCAGTGCTGAAATCCCTACATGAGGCTCCACACATCCACAGATCTTCTCGCCCATCTGACAATGTGACTCTTGAGCCCTCAGATGAAGCAGAATCAAACTCATCTATTGGAGACCTTGTTACATCACGATATGAGTGATTCTTTAGGTTGACCCATGTGATGACAGAATCATGTCGAAGGTACAAATAATTGTATCCCCAATCTTGAATCATTTGAAATTGTTGCATGAATGGTCTACCCAATATCACTTCATAGTTTGGATGTTTTCCAAAATCCACTACTGCAAAGGTGTGCTCATATTCAATCCCACATGTGGTGACCAATATGTTCTCAAGCAGCCCAAGGGGATGTTCTAAGCTTCCATCTGCTAGCTGCAAGCGCATCCTAGTACTCCTAATAGCTGGTTTGCTCCACTTTTCCCAAATGGACCTTGTCACAATGCCCACTTCTGCACCACTATCAAGTATTGCCGTTGAAGATACTTTTCGCACTTCTAATGGGAGGGTAGCATTTCCCTGATCGTCCTCACAAAATTTTCCTACTTTGTTGATAGGAACTGGCATAACATGCTTTGTCTCAGGGTGTATAGTACAATGATGGTGACCCTTTTGTAGCAATACCTGCTCTGACAAACATGTGGCAATATCATTCCACAACTCAGGTCGAAGCTTTATCAAATCAAGCAAAGGAAAGGTACAAGCCACTGGTGCTGACAAAATAGCTTACACGATACCCATATCCATCTCCTTTGTCAACCCTTTGTCAACCTTCTATGCATGGAGGGTATCCTCAAGGTTTGAGAATAGTTCTCATATTCTCCCAAATATGATGGTAAGGTTTTCATTGTATGCTTACTTCTAGGAGAAACAATTGTTTGAACTTCCTCCTGGATGCTTGGGCGTCTAAAGTTGTTTTCTGTGCTCCTGGTAAAATCCACCTCAGAGAATGGAGGTGAAATAATAGAGGACATATTCTCATTAACTTTCTCATGAACTGCTGCCCACATCTCATTTGCCATGTTCTCGTTAGCATCAATAACTTCATCATTGCATGGGAAGGCAAGGCTAGGTGGTGGCAAAATACCTTCTTTCAATGGGGTGGCAATTGGTGCAGACTTCTCGCTATGAGATTGTGAGATGAGCTCACTTTTCATTTCCCAACTTGATGACACTTCTGGTATGGTTTCTAATGTTGGCTTAAGAGAGGTTGGGCCCCGAGGGATAGGTGGAGGTGGTCCCTCAAGTATTGATTGAGCTTCCCTATTGAGTTGCTGATGTACAGCTAGATTGATCTTCTCCTCACGAGGGTTTGGGTATTCTTGAAGCTTCTTGGGTAGCTCAGATAAAGCTGCAATGCGACTTCTATGAGCATCAATGATGGCATCTAGAGTCTCATTCACCTTATCCACAAAAACAGAACCCCCAGAACTATCCTCGGTCGTACTAGCCTCATCTTGTTTAGCACTAGGCCCAGGTTGAGGTTGATGGGCCTCATGCACTTCTTGGGATGTAAACGCTTGATCCTTCATGTTTTGTTTAGAGACTTCTTGAGAACTAGTGGATGCACTCTTAGTTTGCTTGTTGCGGTTCTTTTTCCTCCTAGTGGTCCTTTTTCTATTGGAATGTAGGGTCTTGTCCACTAGATTTTCCTTTGCATCCCTAGTTCGAGGTGTCTCATCAGTTTGCATTTCGGCATTTCGTGTCTGTGATCTAGTCATGACTCTAAGTGTGGCATGACATCCTCATTCTCTGATGAAGGTGGCGATGGAACTGCCCCTACAAGGTTGAGTGAGACCTTTGGTTGAGAGGTGCCTTCCTCATGTGGTTTCAGCAAACAATCCTTTGGGAAGTGTTCTACACAACACCCTAGACAATATCTTTCAATTGGTGGAAACTGTGGTACTGTTGTATTGGATCGAGCTACTTGCCTTGAGCGATGTGGACAATCACGAGCCCAATGGGGTTCTCTGCATTGATAACAGGGGCCCATTAGTTTGGCTTCTACTTTCCTTTGCTGCCATTGGCCTGAGGGGCCTGGAGTCCTAGGTTGGTAGCCGCCTAGCAACATCAAAGAATTTTGTTCCCCTGGTTGAGCCTCCAGTGCTTGGCTTGGATATGCGGGACTTTCAAAGAGATTTTCCTTGGATAAATATGATGCATATTCCTCCTCCACATAGCCTGGGTTTACCAAGTCTCTACACATATTTGAATTGTCGTAGTCAACAACCCTCACAAGAGCAGTCCCAGGAGCAGGAGGTTGAGCTCCAAGAAGAACAGGTCGTGCTTGCTCTTGTGCCATCGGTGGCTTACGTTCAAAATTAGTATACTGTTGGTGCATTTGTGGAGTCACTCCACCCCTTTGCTGCTCACGCTCCTGTCTCATTCTTACAATGCGAGTACATTCCTGTGTGGTGTGGGTAACGTTCCAAGCACAGGCCTGGCACCACTTCTTTGTAGGTTGGTTTGTGACTAGAGGAGAAAAGGTATTACATTCTTTGGTTTTATGGTTACCGCCACATGCTCCACAAAGATGAGGACCTGTAGGTAGTACACTCCTCATTCGCCTGGTGTTGCTGTTGTTGTGGCTGCATGGGTGGGTGATAGGTCTATCCCAATCTCCTTAGTACTAGGTTACCTATCTGGTCTGGATTTACTAGCGCGCTAGACCCTGAACTTTGGTCATCACCCCATTGATCTCTAGGTTTCACCTCAGGGCCTGTACCATCTTGGAATTTGAAGTTATCGGTGAAATCCATAGCATCATGGCAACACTCATTGAAATTTGTATGCTTCTTTGCATAGAGATGTGTGTGTAGTGTTGAATTTTTGAGTCCTTTTAAGAAGAGAGAAATTAATCGACTCTGGGTGGGCTTCTCATCTTCTGGGCAACGATTAATGTACTGCTTCATCCTATTTACACAATCTCTAACATTCTCAGTCTCGCCTTGCTTGAAAGAGTAGATGTTTGCTACCGTGTCATGTTGAATCCCCATCAAGGAAAAAGCAGCAATGAATCTCTCTTCCAGAACTCGTAAAGAAGATTTGTCTGAAGCCTCTAGTGCCTGAAACCAAGCAAGGGCCTTTCCCTCAAGAGTGAGCCCAAATCCTTCAATTTGCGTATGCTTGTCAGTCACTTGCTCAACTCGAACTGCTTGCCTAAATGCTGCTACATGGTGGATCTCCCGACCCTTCATACTTCTTTACCAGTTTCTGAAGAGTTGATGGCCTTACTTGTCTTGAATACTCATCATAGGGCCTACGGCCTCTCACTCTCAGTGGGAATTGTTCCTCTCTTTGGTAAGATGGTCCACATGCATCCCGAATTGGTGTGGGTCCCCTATTACCTGCCTCACCAACCCCCTCCAAAGATTTTGTCACCCGCATTTCAGGAGGTGCATTTATGGGAGGCCCCTACCCTCCGATTGTCATAGTGAGAGAAATGTTATTGTGGTGTGATCTGTGGTCGCACTTTTGGTGTAGGATAATATCTTGGTGCTAGAGTTAGGCTACTTGCAGTGGTCCACTTTGATGTTGAGGGTCCCTCTCTAATGAACTCTGGTAGGGGAGGAGCAGCAGTTTCTCCAAGAAAGGCTTTCTCTCCTGGTTTAGCTGTATTAGTTGAGAACACTTCCATGAATTATGGTTGTCCTTTCCACGTGAGCTCCTGAATCTCCTTCCAATCTAAGGTTCGGTATTCATTGGCCCATTTATCAACGATTCGGTTCTTGTATTCTGCAAGCTTCTCGATTACCACCACAAGTGCTAGAGGAAGATCTAGCTCCGGCAATCTAGTTGTGGCATAATATCCTTCTAAAGAGTCGTTATAGACCTCTTGAAGTGGGTCATCCTGTAAGACCTTTGTCACTGGAATTTGTCGTACAAACTCCCATTGGTTCTCAGCCCCCTGATCCATTTTGCTCTTGCCTTTCCTATCCCTTTCCAAATTTAGATCTACAAGAAGTAAATCATCTATGGATGGCTTTGAGGACTGGGCATTGGATGGTCCAAGCATGTCCGGCTCAATGAGCCAATCATCTCTAGACTCCCTTGCTTTGGAAAGCTTTGATAAGTCTAAGAACTCGCTTTTAGAGAGCTCCCCTAATTTGTCTACATTCTCTGGATGATAGGTGACTTCGTAGCGAACACCATCTCCACCCATGTACATGTTACCCTGGTCATTGACTAGAGGTGCTCTATCAAGTTCTGAGAAAAAGTCTGGATCTTAACAAGATATCGTTGTTGTGGATCCCTAAAGATCTCCGCTCCTTGAGCATTCGTGTAAACATATTGAAGTCTCACATTGAGTGGTAACCCCATGGTGTCGGCTTCAAATGGATTAGAAGATCTTGTGGGTGTCCTATTTGGGGCTAAGGGATGACTATTTGACGGCCCTAGATTGTCCATGGACAATGAGCTAGTTGTTCTGGAAAGGGTATCAGATTGGGATTCGAAAAAGGTTTCAGCAATATCTGCCAAATTTCCTACCGATTGGGTCCCACTTTCCTGCATAGGTACTCTAGAAGGTGCCCTAGGCCCTATGGCAGTGTCTATATGCGTCCCGACCGCAAGTGCATAAGGTCAAATTTTAAGGTTTGTTTTTATATATATATATATATTTTAAACCCTACCTAACCACTAAATACAACTAACATGAATATGAGTGTAACTCTCTATTTTTGTTAATTCTTTTTTTTACTAATTACACAAAAATACTAATTATGCACAAAATTACAAAAATTTAAAAAGATGCAAGTTACACTAATTATGCAAAAAAATTTACAAAAGTTTAAAAAAAATGTAGAATATGCAAGAAATATGGACTCAAAATAAAACACATAATTTATAAATTTTTTTATTTTTTTTATTTTTTATTTTTTTTTAATTTTTTTCTTTTTTTTAAAAATTATTTATTGTTTTATTATTTTTTTTTCTTTTTATTTTTATTTTTTTATTTTTTTAAAAAATGCAAAAAAATAGAAATTAACAAAAGAATTAAAGAATAAAAATTAAAAAATTAAAAAAAATACTAACCTTTTTTTTTCGACGCTTTCTCTGCAGATTCGCCGGCCCCTTCACGTGCCTCCGTCAACCTTCTTTAATGGCCACACGTTTCCTTGCGCTCGCTCCACTCGGCTACCTTATCTTCTTGCCCTTCACCGCCACCCCTTCACCAGTCGCTTCCTCACAGCCTGCCTTGCTCTCCTTCGCCAGCTCCTTCACCTCCTCATCACGGAGGCGGTGCTGAAACCGGCCCTGCAGGCGCTGGTTGTTGGCGAATCAGAGGACCCCCGGCGCACTCGTGTTGTCTCCTCCTCGCCACCGGCGCAGCCTCACCTTCGGTGACCTTCGACACCGCCAGCAGCAGCAGAGCAGGCAGCTGAGGCCCATGCCCAGCCCTCTCCATGCAGCCGCCCTTCGCCTCCTTCGCAACCGTCGGCCACTCTACAGCAGCAGCCGCCTTGGCTTCTTTGCCGGCCACTTCCCTTTCTTTCAGCTGGACCGCCGCCCTTCACCTTCTCGCGGCCCCTACTTAGCCTCGGCTTCTGACTCTTTCCACGCGGCCGCCCTGCAGCCGACGATGCCGCCTTCGTCTCCTACGTTGGCCACTGCAGCGGCCACCTCACCTACACAGCCCCTCTTCCTTCGTCTCTCCACCTTCTCTTCGGCGGGCTCGGCCACCTTCGCCAGCTACTTCCTTCAGTGGCCAAGCGCTCCCACGCGGCCCTTCAGCGACGGCAAGGTGGCCTTTTTCTCCTTCTCTTTCTTCCTTCACCTCGCTTAAAGTGCCCTCGCTTCAGCCTTCTTGCTGTCACCTTCGCCTCTTTCTTGCTACTACAGCCAGCCCACTCGCTTCTTTTTTTTGGCCAGTTCTCCACCTTCGCAGCTGCTGTGCTAATATTGCATTAAGCATACACTTAATGCATTGATGCATAATACGTAATGTGCATAAGCTAAAAGCATGAATGCATAATGTAATAAGGATAAAGCTTATGCAATAATGCATTAAGCATTAATCTATTGCATTATTGCATAATGCATTAAGCTTAAGCCATAACGCATTAATACATCAAGCACAAGTTTAATGCATAATACATAAGCTCACACATAATGCATTGAGCTTAATGTGTTATGCAAATTTCGTTTCTATTCTATGAACAAAACATGAACACAACGATGAAAACAACCATGGAAAGCATATACATGAATGAGAAAACATTAGCGGGAGTAGATCTCAACCGCACAAGTAAGTACTAATCTATTTTTTTCTCTTCTAATCACTAGCTCCGAGATTCTACACTCATGCGCCAACCCTAAACCTAAAAACAAAAAGAAATAGTGGTAGTAATGCAAGCTTCTCAACCGGTTTTGAGTCTTCTCCCCGGCAGCGGCGCCAATGGAGAGACGGAAAACTCTCTCACTTGTAGCAAGAGTAGCATGATCCACGTGTAGCTCAATCCAATGGGATTTGCATCCCTTTCGGAGCTAGGGATTCAACCCATACCGGTGCACAAAAGCTTATCCACAAATGGAGAGAATGCTAAGAACACCACTACCTTGACATAGACTTAACACACACACAAGCTCAATCTTGCCATAACTCATTCACTCATCATCCCACTCATTCATGCATCCAATACAAGAAGAAAGCTAAGCTAATGCATACACAAGCTCAAAGCATACTTCATTCTCAAGCACTTACTTCCCTAGCATGCACACAAACCTTGAAGCTATCAACAAAGAAACATGCACAGTAGAGAATAGACATGAGAAGAGAGACAAACATCATCTCATTGTATTGAAAAAAAAGAACATTGCTCATACAATAATGTAGATGGGGAGAGAGAAGAGCTTGCACCTCTATGAAAAAAGAGGGAGAGCTAGTCTCAAGAGAGCTCAAACATGAGTTTAGCCCAATGTGTCCAAGCTCTCAAATGAGCCACTTTTTATACAAAAACTCTAAAACTCCCAAAACTTCCTATGTGGGATTATTCTCAAGCCCACTCCCACACTCATCTATAACTTGGAACTCTTTACAAGAGCCCTAAATAAGAATGTCACTTGTTTTCCTGCTTGCATCTTTATGTTGCATCCTTGCATTGATCACCACTCGTCACGCAACATGGCCTTTGAGTGTTTAGCGTTGACATGCAAAATAAATTATCCCAAAAGGATCACATGGTCCCCTACATTACTTCTCTCTTTGCATTTTTTCAAGTCTTGTTTTGGCATTTTCACATCTATGGCTCTACTGTGGTTGCTAAGATGAGGATTCCACCTCACAGAGTCTCCTCACTCACTCTTCACTTCTTTGGTCACACTTAGTTTTCTAGTAATTCAATGTTTGTTGCTACTTGAAATTTCTCCTCTTAAAAACCCTATTCAGCATCAAGTTGCAAGCCTTAATAGCCACCACTCATTTTTATCTCCTGCTCATTTCCTTTCCCACATTCATCTTTTATTAGCCAAGTTATTATATTAATCTTTGACACCTAGACTTCCTTGTTTTCTCCCTCACAATAGACCACATATAAGGCAAAATCACCACGCCAACTATGAAAAAGCTACCTTTTCCTTTACTCTATTAGAGGTGTGGAATTGTGTGGTGTCAATCTTGGGCTAAGAATGTTTGGAATTTGCTTTTTTGAATAATCGTTATTTGTAACATAATCTACATCAATGGCAATTAGGGAGGGGATGATTGCCATCCTTATGTGTGGTGTCTCGTTTCAACTTAGCTTCAAATTATTTGTACATATGCACTTAGATTGTATGTGAATTTATTATGACCAACATAGAAAACAAAGCATAGATGAAAAGTTTTTCGCATTTTCATTACCAAAGGTGTTAAACTATGTGGCACCAATCTTGGGCTAAAGTTTTGTAGATCCTAGACAATGATTTGTGGTTGTTGAAAAAAACTTTTCCTTAACTACGACATGTTGTAGATAGTATTATTTAAAGATTAACTAGTGCTCATCCTTATTATGTGGTGCCTCAATTGAATTTAACATGATGGTTTATGATCGATTCAAAAAAAATCATTGAAGTAAAGGCAACATGTGAATAAGAGAACTTATTTAAAGATACACATGTAGGCCTTGACAAGAGATTGAACTACAAATGTTGATGCCAAAATTTCTAGAAGTATAGGTTATATTGCATTGTGACTCTTTACCCGAGAGATATGGGTAGGCATACCATTCTTTTTTTCTATCTCATTGATGTGAATATTCTTTGTTGTGATAATTCTTGCTTTGTTCGAGATGAAACAAAATTATGGATAACTTCTCTTGTATGACCAACTTGTTTGCCCCTTGTTTGGAATATGATTTGAGCCCACCTTTTAACATATGCTTAAAAAACACTTTTGGTGGCTTGGAACTTTTTAATATAGGCATCATGTTCAATGAACACTTATGACTTTAGAATAAAAGTGAACCTTTACTAGAACTTTGACTTGGAAATTTGATCGACTAGTCATGTCCAAGTGAACACCAACTTTAATTTCTAACATTACTGACATGAACTATTGTTTTATCATGCATTGCGCTGGCATAGGGTGTTGTGTTATATCTTATAAATAACAAAAAGAAAAGGATGAGAAAGACTCTATTAGAGTTTGGTTATAAGGAATGGATTACCTGTTGCGTCCTCTGCTTTTTCATTCACTCATTTGCAATTGAAAAAAAATGGTTGTATAGTTGTATATAATGAGTGAAAGCACAAAAGTCCTTTGGAAAAAAAGGATGCAAGCGAAAAGCTGTCCCATTCACATAATTAGCCATCCCTTATGTGTGTTGTGACATGGCATATGATACTTGAACAAGATCCTTGCTGCTCGACCATACTTAATGATTGAACGAGAGTGTGTGAATGATGAATTTAGTTCCGATGGATGTGCTAGCAGTCTTCTGGTGGTGGTAGGGTATAAGGTGGGGGTGTTCAAGACCAGCATAACTTGACCCCTGGTTTGAATGAGTGTGGGCGTGTGAAGCCTTCAAGGAGGAGAGAGAAAGAGAAGGGGGGGGGGGGGGATAGAGTGACTCAGGCCTTATGGGGCAAGCGTCTCCCCTGAAGAGGATCTATACTTGATTCTATAAAGTAAGGGATGCCTAGACTAGTAGTAGTTTGTGGGCTCATCTCATCATTATGTGCAACGGGTTCAAACTTGTTTGGTATGTGAGATACTTTATTTAAGAGACGAAAAAGGAACAGCCACACTTCCTACTCGCGTGGCTCACCACCACCATCTCATCATCACACACACACACACAGCTCACAGAAAACATAATAAGGAGCTCCAAAAAAACCAGCTTATTAGATGATGGGCTTCTTCTCCAACAAGGTCCAAACCTCCGAGCTTCGTGCAGGAGACCATATCTACTCCTACCGCAAGGCATGCGGCTACCTCTACCCCCATCACGGTAGCTATGGCATCATCATCATCATTATCAGGCATTTCTAAGCATTGCCTTTGTGGGCGTTCTGATTTTGTTTGTTGAGATTTAATGGTTGTTTAATACCTTGATTTGTGGAGATTTCATGCTTTATGGGGGCTACACTTGATCTGTTGCCATTTTTCTGCTAGGGCTCTATGTAGGTGGAGACAAAGTGATCCATTTCATGGGAGATACAAGGCTTTTGGTGGTGGTTAGCAAAGCGGAGAGCTCTCCTGACTGCGAGAGGTGCCACTTTGATGGGTCCGTGACTGGGGTGGTGGCCTCTTGCTTGGAGTGTTTTCTCAAAGGGGGAACTCTCCGGAGGTTTGGCTATGGAGTTGAGCTCTTGCAAAGGATGGCAGCAATAAGGGGGGTGTGCTCCATGGCAGGCCCGGATTCAGTAGAAGCAGTCCTTGAGAGGGCCAAATTCTTTGAAAACAAGAGGACGTTTGGTGTATATGATGTCTTGGAGAACAATTGCATGCATTTTGCTTATTATTGCAAGACAGGGAAGATCAAGGGTGGCAAAGGGAGGGCTGTGGGGGTGTTGGAGGTGGAGGGGGTGATTGTGAAGAGGGTGAGAGAGAAGTCCTTGGTTTTGCGTCTTTTGAATGGTTGCCATGGTCTCGCCTCTTGCTTCATGGATCAGCAAGAGGTTTTGAAGGTGGAGGATCATCAGGAGGGACTGTGCACCAGTTGTAAAGATAGTAGTAGTAGCAGCAGCAAGAGCTTGTGGGCTCTCCTCTCTCACATGAGACTCCAAAGCAAAAAGCAGGACGAGGAGGAATCGTTATGAATCGTGATGGCATATCCTACTCTTTCTAGATTGCATCATTAGTCCCTTCACACCCACCTTTTATTTGAAGACTTTGATTAGATAAAAGCGTTTCTCTGTTCGAGTCTCAGAACGAGCTTGCTCGTCTCTGACCTCGGCTCGAAAAAAACAAAAAAACAAAAAACTTTGATTACATCAGCTATTCTTTTGTGTAGATTCTTCCTTTGCTCAACAAGAACCTTCCTACTCTTCCCATCCGAATTTTTAAGGGCAACCCCCCTTTTGGATGGAGGCACCATTAATTTGGTTTGTTATTAACGAAACATCAGAACATTTCAGGCATTTCAGCCTCACTGAAACGTGTTTTATGGTTACCTTGTACATCGTTATTTCATGTTTTTCTCATTTTGACTTAAATGCAATTCATTTTGTTATGTTCTAGTCTCAAGTATGAACTTCTATGTTTTTATAATAACATTACCAAACACATCCAAGGAAGAAAACTCTCTCTCTCTCTCTCTCTCTCTCTCTCTCTCTCTCTCTCACACACACACACAAAACATTTTGTTATATTCTAATCTTTGTAATCATCACAATGGCATATATTCATACATTTGTGAGCATGCAATCTAGCAATGAAACCTTTAAAAACTCTAAACTTATAGCTCTCCTATAATAACAAACAATAGCTACACATTATATTTGCAAGTAATAGACTAGGAATTTCATTCCCTCAATGACCATGTCGCTCATCTAGCTCTTCAAATATGGTAATCTCCCATGTTATTGAACTTTAACTTGAGCACCAATGTTTGAAACAATTTGTGTGTGTGTGTGTGGGGATATGAAAAACAAGGTTAATATTTTAATTATTCAAAAAGGTAAATTCTCACGAAGGATCATTAAATTATAAACATTATGAGTGATGCACCAACAGGTCTAGCATCTTCTCCTTATGTGTGTGCGCACACACGCATGCGCACGTGTGTGTGTGTGCACACGCGCGTGCACGTGCGTGTGCCTAAAACTAACTACCCTTTAACCCTTAAAGCTTAGCTATCACCAAAGTGGTCATCATTTTGGGTTGGGTAAACGTAAGGTTTAACTCCTTAAAGGGTACCATGACAGAGTATGCATAAGAGCATTATTTAAAGATTCTTCAACGTATGTGCCAACATATGTGCCTCCCAGAGGTTGGCATAGCTTGATATCAAGAGAGGGGCCAACTACTAGTACAACTAATTTCTTCTAATGGTGGAATGTTTTCTTAAGCATTAATTCCTAGAGTCCTTCACACTAAGAAATATCATGATTTTTTAAGACATGAGAACAAAAAGGCTTACTTTATATTCCTCAAGATCTTGGAAGAGGTAAATTTTATGGATCCCCTTCCCTAACCATGAGTGAGGCATAAGGCCCTCTACTTGCCATGAGAGCGAGTAAATGATGTAAGGGCATGGATTCAACCCTCTATGTTACCTTGGGTGTAAGGGTTTTCCGTTGTCTATGGGGGTCGTCATGTTAGCAATCATCTCCTGTCTATACATATTACACTTAGGGCCATTGTTGTGGGTGTGCCCGCCCATGTAGGTGTTTCTCCATTTTTTCCCCATTGTCCATGTTATTTCCCTAGTTTTGCTAGTCGGGGGGGCGGGGGGGATTGTATGAGCTAGCCCAACTTACTTTCTGATGACCGACTTGCTTCACTACTAGCCGACCTATCATGTACTGGCCGACTCATTTTTCTACTGGATGTGATCCAGTCGTGGCTCTCATGGGGTTGTCAACCTATTTTAGACAGGGCTAACTGGAGCCCTAGTCCATATTTATAGTGGGCCTTTCCCCCCCCACATTCTTGTATCATTTGTACCGGATCTTGTTTATACAGCTTCTCTATCTCTCCACTTGTGCGTATTCTTTCTCACAGCAGTTCATCTCATTTTCGCTATGCATTCCGACAAGGTATCAAAGCCATAGGTGGCTTGAAGCTTGGAGACAGTGAGAGCTTGAGGTTTTGCTATTTTTTGGTGCTGATTAGAGAATTTCTGGGCTATTCGAGACTTGGAGAAATAGGTAGAAGCCACCATCATTGCCGGACAGCCACCTTGCATAGTGTTTGCAGCCTCTTGTTCACTTTTTTTCCCACCCGCCCTCCCTTCACAAGACCTTGTGAACCCTTGAGATGGCAGATTTTCTTGAGATCGCTGAGAAGCATGTGAAGATCCACACCCTCTCAAAATTCCCGATGGACCGAGAGTTGGACGGGACCAATTATGGCATATGGAAGGTAATGATGGAGTCTATCCTAGAGACTTATGATTTGGCTAATTTCATTGTGCTTGGAGTTACATGGCCAGAGTTGGAGGAGGGTGAGCTTTTACCTTCTACCAGGAAAGAGCGGAAGGCCCAAGCGCAATTGTGGGATCGTGTCAAAAACATAACGCTGGCCTGAGGGAATTGGCAGCACTTGGATTCTTTGTATAATCTCACCCCTCAGTATTCATCTTTCTATTTTTCTTGATCACCAGTGGGAGGCTCATCACCATCACATGAGAGGAGCTTGTGCCGATGGTTTTGGATCATGAAGAGTGGTTTACGAACCCTTCATAGGGAGGAGGTTCTAAGGCTCTAAGTGGCCAGATGTCGGAAGGCCGCCCCAACAACAACAACAACAACAAGGGCAAAGGGAAGTCTTCAGTAGGGCGAGGTCTTCTGAGAAGAAGCCCAACTCATAGCATGATGCTTTGAAGGCCGAGTAAACCTATAACCATTGTGGCCAGAAGGGTCACTATTGGAAGAAGCGTCCTTAGCGAAGTACCAAAAAAAGTGTTGATTCTTTAGCTATAGCTACAAAGACTCTAGCTTTTGTGCACTTGGAGATTATGGACACAGATGCTTCATCTTCTTCGAGCACAAAGGCAATTGGTCTAACCGCTAGGGATACTCGGGAGTGGATTCTCAATAGTCTTGCATCCAGGCACATGACTCCTTCCCGAGAGTTATTACAAGATCTTCAGGTCACATCTTCATTGGTGACAAATCCACTATCCCAATTCATAGTGAGGGCAGGTTGGAGATTATTCCCAATGGTATAAAAGGGGGGAAGCATTCCTCCCAGGTTCTTTATGTTCCATCCCTTGGTTTTCATCTTTTGTTAGTGCATGAGGTTTGCAAGGCTGGCATACAGGTGGAGTTTGATGAGCATTTTGTTGCTCTCCGAGAGACAAAGCAACAAGCCAGGTTGTTTGGGAAGGCGGAGTGGAGAATGGGATATACAAACTCTCATCACTCTCTTCTTTGATAGGTACTCAGCTTGGTGATTTGTGGCATTTCCGTTTTGGCCACTTGAATGTGGATGCACTGCGAAGATAGGCTTTCCAGGGCGAGATGGTGGATGGCTTGCCAAATGTTGGCAACAGAGGCATGTAGGGACACTGTAGTTCTTGCGTTCGTGGGGTAAGTAGCACAGGGAGTCTTTTCCAAAGCAAACTACTAGGGGGGCTTCGAAACCTTTGGAGTTGATACACCCCATCTTTGGGAGGTTCCTTGTACTTCATGCTACTTGTGGATGATTGTAGCACGTTTACATGGGTTTATTTTCTTTCCAAGAAGTACCAAGCTTTTGCTCGGTTCAAGGAGTGGCATGTTATGGTGGAAGAGGAGTCTAGATTACAGATGAAGATCCTTCGGGCTGACAAAGGAAGGGAGTTTTCTTCTAATGCTTTTGTGTGGTTTGGTGGGAAGCATGGCATTAAGCGACAACTGGCCAATATAGGATCACCTTCAAAGAATGGAGTAGTTGAGAGCATAAGAACTGGACTGTGGTGGAGATGGCGAGAACGATGCTGGAGCATTGTGATCTTCCTCATCCACTTTGGGGAGAGGCTGTGGCTACGGCTGGCCATACCCTCAACCGATCTCCGATGATTTCAGTACCTAAGATGACTCCATATGATGCTTATTTTGGTAGGAAACCAGATGTCTCCCATTTCTGTGTTTTTGGAAGTTATGCCTATGTTCTCATTCCAAAGAAACAGAGGGGGGATCTTGACTCGAAGTCTAAGAAGCTTGTATTTGTGGGATAGAACTCTCTCTCCAAAGGCTACAGGTTGTATGACCCATAGTGGAACGAGGTTATTGTCACAACAGGGATGTTGTCTTTGATAGGCATGTTCCAGCTTCTAGTATTGATGAGCCACCACTTCTTGGAGAACCAGATGAGTTTAAGGATGATTCCCAAGCTATTGTTCCAGCTATCTAGCCTCAGTCTAGAGGTTGAGCCCGAGGTTCGAGATGAGCCCCCAGCAAGAGGAGGCTTTGCATTCTGTTCGAGTACCAAAGTGGTTGTTGAATAACATTCGGGAGTCGAGTGCTATGGAGTATCCCTCCAAGTGGACCACATAGAATGGACCTCGAAGATCGCACAGATTTTGTGAAACAAAAGTCAATCAGAGGAGCTGTTTACAGGTGAACTATTCTTTGATGTCTCATATCATTCGGGACAAAGAGCCCACTTCCGCTAAGGAATCTCTTTCCCAAGAGACTTGGAGGAATGCTATGCAAGTGGAACTTAAAGCCATTGAGAAGAATAACACTTGGGAGTTGGTTCCACGACCGTCCAAATAGTCAATCATTGTTGGTGTCAAGTGGGTGTATAGGACCAAGGATATGTATGATGGGTCGGTGGACAAGCACAAGGTGAGACCTATGGCTAAGGGCTATGCTTAGCAGCCTGGCATCGACTATGAGGACACCTTTGCACACTGACAGTGAGGATGACCACGATTCAGACAGTTCTTACCCTTGCCTCTTCTCAACTTGGTGGTGGCCAATGTATCAGATGGATGTAAAATCTATGTTCCTTAGGTGACTTAAAGGAGGAGGTGTATGTTGAGCAACCTCCAGGCTTTAAGGTTTCAGGATCAAAGAGGATGGTTTACAGGTTACGGAAGGCCTTATATGATCTTAAACAGGCTCCTAGGACTTGGAATCAAAATACTGATTCTTTCTTTCTGAGAAAAGGTTTCTAGAGATCAGTTGTTGCAGATCCAAACTTGTATCTCTTTCGGGAATGCGGTATGGTCACCTTTATTATCCTTTATAATATGTGGATGATCTTATTCTCAATGGGTGGTCATGTGGAGCACGTAGCTGATTGCAAAGGCTGCCTTGTCAAAGGAGTTTTAGATGACGGATTTAGGCTTACTCCATTTCTTTGGAGATTTGGCAAACTCAGAGGGGGGCAGTATGTTCATGAGTTGCTGGAGGCCTTTGGGATGGAGAACTACAAGCATATTTCTTCACCGATGGACCCGAATACCACAGTTAATGATCCTTGTGAGTAGGTTGATGCCTTCTTGTAATGGAAGCTTGTTGGTTTATTAATTTGGTTGCTGAACACCAGATTGGACTTGAAATTTCTAGTGGGGTTGTTGAGCTCATTCATGCAGACACCTTTGAAGACTCATTGGAATGTAAGATTGCGGATCTTGTGGTATCTGCTACATACATTGATAGCCCATCTGGGTGATAGCTTCCACACCTCAAGGAGTGTACTTTAGGAAGACCTACATACAATATGCATTTTGTTGTTGAAGCACAGGCACATGCCACCATCTTTGATAAACATTGTAAACTGGTGGCCGATGTGCTTGGTGCTGAGGCTTTCTTCTGTGTGCAGGCTTAGGGGACTTTGTGATGTGCTTGGGGACCCAAGCTTTGGTATTTCTTTGGTAGTACCCTTATGCATGTAGACGTGCTTTTGGTACCCATACTTGATGACTTGGTGGAGATTTTTGAGGAACTCCTATAGGCTTTTGTGGACTGTGTTGTGTGGAGTAATTTTCTTTTTCCTTGGCCTCTGAGTGTTGCATTGAGGAAGAGGTTTTGACTGTCAAGGCACCCAAATTTGATTGACCTTCATAGTAGCCTTGAGCTACAAGTAGCTTCTTCTCCACCCACATTTTGATACTATTAAGATATCGTGATTGTGGTAGTCTTGGTGGAGTTTTCTTTTGGGTTGGTGTGGAAGGTTTGGGGCCCTCCTTGACTTTGGTTGGCGCTGAGGCTGCAAGTTTGAGACTCATGGGCATTGTTGATAATGGAGTGATAATGATGAGGTTAGAGTCTCTTGTGGAGTGGCTGTAGATGACGAGGCCTTTGAGTATGTGGTTGTCTCCTTTGGTGAGGTTTGTCGATGAAGATGCATAGGCTCCAAGGTCTTTCCTTTGAGTTCCTTGTGAGATAGATGGTTTGGTTGTGGGAACTTCTTCATACGAATAGCTGTTGATTGCGAGGTTTTGGCATTGAACTTTGTAGGTGAGGATGGGGTTGAAGGAGTAGAGACTTTATCGGAGTCGGTTGTTGTTGACGCAGATAGTAGGTCATTGTGTAGAGGGGCTTTTGTGGAAAGAGGCTTGTATCCTTTTGCATTCAGAATTATAGATATCCATTAAAGTTGGATCCTCTTCCTTACAATATGGTATTGTCAACTTTTGTCTTTGACCATCATGATGACTCTATCACTAGCAAAGCACAGTGGTGCTTGGGCAGCAATAGTCCATTTATGCCCCAAGATCAAATCTGCTTCTAATACATACTCAACCACAAAAAACTTGCAAGTGAGGGGGTTAGTTTCAATATACATTGTATGTTTAAAGTACCCCAAACATGGCATGTTCAAGTCTTATGTAAAGTTTATTCTTTCAGGATATGTCGTGAGTGTTGGTTGACCTAACAAATCCCATAGCTTGAGGGTCATGAGATTGTGTTCTCATGTTGGATAAAGTTGTGCTTGAGCTGTGATGATTTTATTTATAATTTCCAATCCAACTAGAATCCTAGGGATCTTTTCAATAAGATATGTTGGAAGTTTCAGCTCCTACAAGGTTTCTTCCTCCCGTAATAGCAATTTTACATTGCTTGCAGGAGTGTTCAAGTTTTTTTGCTTTTTATATTCTCCCACAGCCCGTTACAGTCTCAAGAGGCTTGGCGTACTCTTCGTTGGATCAAACGGGTGTCCATTCGCCCTAATTAGCTTAGGCGCTATACACGCATGAACGACCTCTCAGAGATATTTTTTCAAAAAAAGCATATGCTAGAAACTTCCCAGATGGAAGAGGAGGTCCTAAAACCTATTTTCCATCAGTCTCAAGACGAAAAAAATTTCTGAGAATTTATTCCCTGTTTCACAGCACATTTTTTAGGGTGTTCCAAAAAGGAATTTTGAAAAACTCTGTATTAGGGAGTTGTAGTATTTTTGGAGTACTACAACTTTGTTTCCCTGAGTTGTCTGTGATTTTATCATTTAGACTCTCAAAAAGTAGCCCGAATATGGCTCATTATCGTTTTCGCGCTATTTTTTTTACGATTTTTGGGTTGTTTTTTGCCTTGATTTTTGGGTCGAATTTTGAGTCTGCTGGTCAGAGGCCAAAATGGTCGATTTTGACTTCGGATGACCGGGTCCAAAGTCAAAGAGCTCGATGTTAGCTTTCTGATGAGCCCTAGAACGCCTTCATCAGATATACGGTTTAGGAGATACGAGCCTCCAAGAAGGGATGGTTTCCATGATTTTTTTTGGGACCGACGGGCCCATTCACGTCAATGAACTTCACGAGTTTTAAAAATTTTGATTTCTTTTTTTGGGCGCGTGAACTAGAAGTTCCGTGAAATTGCAAAAAATTGTTCATGCCGTGAACCAGACTTCACAGAATATTAAATTCGATTTTTTTTATTTTTATTTTTATTTTTTGGGCGCGTGAACTCTAGTTCCGTGAAAGTGCAGAAAATGGTTCACGCCATGAAACCGGACTTCACGAAGTAGTAAATTTGATTTTTTTTTATTTTTTTTAAAGGCGTGTGAACTCTAGTTCCTTGAAATTGAAGAAAATGGTTCACAAATTGCAGAAAATGGTTCACGCTGTGAAACCAGACTCATGGAATATTGAATTCATTTTTTTTCTTTTGATCACATGAACTCTAGTTACAAAAAATGGTTCACACCGTGAAACCAAACTTCACGGAATATTAAATTTGTTTTTTTTTTGGGCGCATGAACTCTAATTCCGTGAAATTGCAGAAAATGGTTCATGCCGTGAAACCGAACTTCATGGAATATTAATTTTTTTTAAATTAATTTATTTTTTTTACGTCTATCTTTTTTTAAATTAATTTATTTTTTTAAATTAATTTATTTTTTATTTTTTTACGTCTATCTTTTCACGGGCGGAATTTGTTTCACGGTCGAAATTGTTTTGCCAAAATTTTCTTACACGACCGGAATTTCTTTCGCGGCCAGAATTTTTTTCACAGCCGGAATTTGTTTCATAGCCCGAATTTTCTTGCACGGCCGGAATTCTTTCGCAGCCAGAATTTTCTTTCATGACCAAAATTTTTTCGCTAGAATTTCTTTCACAATCGAAATTTTTTCACGGCCCTTTTTTTTGTCTAGTGGAAAATACGAATTTCCCTTTTTTGGGGGGAATATTTTTGAATTTAAAATAAAAGGGGTATGGGCATTTTCCCAAGAAAGTAAGTGGGAATAAAAAAAGTCAACCTTTTAATGACACCCCTCATAAATAACCCCCAAAATGGACAATTTTGACAACTCATGAGCATCTACTCATGCTCATTAGCCTTAATGAGTTATGTAAAAAAGTGATCAAGGATTAATCCTTTCACTAATCTTTTCCTCTTTTACACTAATCAAAGACTCTAATTAACCACTAATCTCTAATTAATTCACACGATTGAGCACATCGTTGGTGGATAGAGCAAGGGAATGCTAATCTTTGTGCATCAACAATTGTGTAAATTAATCTAAAATAGGAGATTAATTAGACTCTTAATTATGGTCTCCTCTTTTAAGGCAAAATTAAGCAAAGAGAGGTAAAATTTCTCCAATTGATGTGATTAGGTGTTTTGATGCATCTAGATGCTCTCAAAACACTCAAAAATACCAATTTCGACTACTCATATGAACCATTTAGATCCCATTTGGCCTCTTGAACAAGATTAATCACCCTTAATGACAAAAACCAACCATTAAGAGAAATTAGTCAAATTCAAGGGTTTTTTTATGGTTGTAAGAATTTTTTTGAAAGATTAAGCTACTCCTAATGCTTGCTAACACTCTAATCCAAACAATTTCAACAACAAACACACAATTAAACTAGAATTAATGATCTTAGTTCTATGTTTAACACTAAAGAGAGCTAACATTCACTAAATTACATTCTATTACATTGTTTGAATACAAACTATGTGCAAGTCCTAAGAAAATGAAAACCACAAAAACAACAAATTAATCTAAAAATTAAGCAAAAAGCATTCTTTTCAAAAAACAAAAAGAGAGCTATTCTACACCAAATCTCACAACACAAATCACCATCAAATCCACATCTTTTTCATGGGAAACCATTAATCAAGATAATGGGCAATGGGTTATGCATAGATTAGAGACAAAACGATGAAAAAAGCCAAGGGATGGCTCCTCGACAGTGGCGCCAAAAATGTTATGGCTTACCCTTAACCTTCCTTGAAACACATCCAAAAAGAGATTACCTAGTGAACCGCGGTCGTGAGAATCTTTTCAATGGCCGAGCTTGTAACCCTTGAGGTCTCCAAGCTCTACAACTCCTTAAGAAGCAATTCCACCGCGTCTCCCGCGAGCGTTGTCACACCGCCGCGTCACACTACATGGGTACTCGTCCCTCCTCTCACCTCACTTCACTCACACACACTCACTAGTATGCATTAGGGAGAGATTAGCAAGAGGATTAGCAAGAGCAAGACTCAATTGCACAATGAGAGAGTATGTTGTATTATGAGATAAATTCACTTATATACATGGCCATAAGTGTTCACACTCAAACTGTGGCTAGCCGGGCACTTTAGGCTTAAAAAAGGCCTAATGCTATTACAATGACTACTCTCATAATATATCCATGAAGTGCATCACTTAGGACTTCATCCTATTTTGCTGCCACACGCTCTTGAAGCGGGAATTGCCATAAATACTCTGCGACACCGTTATGAGCACCCGTCTAAGTTGTAGCTTTGGACACTATAGCTTTATATCTTGAATGTATGACCCTTTGGTGTATCTACCATGACTCCTTGATAATAATGTTGGTAGCCCTTGTTAACCTTAGAATTGGGTTAACAAACCTGAGGATGGCTCTTTGTAGGATAACTATGAGTCATATGAGCAGTACGATTCTTGGCAATCTTAGAGTATTCTATACGACTTTCATGGCCAACCTGAGGATGACTCTTTGTCTACCAATTCCTTGAACAGGCAGTTTGAAAAAGTCTAGGAGCATCTTCCAAGATTAGGTGGTGGTGACACTCCACTAACAGAACTATTGCATAAGAGGCTTTATCTATATGGCCATCCTTTACATGAAATTCCAGCATACATTCCCCCCCTTTTAATTCTTGTGCACAAAAGTAGACCATATTGTCGATGGTTATCTTGGTATGGAATGTAAGGGGAAACAACCTCCTTGGGCATTGGAACTTTTGTTCTTTTGGTCCTACAAAACCAGACTGTGCCACCTACTTGCAGATATGAACATTTTGTACAATGATTGACCATGAATATTTAAGAAAGTGTTATGTTATCTTTCAAACAATAGCTCCTTAGCTTAATTGCAAAATATCTAATAAATCTTAATCCTCTATCTCCTACATATTAAAGCAACGATGTTGGATTATTGAACCTTGGATAGGATCTTGAAAGTTGTTCGTAAGGGTAGATAGAATTATCACACTAGAAAGATAAGAATTATCACACTAGGGAGAGAAGAATTTAAATCCCTTGTATCTAAGTTCTCTCACCTCTTCTTGTTCTAACTACATTCTACTTATGAGACACCTAAGTGGACCGTATTCTCATGCTAGTTGAACATGAACATTATATTTTAAGGATGAATCAGTAGTTGATTGTGCTGTTTGTGATGCTTACATATTGAGATAATACGAGTTTTTTTTGTTTGTGATGCCTTTATGTACTTTTTTCCTTCATGACAAGGGAAACGTGTTTTAATCTCATCAAATTTAAAATTTGAAGAGGTATTTTTAACCTTGTCAAATTTAAAATTTTAAGTTTTAAGAGAAATCAATTCATTACTTAAACTTACATTTATGGTTGAGTTTCTCTTAAGGAGAATATCCACGATAAATATTGCACTTAAGTGTCATTTAGTACAGAATTTCAACCATCCTACTACTAAGATATGACAAGCCTACTCTTTGGGGCAAAAGAACTTACATAAAATTTTCACGTTGGCATAGAAAGATAAATACATGAATTTTCTTAGGAGCGTTCTTCCACTGGGCCCATGCTAATCTTGGACCCAAAAAAACACTCATTTTCAAATAAAATTTCCGTACATTTTGAATGTTGACTGACTGAAATTCGGAGGGAAATTTTTGAAATGGGAGGGAAAAAAACCACTTTTAGTTTTACCATTAGTTTACCTATAAGAAAAGGGTCCTTTTGGCCATTGGGGTGTACACATTGATCACATAATCTCATCAATTAAAATGTTTCTTGGAAGCTTCTCCATCTCTAAAAGAAATGAAAAACAAAAAGTTACAATGCATATGCCTACATAAATACTTTTATAATTACCATTTCTCATTTGGCCTTATCAAATTGCCATATGGCAAGAGTAGGCAAAGATACTTTGGTTTTACTTTCCATGGAGTGTTGACTTATGAACCATGTACTTCCGCTCTTAAATTATTAATTTCTAGATCATAGCTCCTTGTTGAGGTAAGTGACAAAGGAGTTAGATAGCACTAGTGATCCTTTTTTAAAGACTAACAATTAGCTTGTCAAATACATCTTCCATATTGGGCACAACCTTTTACACAATTAGCTTGTCAAATACATCTTCCATATTGGGCACAACCTTTTACACACATTGATTCTTTTGGGCATGCTTCTCATTTTTTAAAGAAGTGAGATGATTGCAAGCTAGGTGAGGTTGGAGTCAGATGGACATGGGCCAATCTTGTGTGTGCAGCCAATTGGCATTGGAATGGTATTGTCATGGCCAATTTTGGGGTGAGATATGTCAACGAGAGGATGCATTTTGGTGATGGAATAATATGTATCCCCCCTCCACCCCATGAAACCATTAGTTCGTAATGTTAATTCAACGTTCTTCTCCATATCTCTTCCTTCAAGTTCTTTACCTTATGATGATCAAGTTTTGCTTAGTGTATTTTCTTATAGATTTCACATAGGTGGAGAACCTTAGTGTTTTTTTTTAAAATCAGCTATGCATGTTCATAAGCATGTGTGTGTGTGTGTGTGTGTGTGTGTGTGCGCGCGCACGCGCGCATGCACACACACACACATAGGTGGAGAACCTTAGTGTTTTTTTTTAAAATCACCTATGCATGTTCATAAGCATGTGTGTGTGTGTGTGTGTGTGCGCGCGCGCGCATGCACACCCCCCCAACACACACATGTGATAATGCTATGGGGTTCTAGGGTGAGTCTCATTGTCCAAGATGACAAGGTTAAGGTAGGCCATCTAGGATGTGGTGCATGTGGCAAAGGGCACAATTTGAGGAGGGGTGAGGCAAGTGTCATGGAGGTGAAGTAAGGTGGGTAGGTTATATTAGTGTTCATATAAAACCTGCAAAACTATATAGACTTGCAACATTATCCCTTTATAATGTAAACTTTATTTTTTTTTCAAATTTGAAGAATATGCATAATTAAGGATATTTTACTTAAAATTTAGATAAAATTTTTACAAATTCTAGGGAAAGAAAAACTTACAAAATTTCAAAGTTATAAGTTTCATGTATAATGGCCAGGTGGTTAAGGCGGCACCCTCCCATGACATGGGTTTAATTTTGGCCCACCCAACCATTCCCCCTCACTCGACAAAGTGGCAAAAAAGTGTGCATATTTTGAAATTCTTTGCAAAAAGAAGAATAAGTTTCATTTCAATTAAATTGTATGGCCAACCTGAGAGGAATGATAGTTTCATGTCAATTAAATTATGTGGCCAACCTCTCGAATGTGTCCATGCCAACCTTCATGGAATGTGGCCATACAAATCTACCAAATGGCATAATTTTGTACCAAACTCTCTCAATATGGAAAATAAATATAAGGAATTATATGGCCAACTTTATATTAATTGAAGGGGGGCCCTCCCCCTATGTAATGATGAGAAGGCATATTTTGATGAAAGAAGTAGCATGAAATATGGTTGAAATGAGATGAGGCTACACGACATGAAATGTGTGCTATTTAGGAGAGCATTTATGATTGTAACATAGGCAAAGACACATTGGGATTAGTTGTATGCACCTTTGCATGGTGCCACTTTTATATTGCATCCAAAGTTCTCAAAATAATAAAATCATTTCAAAAATTGAAGTAGTGTTTCTTCAATTGTTTCCTCATGATCAAGAAAAAGGGGCTTTTAATAAATGTGTAAAGTTTACAAATTAAGAAGGTAACAATGGATGCATCATTGTTATGAGGTTGTGTTTTTAAGGGGAGAGGTGTTATGTTGCAAGAAAATGATGTTAGGCCACTAAAGAAACAAACTACTAGATCATCCAACTTCAAGAAGGAATACCATCTACTCAAACTTTGGTGCTTTAAAAGGAAAAAAGTATTTTACCTTTCCATCACAAAATGTAGATTTATGGTACCTTGAATTTATAACCTTTTGAAAGTTGTAGTAGTGATAAGCATTGCTGGCAATGATTAGTAATGTTATCCACTATGATTTTTTTATAACAACTTTTTTCCTTTCCAGACCTTATCTTCAACCATTGACTTTTAGGGTCATTTTACACACACCATAACTTATGAAAGTAGGGCAAACTTTGCCGCCTTTTGTCATCTTACATACACAAAGTGTTATTTTGTGAAGCTAGTAAACAAAATGTTATTTTGTGAAGCTAATATAACGGCTATGCTTTTTTACTTTTGGAATGGAAACATAGACCATTATTCTTGCAACTCATCAATGAAATGTAGTAGCTTTAATTTTTAATGAATCACGATTCATTTTTATTCATTGTGACACTACTTAGTTCTTTAGAATGTGTGTGCGTGCGTGCATGCGCACGCGTGTGTGTGTGTGTGTGTGTGTGAGAGAGAGAGAGAGAGAGAGAGAGAGAGAGAGAGAGAGAGAGAGAGAGAGAGAGAGAGAGAGAGAGAGTAGCTTTGCAACTCATTAATGAAATGTAGTAGCTTTAATTTTTATTAATGAAATAGTTATAATTTCTAGTCTATTCTTTGTGACATTGCATAGTTCTTTAGAATGTGTGTGTGTGTGTGTGTGTGTGTGTGTGTGTGTGAGAGAGAGAGAGAGAGAGAGAGAGAGAGAGAGAGAGAGAGAGAGAGAGAGAGAGAGAGAGAGAGAGAGAGAGAGAGCGAGAAGCCAAAGATTAACATTTGTAGCTCTAGATTTGTGTGATTTATATAAAAGTGTGCCTTTGGCACTCAGCACAATCTCATCATTAGGGTTTACATTAAAGGCTTAGCAAATCCAAATCAACATGATTTTTCCTTGAAAAATGTTTCTTGGAAGCTTGATAAATCTAAATCAACATTATTTTTCCTTAAAAAATGTTTCTTGGAAGCTTCTCATCCTTAAAAGAAATGAAAATGCCTACATAAATACTTATAATACTCATTCTCCTTGACAAATTGCCATATGGCAAGAGTACTCATACATACTTTGGCTTTACTTACATGGAGTGTTGACTTATGAAACATGCACTTCCACTCTCAAACAACACATCTATAAAAGATTTGCTATATATATTGAAACAAATCTGTAAAAGGGACTATCGGCCATGTGGGAGGATAAAAATATGGTAGTTGCATGTGTTGGTTTTTTTTTTGGGAACATAAGATATTTATATTAAAAAACTTAAAAGTAGTCACTTGCAAAGAGTTAGTTACAAAACAACTTCCTTTCCCATCTAACCTATTCCCAGGCACTATTCAACAAGCTATAGATTTGATCCCATCTCTCATCCTCCTAAACAAAAGAAGAGTGTTCCCAAGAGACATGGTAGCCCAACTGCATACAAGCCATAAGAAGAGATTCAGTAGTACAACCTTTTGGAGTGTGCTCCTCCATACTATCATCTTCCTGTAGCTTCCTTCCCTTACACATAAGTGATCTTTCTTCGTGTTGCATGTGTTGGTTTCTTCTTGTAGCTTCCTTCCCTTACACATAAGTGATCTTTCTCGTTTCAAGGGGAGGAGAGGTGAGGGATGTGTGATGGAGGCTAAGTAAGCTGGGGAGGTTAGAGTCGAACCAATGTCACAAAAAAACTTGCTTAAATTAATAAGATGGAGCTCTAATGTTATGCAAACTTTAAGGGTATTTTACCTAAACTTTAGCTCAAAAATTCTACAAATTCTAGCGAAAAGAACCTACAAATTTTGATCTTTAGGAACAAATTACATAAAAGGAATGTATGGCCTACCTTAGTGGAGTGTGGTAATACCATCCAGACCGGCCAACTACGAGGTTATAGCCAGTAGGCCAACTACGAGGTTAAGCTATCAATGGATAGTATACCAAGGGATACCAAATCAGAAAATAAATAAATAAAGACCGACCTTATAAATTATTAAGGAAAGCGAGCGGCAGCCCCTAAGTCTGAAGGCGGCATCTTTTGCGAGATGACATGAAACGAGATGAGGCTACACGAAATGAAATGCGTGTTATTTAGTGTCGACTCTGCGTCGAGGGGCCGCTCTCGCAGAATTCTCGTCCTCCATTCCGGCGCAGATTCGGGCCCAAATCAGGAGAGGGACGATCCTCGCCCGCGTCATCTCGTGCACTCTTCACAGGTTGGTGCCCTCCTCATTTTGACTTTGCAAGCCTCTACCCAACTCGCCCGTGCGCGCACGTGTGTATTATACCTCTCTGTACAAGCGCGTCCCAAATGTCTCTCTCTCCCACAGTCCACTAAGCCTGTATTTATAATTCGGTAATGCCTGCATCCAACATGCACCACAAAGGCTTCCCTTGTTGTACACCTTCTGATTGTGAGCTTAGCGTTAGTGTACACCTGTAACCTGCTATCTTGTTTTCTTTCAGCTTTCTCCATATCAGTCTGCACAGAAATAGCAGTCGTCATCTGCAAAGGAACCTTTCCTTACATGCTGTAAGAGGCTTCCCAAGCATTCAAAATTTTCCTTCCTCAATTAGTTGTCCTTAGTATTGGTGACGTATCTTGCATAAAGCAAAACCTTTCCTTTTTGCCAGATTTTTCAGTCTTTTTTATGGATTTGTGATGCCCCAGGAGTTTTGATACCTTGTACTCCTTATGCCCCAGAGGTTTTGATGCCTTGTGCACATGGTGCCCCAGAGGTTTTGAACCTTGCGCACATGATGCCCCAGGGGGTCTTGATGCCCATGATGTTCACGCCTTGTTTATATGATGCCCCTAGTTCTTGCCTCGTGTCCAAATGATGCCTACGGTCTCTTGTGCACTTGATGATCATGGGTTCGTGATTTTTGTTCCTATGATGATTCTGATGCCTTGTGCACCTGATGATCACGGCTTCTTGATGATATGATGTCTGTGATGTCTTGTGCACTTGATGATCGTGGGTTCTTGATGTCTTGTACCTATGATCTGTAGGAAGACTTGTGCAAAATGATACTCAACAGGCTTTCAATTGCTTGTGCAGATGATACTTATGGCTTCTTAATCCGGCTGAGTTTTGGGTTTTGGTACTTCAAGTTTGGGCCAACCAAACCGCACTTTGGTTTGCTGTGCTGAATGTGCTGGCGATATGAACCGCAGGGGGATAAGCAGGGTTGCTCTTTGGAAAGATATGGGAAACAAAGAGCTAGCTTGTCCGAAGCCACAGCGTGCTGCAGCAAGGATCAGCACTGTGGCTGTAGAGACTTCTAAATCTGTCAGGAAGCTAGCAGGGTATGTGAATCCTTATTTGACATTCTTGATCTATGTATCATGTGTTCAACTTTACCTGGGTTTTTTTTAGTGAACTGTTTTTATGTCCAGCCACACTCTTTTGCCAGCGCAAGGGGAAGCAGGGCATGAGATCTTGGAGATCCTTTTCCGCAAGGTAGTCTTCTCAAACATGACACATAAGGACAGTTTTAGAGTTTATCTCCTCTTGTAGAGCATAGGTGATGTTTGAAGGAGTTTGGAAGGCTGCCCTTCTTAGCTGTATAGCCAACTCAGTTTATCACCAGAGTGGTGTGGATGTTGAAGCATCCATGTACTTGCATGTAGATACTGTCTTTAGAACGCGTGGGAAAAAAGGCTCATGGTTTTTGAGAGAGTGCTGTTGGTTCCGTGTGCAGGCTTGTACAGGAGATGTTGGCAGTCCAGGTGGTTTAGACCCTTGCTTTTATGGATCACCACCAAGCCGTGCAAGCAATCCACTTGTAAATGATGTACATTTCACACAAAAGAAAGTTTTACCCTCACCGTTGTTTCTTCCTCAGAAATATCCCTGCAGTTCTGGTGGCAACTCTTCATACAAGAAGTCATCTTGCAGCACATCCTATGGGTCAAAACCTTATGTGCGAATTGAGGGCTTTGCATCTTCCACTCCTGATGCCAATCTGGGTGTACCAGCTTTTGCTTGATTTTTCTGTTAGTATGTGGCCTTTTGTGCCCAATATTTTGTCTTGCAGCATATATGAGATTGCTTGATGCAAAAGGCACCAAGCGATAGATGTTTGCAAAGCTTATTTTGCTTCTACGAGCAGAGGGTGCTTTCCCAAGAGGTTACCTGTTGTCCCTCTACTTGTAAATGGGACCCCTTTTCTACATTTCTAACAGTAATTACAAAGATAAGGCTTGTATTCTTTATTTTTCCTAGTTTTAACCCTCAATTTTAAGCCTTGTTGGTAGCAAACACCATCTCAAAGCATGTATGTGCAATACTGTGGTGGTAATATTCATCGTGGGCCAGCGTTACAATCTAGAACTAAAGCTTGTAAAGTTCAAGCTTTGTACCTAAACTTTGTATTTGTTTGGCCTGTCTATAATCATTAAGGTCATTGACTTCATGCCGCAAGTACTAGCAATTGATAGCTTTGGAGATGCACTGTTCATTCAAATAGCCTCTTGACATTTTAATATTTTTCTTATGGAATGTGAACTAGCATGTGTGGAGGATTTTTTTCTTTGGAAGAAGACCAATGTTATAGTGGGGATTCAAGTTGTGCTATGCCATAAAGAATTCTTAATAACCTTGGTATTGGTTCATGTCCAATGCTGGACCTTTTTAGCTACATAGTCTTTATGCTGTTTGTTTGTTAGGCAATGTACCGTCTTTAGCCGGTCGATAGTCTCTTAACACTGTGGCCATTTTTCAAAATCGCAGCACATCTTGTCTTTCTCCATGCCCTCTTCTAAAAAGCATGGGAAGGATATTGCAACAATTGGAGACTTGAAACAAAACATTGTGGTGCAAAACAATCATCAGTCAAGGGCATTTCCCATTTGCCATTCATTATTTTATCTTCGTCGTACGTTACCGTGCTATTCTCTTTGCATCTGTATGAACAATTATTGTTCATGCATCAAGCTTCCTCTATAGAAACACACAGATGGGAAATGGAAGCCATGTGTTAAGATCACTTTATAGCTATATTGTAGTATTAGCAGTGTCTTGTAGAAGAAAACAAACTTTTATGGCTTTTAGAGATGTTGGCAAAAATATCATCTCTTACTGTTTCAAAGAAAATCCTACTATGGAAATACTCGTCGTTGGGAAAGAAATGTCGAGTGTGACAAGGTTTAAAAGTAGTCTTGCATGGTCACCAATTAGAGGCTTCTTGGAAAGTGTGACAAGTTTTAAAAGTAGTCTTGCATGGTCATTAATTAGGTACTTCTTGGGAAGAAAAAAGGTTTTATTTAACTTCTTTTACATTGAAAATGCCTTGGATGTTTTTTTTGAGATACTACAAATATAAAAACTCTTTAATATGAATTCAGGCTATTGGTATGTACTTTTGTCAACTAAAGGCACTTTTTGAAGATAAAGTTATTACAACATTTTTATGTTATTTTAGTAATTTTAGGTTTTTTTCTTAAAAACTTGTATAAGAAAATGCACGTAGCCAAGCATTCACACAAGTAGCTTCAAGCTGATCTTTCATTTGAGTGTTGTTGCATGTACATTGCAAGTTGTAATTTCTTATTTAGGTATGCCATTGGTTTGCTAGATGTATCTTTAGTTGCTAGGAGAAATGGGACAACTTGCTATTGTAAACACAAATCATCAGGGTTTTCTCACCACCATTAGTAGTTAAAAGGAAGGTAGATAACGCCAATTATATCCTCTCAAAGTTTAGGATGAAAGTAGTTTTGTCACCTCATACATTGTGGGATGTCACCCTCAATTTTGACAAGATTTTCCTCTTGGTTTGGTTGTAGATACATTAAGTTCCACTACCACCAACATTAGTACTTTTGTTATGGTTGTCCCAACAACAGAAGCCTTAAAAAGATTTAAAAGAACCAATACTCAAGTACGAATTCCTCAACCTAAGAACCAATCAACCTTGGAGACACCATAGAATAGATCATCACAAGAGCAAAATATCTTCATGCTAGGATGTCAACGATTGGGTTCATAGTAACATGGGAAGGACTAGTAGGGCATAAGTTCTTTTGCCAAAGTGCAACTATCTTCCCACCTCCTTCAATACTCAAATAAAGAAATCTCCTTATAAGTAGGAGTTATAACTTAAAGTTTAGCAAGATAGAAATTTAACTTTCTTTGCCAAAGAAGAAGGAACGGGTCAAGACTCAAGTAACCCCTTGCATTCAAAGAAGAAGAAGCTAAATATGTCTAATATAATAGAAACAACTACGTTCAAAAGGAATGCAAGGAAGAATCAAGTAGTTACCAGGAATAATGCTGTGAAGATTGAGGAAGAGTTGCCTATGAGGTGATAGCTCGAGTGGTGAAGAGGACAAGGAGGCCTTGGGTTCAAAACCCGACAAGGTGCATCATCAGTGGCGTTGCCTATGGGTGGATAAAAAAGTGCCTTATGGGTGGACGTATGCGGGTAGTGAAAAAACGATACATACGGGAGAATCTTGGGCCTAAGGCTACTCAAGTTTGTGCGAAAGAAGTCCATTCAGCAAATCATGATGGATCTTGGATCATCCACGATGGAGCATCAAGATACTTGAAAAGTTAGAAATATTGGTACTCCTTTCTCAAGCCTACTAGAGAGAAAAGTTACAGAAGCCATGCCAAAGGGATAGTTTTATCTCTTTTATATTTAAGGAGGATTTTAGTATTCTACGAGTATCAAAAATCAAGAAAGGCTATTGTTACATACATTACTAAGTGTAAATTACGAGTTGTACTTCAATCACAATGACATCACAATGATGCAAAGACGTTGGAACTAGTGGTGGCAGTGGCGTGGTAGTAGAAAGGTGGAATTATGAAATGCCTATTAGCTTTATAAGGATACCAAGTATATGTGAGCTTGCAAGATGGGCAAGTATCATTGACTATAATTTCTCCAAGAGGCTACCATTAGAGCCAAGTCTCCTCTTCAACTTGTCCATGCTAATATTTATGAATACCATAGCTTTGAGTGGCTCTATTTACTTCATATATGTGACGCCCCTCTCACTACGGACATGCACGGGACACACTCCGACTAAGTGGAGATGGAGAAGGCAAGGCTCATGTTCACCTCCCAGCCATAGAGAAGAATGAGCATGCACCCATTCCGTTAGGCTATATGTAGTGCCTTGCCTACCTACACTAGCCCGGCCGCGCGTGGTACTCCGACCCAGATGACTCACCCCTGAACCTTGGACTTGCTGCCCACACTTCAGCGTGTGTACTCAAAGCCCGGTCCAAGCCCACGTACACGCTACATGGTACTTGGCATTACCTCCCCCTTAAGAAGAGTTTTCGTTTGTGAAAACAAACTTTGGATAGTTCTTGGTAAGCGTACTCAAGCTTTCCCATGTGGACGCTTCATCCTCTCTATCCTTCCACTTAACAAGTTCCTCTTGGTACACAATATGCCTTGTCTTCCGTTCTCTGAATTTGAGAATCTTCTCGAGTTCATGTGGAAGAGACAATGGTTCAACAAACTCCACCAAAACGTTAGGAGTAACTATGTTCTCCTTATGGTCAACGGTTTTTCGGAGTCTACTGACATGAAAAATACAATCTACTTGAGAGCTCTCTGGCAACTCAAGTTTATACGCTACTCTACCAATCTTCTTATGGATTTTAAATGGACTGCAATATCTAGGAGAAAGCTTTTGACACTTTCCTGTCTTGAGTCTCCAACTTTGCCAAGACTTTCAAGAAAACAAAGTCACCCTCTTCAAAGGTCACTTCTATGCGGCTCTTGTCAGCATATGTTTTTGCACGACCTTGGGTACTACGAATGCTATCTCTTGCTACTTTTAGCATATCTTGCATGTCTTCAAGAAAATCCTTGAACAGACTGAATCTTCTCCTTTTGTAGCCCTATGGCCACAGGAGATCTCGGTTGGAAACCGTACATTAACATGATTGTTCTAAATCGTGATGTTGAATGTTTCGAACTATTATAAACAAACTTCAAATGTGACAGGTACTCCTTATTAGATTGATTTTTACTGACATATGCTCGAAGCATGTCCTCTAGCACTTGGTTGATTCTCTCGGTCTTCTAGCCATCAGACTGCGGATAATCAGCTGTACTCATACTCAAAGTAGTGTCTAACTTTTTGAAGACTTCCCTCCAAAAGTGACTATCGAACTTTTTATCTCTATTAGGAACTATATCTGTGGATAGGCCATATAGCTTGTAGCCGATGTTCGATGAACAACCTAGCTAATTTTGGAGTCTTCACCTCCTTTTTAGTAGGAATTTGACCATCTTGGTCAATCTGTCAAATACTACCCAAACCAAATCATTCCCTCGATTTCTTCTAGTAGGAATCTAGTAATAAAATCCATGGAAATACTCTTCCATTTTTCTTTGGGAATATCCAATGGATGTAGCAAACCTCCAACCCCCCCTGAGGCGCTCATGTTTATTAACTTGACACTTTTTGCATTTTAGCACAAAGTCTTAGATGTCCTTAAACAAACTTTACCAATAAAACTGTCTTTTAAGTATAGTGCATAGGTCTTCTGTATCCCGGGATGACCAGCACTTGGGCTATCATGACTTTCAATAAGAATTTGGCACCGAAAGTCACCAACAGTTGGTACACAAACTCTACCCTTGTAGAGTAGGTACTCATTGACAATGGAATAGTATATATACTGCCCCTTGTAGAGTAGGTACTCATTGACAATGGAATAGTATCTATACTGCCCCTTGACGAACTTTATCACCCCCAAATGAACTAATGTCAAGTGGTTGTGAAGGCTCCACCCCCGAGCTCTCCATCTCGGTACATAACCCAAGAGACTCGCCTAGTCTCTCCAGACTAGCTCCCGCTATCTTTCTCGTTGAAACCTTGGCTAATCGCTTCGGATTAGCACTTCTTTCGAACAAGGAAGGTGTAGGCTGCTGACAAGTGTGGCCGCGTACAACAAGCCATACCTCTGAAAAGACTAGATCATGCCCGCACATACCACGTAGTGAATCCAAGAATTTACTCTTGATTTCTAGTGAAACTCAACTCGTTCACCATCGGCATACGACTCAGCGCATCCGCCACTACATTAAATTTACCTCTCTTGTAGGATCTCTGTCCATCGAGCTTTTCTACCTTTCAACTCATTTTGCCTAGAAAGCCATTTCAAAATTTCATGGTCTGTTTGGACCTCAAAAGTAGCACCATACAAAAAAATTCACCACTTTTCTAGAGCATGAATAATAGCTAGTAACTCTCTCATAGGCCGAGTAGTTACATTGGGCGCAATCAAGCTTTTTGCTTTCAAATGCAATAGGGTGCCCCCTTTGCATAAAACCGCCCCAATGGCCTCCCCACTCGCGTCCGTCTCTAATACAAATGGTTCATTGAGACCCACAATACTCAAAACAGGTGCCACGGTTATGGCCACCTTGAGTTTTTCAAAATTCCTTTGTTGAGGATCCTCCCAACAAATAGTTTTGTCCTACGATCTTCACATAGTCCTTGACTTACTATTGGTAAAACCCCAACAAGAGTATAAAAATTTATAATTCTTCTAGGTTCTTCAGCTCTTGCCATTTTGAGAATGGATTCCACATTCCTAGAGTCCCATGTGTGTTCCCTCTGCGGATATGATATGACCCAAATGTCGAATCTCCTTAGCGAAACATGTGCATTGGCTTTCGTTTGCAAATAATTTATTTTTCCTAAGTCATTCAAACACCAAGCGCAAATGCTATAAGTGTTCCTTTATGGACTTACTGTAAACCATTATGTTATCTAGGAAAACTAGTACAAATTTTACTAAGTATGGACATGATGACACATTGTCGATCAATGCCATAAATGACATTGGTGCATTCGTCAAGTCAAACGGCTAGAAACTCGTAATGTCCAAAACAAGTCCTAAATGTGGTCTTGGGAATATTTTGTTCCCTTATCTTAACTTGATGATATCCAAATCTAAGATCAATCTTAGAAAAGTCACGTACCATTAAGTTGGTCAAACAACAAGTCAATGTGCAGCATTGGGTATTTGCTCTCTTAATCGTAATAATCTGATTAAGAGCACATCCGCATAGACCCATCTTTATTTTTTACCAAAAGAATGGGTGATACCCATGGGGTGAAGAGCTTGGTCTTATGAACCCTTTCTTCATGTACTCGACTAACTGTTGTTCCACCTCCTGTGCTTTGGAATGGCTAATTCTGTAAGCAGGCTTGCTAGGTTTTGAACTAGGGAGCACCTTAATGCTACGTTCAATATCCCTAGATGGTGAAACACCATTCGTCAAATCATCGAGAAAAACATCTCTAAACTTTCGCAATAAAAACTCGACATAGCTGCGTATTTGTTAGTTTTTATTAACTCAGTTTTGGCCTTGGCTTTTAGGTTTTGTTCACAAGGTGAAAAAACAATGTTTAACAAACAGGGACCTCTACCAAGGCTGTTAAATTTTCATTACATAAACCAATTTCAACTACAGATCTATTAATTTTAACACTTGTTTTATCTATGAAAACAACATTATCAACATATGTTTCATCTAGGGAAACAAAATTATGTAAGAGGGTACAAATATATACTTCATGAATATCGATGTAATGGCATGACATAACTCTAGGGATGAAATAAGGGGTGCAGTTGGTACCTCACGCTCACCTTGTAACCTCACTAATCTCCCCTCATGCATGAACTTGCTGGTATCTACAACGCAAGGTAGGGCCTAGGTTATATAACCACTCCCTACCTAGATAAATATCGGCTCTAGCCAAATGCATGACTTGAAAGTCTAATGAAGTCTCGTAGTCCTACATAGCTAGTGACACCCCTAAGACCACTGTGTTCCAACCGGTACTATTGTGACCATTAGCTAACAAGACTGTATACTTATGGTCACTCTTATCGCAACATCTCAACCAACACATAGTTAAGGAAGTTGAATGTGGCACCATCATCAACCATGACGGTGACTCTACGGCCACCTATCCTGTAATATAATCGAACCAAATCATGTGGTCCAAATGGTGGCTACCACATAGACTATGTCACACTAAAAGCATGTTCACTATCCGTATGATAAACTGTGAACTCTCTAAACTCTGTGGAACTAAGAGGTAATTATCGGATAGTGTAAACTTGCCTTAAGGATTTTCCATCCTTTTTGGCATCACTGACTAGCTTAGGACATACTGCCTTGCTATGTCCCACCTCAAAGTAGTAAAAGCATAGATTTTCCTTTTTGCCTTTTTTATACTACTGTTGTTTTAGGATCTTTGTTTGGTTTTTCTCTCTAGCATGATGTGGTTTCTTCGCCCAACGCCCACCCTGTACCCTCTGCTCATGCTAACTCCCCTACCTCTTGTCACTCTGAAACAACTTTCTTTTAAAATTACCACCCTTCTCATCAACTGTCTTGCTAGGATTGGATTTGGATCGACGTAATATGTCGTCATAAATCTGGGCATATTTAATTGCTTCATTGAAATCTTTGAGCTATTTAGGCTTAACATAAGCCTCATAATCAGGGAGCAAGACCCTCGTGAACTTGCGTAGAGTTTGGAGTTTCTCGATTCTCTTTAACTTCAAGACAATCTCGCGGTAGTTAGAGATATATTAGGTGAGAGAGATGCCCTACATCGAGCACTTATCCCACTTCCGCCACGATCTCTGAACTTCATTCATTGGCAGGGATTCCTTTTGAAACAACGTTTTAAACTTTGCCCCAAAACGAGGACGCATGGTGATGTGGCCAAGCTCATCCCCACCACTTGTATGCCTTGCCTGTCTCAGTGACAAGCTGGCCTCTATGGGCCTCACCTTGTCTGGCAACTTCCTGAGGTTATGAACATATGACTACTTCTGCAAGAATATATTCATCACTGCGTCCTTGTTGCGCTCTTTCTCCTCCCCCCAAAGGTTGGCATCTTTAGGTCCTTGAGAAAACTAGCAACAGACGCTATGGATTGCTTCGCAGGCACTACGGCTTGCTTACCCACACGAGGCCCTACATCCTCTCGACGAGAAGGAAATTTCACCCTCCTCTACGTGGATTTCTACTTAATAGTGCTTGTAAGATTCCTCCCTCCAACTTTTAAAGAGTAAAGGTATAAGAACCTCCCCTTCTGTTCTTGAAATTATTCCCCTCTCTGAAATAGAAGAAAGATCTTGTTTTACCCTGTTTTGGCCTAGAGAGAGAAAATATCTAGAGAGAGATAATCCAAAATTGAGATATCTTTGGATATAAAAATCCTCCTAGTGTCTAAAATGGATTCCCCTGAAACAGAAGTTCAAAATGAACCTTCCAATTTGCATTTGGAATTAATTGAAAATGTGTATAAGGGACCTTAGCCTAAGGGTCTACATTTTCATAAATTTTTAGATTATGGTCCAATTAAGGTTCCAATGGGCCAATTGGACTAATCCAAGTGTTGGGATGAGATAAATCCACGAGAATAAAACAAAATACCCAAAAATGAGTAAATGCTCACATAAGATGAAGAGTTGATTGAGTACAAGGTTTATTAGTTAAAAAAATATGAGATATTACTAAAAAATGAGATATTTTAGAATAATGATGCATTTTTGGCACCTTGGTAAGGAGAGGGAGACTCTTGAGGTAGGCACCTATTTCACATGTGTGGAAGGGTTTTTAATTAAAAAAGATTGTGATATTTTTATCTCTCCTCTCTCCTTGATCAAACCAAATAAAAAAGGGAGCCAAACTGGTCCAAATCTTGTCCAAATTGAGTCAAGCTGAACCTAGAAAATTCTAGAACCCAATTGGACTTGGTTAGTGGCATCCCTCACCTATAAATAGATCCTCAGTCATTTGTAAAAATATATTGGAGCTATATTATGCTAGTATTATATTAAAATAATCATATTTTTTATTATCCCTTAAATTTTCCTCTCTCTTGGGAGCTTGGAGCTCTCTCTCTCTCTCTCTCTCTCTCTCTCTAGAACAACTCTTGGAGTTTCTCTTCTCCTCTTGGTGGACCAATTGATTGGTCGGGGGATTCACTCTGCTAATAGAGAATCAAGCCAAACTTGGAGGTAAAATCAAATTTTATGGTTTTTTCCCATTTATCTCAATAACTTTCTTCTTCTCAACCCCTCTCAAGCTTGAGAAGCTTGAATCTAAATAATTGTTTTGATTCAAATCAAGCTTTCCCTTAAAGTCTTAATGCTTAATTAAGAGAAAGTTAATCTTTATGCTTATTTGTAATGCTTTTTTAAAGTAAATCTCTCTCTAAAATAATAGCCATCTTTATGGCTAAATCCCTTGAAAAAGGATGCTTCTCAATGATAGTCTCTTAATTCAAAGCTAAACTCTAGGCTTGATAAGCTAGAGATTAAGAAAATGGTATTTGTGTTAACAAAATAATGGTTATTTCTTTTAGATTATTTATAAGTAATTAAAAACTACTTTGATTGATTCTAAATGAGAAATAGATTATCCTATCAATTTGGGAAAAGAGAAACAATGGAATTAGCTTAATCTAGTGGCATAATCATAATTAAGTTTATGATTATGGTTAAAATTATGATTTAAATTCATAGTTTGATTTTAAGCATAAAAGAGGAACAAAATCATATTTTCATTACAAGCTTTTATTCTTTAGAAAAAATTGAGAATTATCAGTAATAGCAGCCAAGCTATGGTAAATTTTTTAGAAAATAATACGTATCTTATTTTTATGCATAATGCTAAAAGAGGACTTCCTACCATATTCTAGGATTGGACATCCTATGCAAAAAGAATGATTTTCATCATATTCATGAGAAATAATTTTTTTTGTAATTATGCATAATTAATTGATTCTGAAAAGAGTAAATTTTGGTAAATTTATTTTTATGCAAAAAGAGGAATTCCCTTGATATTTACAAATCAAGTATTTAAATGGTAAAAGATGAATTTTTGGTAAATTTATTTTTATGCAAAAAGAGAAATTTCCATGATATTTGAGAATCAAGTATTTAAATGGTAAAAGAGGAATTTTTGGTAAATTTATTTTTATGCAAAAAGAGGAATTCCCATGATATTTGAGAAGCAAGTATTTAAATGGTAAAAGAGGAATTTTTGGTAAATTTATTTTATGCAAAAAGAGAAATTCCCATGATATTTGAGATCCAAGTAATTAAATGGTAAAAGAGAAATTTTTGGCATAATTCAAATTATGAGTATTTATCAAAAGTGAAATTTTGAGCATTATTAATTTTATTGGAAAATATGGGTAGAATTGATTTTTGTAAATCCCATAAATCTTTTACTCAAAAGAAGAATATTGAATATATTTTATGGGTGTGATGGATGTGAATGGGTGTGATGAGATATGAATGGATGTGATGCGATGTGAGTGGATGTGATGCGATGTGAGTGGATGTGATGAAATGTGAAAGGATGCGATGAGATGTGAATGGATGTGAATGTGATGTTATGATCTGTGAATGGATGCGATGGGATGTGAATGGATGTGAATGTGATGCGATGAGATGTGAATGGATGTGCATGGATGCGATGAGATGTGAATGGATGTGAATGTGATGTTATGATCTGTGAATGGATGTGGTGTGATGTGAATATGATATGATGAGATGTAAATGGATGTGAATATGATGTGATGAGACGTGAATGAATGAGATGTGATGTGGATGGATGTGATGTGATGAGATGTGGATCTCAATGAATATAAATTAATGTGATATAATGTGAATGGATGGGATGTAAGGTGGATGAATGTGATGTGATGTGGATCCAGGTAGATGTGAATGGATGAGATGTGATGTGAATGGATGTGATGTAGATCGAGGTATATGTGAATGGATGAGATGTAATGTGAATGGATTTGATATGATGTGATGTGGATATGGGTAGATGTGAATGGATGAGATGTGATGAGGATAGATGTGATGAGAAGTAATATGATGTGATTGGATGAGAATGGATGAAGACAATGGGAATACATATGACTAAATGTGGAATAAGCAATGTGAATTGATGTAGAAGAATGTGGAATAACGAGAAATGATGTGGAACAATGTGGAAAGATGAGAGTTCGTTATTATAAAATATATTTATGACTTATTTTTAAATGAGTGTTTTATGTCAAGAATGCTGAGAAAGCATTTTGACCATCTTGTGAATGAGGTCGTGGAGACCTAAGTGATAAAGTTGCAAACAGCTGACGGAGAGTCAACGGAGGACGTCTCGCGTAGCACGGTCGACTGAGGTCTTGACCAACCTCGGTTCGATTTAAATGGTGAGCTTTCGGTATGGTGGATGAGGGACCAAGGAAGCGGCCTATGAGTGAAGCGCTAGGTGACTTGCGAAAGGAGCCTAGAGGGTGCTGACCATATGCTTGGGCTTTGGGTCGCCCGAAGATACCCACGCATGCGTCGAGGAAGAAAATGAAACAAGGAGTTAAAGTTGTTTTCTGAACTCGAGTATGTATCTGGTTGATTGTCCTTGCTGGTCCTCAATGGATGAGTCCATGGCTCTTTTATATGGATCTGTTGGTTGATCTTGTTGATCTTCAACGAAGAGTCCATCTGGATTTTCTTATGTGATCATATTGTCGGGTACTATGAGCTAGGAACTATTGAAAAGGTCCCTAAGTGAACAGGTGGTGAGCATTCTGGTTGTTGCCAATGATGCCAAGGTACATCGATGAAGGAATGATTGGAAATTAGAATTCAAGCTGGATAATTTGGAGGATTATGATTAGTGATACTATGGTTTCATTAAAAGATTGAATCTATGAAACATGCAATTTCATATTGGGTGTGTAAGTGGTGTGACTATCTTGAAGTTTGCTTGAAGTTCCGGCTAGGGAACCTGGGAAACCTTTTCCCTGGTACCCGGGACAAAACATAACCAAATTTCTAAATGGATCCTATCACTATAGTGGTTGGGCGGTTTTCTAACCCATGGGATTGAGGCTGGACTAATGGATCCCTAAAATGAGACTCAATTATGTTAAGTTACGATAGTTGTATTAAACCCCGGATAATCCTTGTTCTATGGAAAAAAATCAACGGTTGTGCCTCTTGATGAGAAAAAAATCGTTGGACTTTATGATCCACGTGCAAGTCTCTTCCTTGATCTGACCATGAGACTTACGGGTTCAGTCGGATCAGTTGGTTAGTGAGATGACCTTGATTACGTTAGAATAAAATTATCTTTGGAGGAATCGCCTATATTTGCTAGGCGAGGGAAGTTTTTCCGAGTTCAGTTTTGGAAGAACCGAGGGATTAGTCTCTTGTCCGGATATCCGTGGGTTTGGCCCCAAGTGAGAGGCTCTGCCTTGCGCAAGAAGTGCTACTTCCGCTTCTAGCACCCCAGAATTCGTTGCGCGGAGAGGGCAGGGATCTTTCAGTGCTACCCATGGGCATGGCCGGGGCGGCATCTAAGTGAGCGTGAATGCTCCTAAGAATGGCTAAGATCTCATTCTGATTTTTCTCTAAGGCCTTGGTCCTAGCAAATAAATTGGCAAAGGACTCATGCGAGATTTCCATCTCTCGAAAGGATCCACATCCATGTATGTATGGATAGCATCGTCTCCGTGCTTCTCTTCATCAAGGAGATCATCAGCCGCACCAGTCTCTTGGGACCGGTCTTAGTCTAACGATGTGTCATCCATCGCTTCTACGGATGGACTACATGGTGGTCAACAATAGACAAGGTTTATAGAAGGGGATCCACTGGCTCACACAAAATTGACGCGGCGGGTAAACCACGTCAGTCTAGCAAGCTACTGCGGCTTGGTGCATATGCCTAAGCTCGACCTATGAGAGGCCGAAAATAGGAGATAGGAGCCTAAGCTCTGAACTAATGTGATACCCCTATCACTATAGACACGCATGGGACACACCCGATCATGCGGAGATGGAGAAGGCAAGGCTCATGTTCACCTCTCGCCATATAGTAGAATGAGCATGCACCCATTCCGCCAGGCTATATGTAGTGGCTTGCATGCCCACCTTGCATGCCCACACTAACTCGGACTGCTTGCAGTACTCCAAACCGGACTACTCAACCCTGAACCCCGTACTTACTCATCGTCCGCACTCTAGCGTACATACTCAAAGCCCGATCAAGCCTATGTACGTGCTACACGATGTTACGTGACAATATAATTGACTACTACAAGAAGATCTTGTTATATTTTCTTAAAAACATAAGAACCAAGCGGGCTTTTGAAAAGTTTGAAATAATGACTTACAATGGTTGAAATCAAAACAAATTGAAGAAGCTCGAACAAACTTGAGATCCTTAGCTTTTGTAAGGGCATGGAGTCAATCCTCATGCAATAAATATTGTCTGCAAGAACTTTTCTTTTCTTCATCAAGTAGTAAGGATATTATGACTAAATAATAGTAGTAAAACAAGTGGCCCCCCTCTTTAAAACAACTAGGGATGTGTGTACCCCATTAATAAAAAGCCTACTATAAGGATGAAGACATAGCAACAATGACACATGGCATTCACAAAACTATGAAGGGACAAGCTAGTTCTTAATAGGACAAATTAACAATTGATGCAATGGAACCACTTGCCATCAAGGGTGTGCCATCTAATATTCACCAATCAAAAAGGTCACATTAGTGAAAGTGGGCTCTCAAAAATTTATCACTATACTCTTGTGCAAGATATTTTGAAGGCATAGGAGCGCTCACTCTTTGCAAGTGTAATAGGATGCAAAGTGGTGGATGGTAGGAATACAATTTGGGCATGAACACATGGTGATGAAGCATGCCATTCGCTAAACCATGAAGGGACAAGCCATTTCTTAATAGGAAAAATCGGCAATTTGATGGAATGGAACTACCAAGCCATCAAGGGTCTGCCATCCAATATTCATGAATCAAAAAGTTCACATGAGTAATAGTGGGATCTAAAAAATTTATCACTATAATCTCATGGAAGAGAGGTTGAAACATGTGTTATCGGGTCTTACCTTTGAGTTGCAAGTGCAACTTCCCAATGTGGGTGTGTTAGCTTGTCCGTTGCATCCTCACTCCGTTGTATTACTGAAATGCTTCTTGCCAAAGGGGTGATGGGAGAGCTGTCAATGCCTAGATGGAGGCAAGAAGAGATGGTCCTTCTTCAGGAGATGGTTCCCTCTCACAAAAGGTGGGGAAAGAAGAAGCTAATGGAAGAAGGAAACCTATAATCACACCTACTTAAATAAGAATCCATCAAGCATGTAAGAATAGCATGCAAGCAAACAAAAAGAGGGAAGAAACAATGCTCAAAAGAAAACTATTATTACAAGGAAATGACTATTGTGTATTGCTTATTAAAAAAAAGGACATAATACGAATGACTAGTTTTCATACTAGACTATTGTGTATTGCTTATTATAAAAAAGGACATATATACGAATGACTAGTTTTCAAACTTAAAAATGGTCCAATTTCTATTAATAGTCTCTTAAGCAAGTATATACACTGTCTTTAGACTTTCCCTATTTGACATGAAGATCGCTTTATATCAGTGCCATCTTACAAACATTAAGTGCCCTTTTGAGCGAGTAAGATGGCAAAGCACCTTACAATATGCCAGGTGGCCGAAACCATGTGAGTGGTTACATACCCCCTTCCTAATGGTGACTTTATCATCACATCACCCAAGTTGGCGTGGTGAAACTACGGCCAGGGTGGAAAGGTGTGGATGGTCCAGGATATGCCATGAAGTTGGTGACCAAGGTTAGATGGTATAGTTCAAGACCGATCCATAGCTAGATGCATGGCAAAGTGATGGGAAGCTTTTGCTAGCTCTGATGAGACAAGCAACTTGTTGAGGTGGCATGAAAAGTGATAGGTGATGGAGAAGTTCTTTATGCCAGGCCTCTGTTGGTTGTAGAAGTGGTGTGAACTATTCAATATAAGGTACGATAGAAGCAATCCGCACCTTGTGATTAGCAAAATGAGTGCTAAGACCACCATAAAATGATTTACATGGATAGATGGCAGTTTGGAACTTTATGGCATGACATGAGTATATTGCTTGATCTTATAGCATGAAGATTTTTGTGGTGGCAAAAACGTCGATAAGGGTGAGGCTGTGTTGGTTTGCTACAGTGGAGTCAAAGCAAAGGAAGCATGCATGGAAGCGCATTGGAGGTACCTGCAAGGTTGATGGTTCTCTAGGTAATGGGCCGTACCATGGGCCAGGCTTGTGCCCACCATTGAGACACTACAAGCCCAATCAACATCTATATATCTAGTAGTATCTTTATGCCAGCCTTATAGAAAAGTCCATAATTAACAATGGACTTTATGTATCTAAGAATCTTTCTTGCTACGTCCAAGTGTGGCTTCCTAGGGCCTCTATAAACTGACTTAAAAGTCTAATAACATAGCTCAAATCTGGCTTAGTAATGGTAATGTAGATCAAGCTAACCACTATGTGCTTATAGGGGGATCCTCCAAAAGCTTACTTGTATTTATAAAAAGTTTAGTACTTTGCTCCAATGACATTGAAATAGGCTTATAGTTTGTCAACCATACTTGGACAACATGTGCAAGACATACGGCCTTTGTAGTAAAATGCCATTAGGTGATCTCACCACCTCTATACCAAGAAAATACCACAGCTCACCCAATAATGGAGATCCACCAAAACCTCATCGATGAAGATGAAGACCACCCCCCACCAAACCTCAACCTCAGTAACCTTTCAGGGAGGTTACTAAGAAAGAATGAGTATCCAAGTACCCTGGCTAGCTAGCTAGGGAAAGTACGCTACCATTTGGCCCAAAGCACAATCATGGGTGGAGATCTGCCAAATGGAACACTTACATTGCACACGCACATACACACATGCACGCACCCTTGCACCTTGCACAAAAGTGTACTCCCACATTTGCATGCACACATCATGCACCCATTCACATATTATCATGTGTATGTGCACACACCTGCTGCAACTCCTACGCATGTACACTCATTCACTTGCCAAAGTGTACACACCTTTACACACGCATGTGTGTTATGCCCTTACATATACACATGCATCCAACTCTTTCATCTTGCATGCACACGTGCACCACACCCTCATTTGCACCATGCGTGCACACCCATTTACACACATTCTGTTATGAAGAGTAAATTCATGGAAATTAATTTCATCTTTTCTCATTATTTATGAATTCTCCTAGATGGGTTTAGATTGGGACACTCGATGATAGTAGCTTACTTTGCACATATGTGGATGATTCCATACATACATAAGAGTATGGGTTGCGTCATCTTGATTTATTGAGTTTCATATGGTTATTCATATTTTTAATCATTGAATTTATCAATTGATTGGCATGGTTGATGTAAGAGTGGATCCTTGGGTTGGATACTAGAGGCGAGATGGTGGTGGTCAGCAGGAAGATTTTTTTACACTTAACTTTAGGTGTCGAGATAGATTATTATTAGATTTTGTACAACATGCACCATTTATTCTATTTTGGGTGACATCTATATTATTGATAGCAGTAGAAATATTTATTTGGATATGTGAAAGCTCCCTCATGCATATTTAATTTTACAAAAGATGTGCACACTTATATGGTTTGAAGTTTATACCTATTTTGAGTAGTTTGGCTTTCATGTTCAATAAAGCAAGCGATTTCTGTTGAAGTCGACATATTTGTAAAAGTGGAAGTTATTTTGAGTCTCAAAAGTTATTTCAAGTAATATGATTAAAATACACCAAGAGAAAGCATGGGCTCACTCGTGTGGGGAGGAATGGACCCAATCTTATGTTATGTACAAATTTTATACTATCATATTAATTCTGTTGAGGAGAGAGTGAGAGAGAAGCTTGAACACAAGAGAGAAAAGTGGGCACAACACAAGAATGATTGTATTATGAAAGCATAATGCGACCACCCAATACAATAACTTTGTATAAGTACCAAGGCTCTATCTTTTGACTCTTACTAAGAGGTGGTTCACACCTACACTGTTCACACCTAAAAGACCTAATAACCTCTCACACCTAAAAGTCCATGTTGGAAACAAGTTTTGAATATATATTTTTTCGATGGAGAGTGCTAACATCATGATGGAGAGTGCTAACATCATGATGGAGAGGATGAAGAAATGAGAAAACAACCTTTAGAGTATGGAAATCACCTTAGGCTCTAAAAAACACACGTGTGGGCTCTCGAGTAGATGAAGGCTCCACTATAGTGATGGTGTGCAGGGATTGTTTTGTGAACATTTACATGATGCAATCAGGTGGTTGGAGGCTATAATCGACTATTTAACAGACATTATCAGGGGGAGATCTAAACCTATCAACAATAGGCCACATGTAGAGATAGCATCAGTTGCAAAGTCCACTACGTTATGCAGAGATCACGTTAGTGGAGCAACAACGTGGAGCTATAGCATGAGACAGGCATTCACTTACCTTAAGAACCTTATTAAGGCTTAGTCATGTTATTACCAAAAGCTTATATAAAAAAATAATGCATGGAAACAAAATGCAAGCTACATTGTGAGATAAAAGCCAACACAACAAAGATGAGAGCTTGGTGGTGATGGAAAAAAAAACAAGAAATATAAGAGCTTGGTGGTGATGGTGAGATAAAAGCCAACACAAGAAAGATGAGAGCTTGGTGGACTAACGCATGTGGCAGTGATATGATGGGCTGAAATTGCTGCTACTTGTTTCATATTGAAGCAAGATTATGGGTGGACAACAAAGAGATAGGGCAATAAAAATGCAGGTTCAGAGCATGGCTAATGATGATGATGGACAACAGATCGAAGCGTTTAGACCATGGTGCTGTGGAAGGAAAACACAAGCATATGAAGGGATCAGGGTGGAGGTGTTGGCTTTGATACCATGTTGAGGAGAGAGTCAGAGAGAAGCTTGAACACAAGAGAGAGCAGAGTGGGCACAAACACAAGAATGATTATATTATAAATGCATAATGAAACTACCAAGTATAATACCTTTTTATGGGCACAAGGCCCTATCTTTTGTCTCTTTACTAAGAGGTGGTTCACATCTAAAAGACCAAATAACCTCTCATATCACTGACTCCAAAAATTCCAACAAAGTCTTACTTTGCAATTTATTTATGGATCCTTGTTCTCTGCCGATAGTGGTATTAGAACTAAGGATAATTGCAAATCTTGAAGCCAAGAAGAACTAGAGGAACCTAAGGCCAAGGAGAGATGGAAACAAAGGCAAGGTAAAAATTCACTTGCAAATTAAAGAAGAAGACTAAGGTTCAAGGAAAGACTTGCTTTTACCCATTGGACAACCAAATCCTATGATTCTTTTATCCACGAGGCAAGCCAACTTGAAAAACCACTCTCCAAACCCACCCAAAAGCCAAAAATGGCTATCTCCAATTCTTCATCTTCTTCAAATCAGAGATCAAAACATTAAGAGAATACTTTTCTTCTCTAGGTCATTCTCATCATCAGTGTCAAATTCCCCCCTTGCCATCTTCCTCTTCTTTGGAGTCAGAATACCTGGGCTTTTAAGATTTCCCTTTGTCTTGGAAATCTAATAGATCTCACTGTGAATTCTATAATATTTTCTTCTTCTTATGATTTCCCACTATCGCACTTGCCAAAACGAGGAAGAGAGTGACCATGCAAGAGAGTCAATGGTTGATTCTTCTCTTTAAAGACTCTCGGGGTGATGTAGCATCAATGAATGATGGGATTTTAGACATTGGAGGAGATCTGAGATTCAAATGTTGCCACACGATGCTAGAGGTTGGATCTACTAATTCTAAAAAGTAAAAATATAGAGAATCAAGTGCCACATGATGCTAAATGTTGGATCTACGAAGAATTCTAAAAAGTTAGAATATATAGAATTAAGTTCCAGTAGGGGGATATGGCTCCTTGGGTTCATTGAGAGAATTCTCAACCATCGCATCCTTAGAGTCATTTTCTCCCCTTCTTTTTTCTCTTCAACAATAATGTCAATAAAGATTCTTTCTCAAAATCTAGTACAACAAAAACTTCACTTTTGTTTCATGTATAGTGGAAAGTGGTGCAAGAGGGTAAGGTTTTGAAGTTCTCACTAGTTTGTACACACTCTCCACTTCTTTTGCTGCATCTATCACCACATCTTTAGCTGCCTTAAGACACACCTTTTCCTACACTTGGATATTGAGTTAGATTTTTGGCTAGCTCTTGAGGATTTGCTTCCAGTGTCCCTGCCCTTGCATTAGCATAAAACGGATGTAAAATTATCTCACCCAAATTATGAGGTCCCCTACTCGATCTCATGGGTGCCAAAACGGTTTGTAATGTGGGTTGATTCCTTCTCCTGAGTACACATGGGCGATGCGCTTTGTGGTTGGTTTCTTCTCCCATGCACATGAGTGTCCAAAAAGCACTTAGGTGGCTCCACCCAAGAAAATGGATTTTATCTTGTGTGTTGTGGAAAGATAAGAATGCCACATAAGATATGTGTAAATGGTGAGAGCCACATAAAAGAATGAAAAGGGATAGCCACATGGAATGATGATGTGTAAAGGAGATTGGGCTAGAGGCTAATCTATATTAGAAGGGATAGCGCCACATGGAATGATGATGTGTAAAGGAGATTGGGCTAGAGGCTAATCTATATTAGAAGCCTTTTATTGTATGGTTCATAACATATTGTAAATATAAGGTGTTGATGTGCCTATCTTATCTACTTTGCGTTAATGTGTGAATTAGCATCATGGCTTATCTTGATTATTATGAGTCTCCTTATGCACATGCTTAAGAAGATTCAAATTAGCATCATGGCTTATCTTGATTATTATGTTATGGTTCATAACATATTGTAAATATAAGGTGTTGAGTGTGCCTATCTTATCTACTTTGCATTAATGTGTAAATTAGCATCATGGCTTATCTTGATTATTATGAGTCTCCTTATGCACATGCTTAAGAAGATTCAAATTAGCATCATGGCTTATCTTGATTATTATGAGTCTCCTTAAGCACATGCTTAATATGTGATTAGTACTAAGCTTAGCTCGATCTCAAAATCTTAACATCCCCAATAATCATAGTGCCTAAGAAAAATGGAAAGATATGGGTTTGTGTTGACCTCAAAAAGATTAATGCAACCACCATAGTGCCACTGCCATTCACTGGGCATGTGCTATGAATGAGTAACAGGCAAGGAGGCCTACAACTTCGTTGTTGATAGGTTTTTAGGTTATAACCAAGTCGAGATAGACCCAAATAATTAACATAACACTGCATTTTCCATGGAACGGGGTACTTATGCATATAGAGTTATTGTTGAAATATACAAGTGAAAAGGGTGTGTGTGGGAACAAGCTCTTGGATAGAGACTGTAAAAGAGGAGATGTAATTGTGAAAGAACCTGTGAAAAGGTTAGGAGAATCTACTGGGAGAGAATAATGGGTAGCATGAGGGAATTTAGGAGTGTGGAGATATTCTGGGAGATATTCAGGGAAAAGAGAAGAGGTGGAGAGAATCAGGCAAAAGGTGGAGATATTCAGGGAGTGAATCATGGAGAAATCAATGGGATTAGATGCTTGATGTAAACTCTATAAATTGAGGCATAGCCCTAATGAGAATTTGCTGGTTTTTGAGTATCCATGCCTACATTAATCTATGTGCTAATTATTCACTAATTACGTCTTAATCACTTGCTAATCACTTTGTTAATTATGCTGATTCTAGTGTTTGATCCACCATAGCTCATCATTTTGATCAAATTTCAACATGGTATCAGAGCCATGCCTAGAATCAACCAGATTTATGAGCCCATTAGTGAATTAATTAGGATTAGTAAAATAATTAGCAAAAAAATCAGTTTTTAGTAAGCTTTCACTCTTCCCCTTCACCCCCAGCCAGTGGAGGGTCTCTAGCACTTAGCATACTTGAAATTAGGTCATGAGCTTCTAGCTTAAGCTAGCTAAGGTCCTTGGCTACCAGCCCATCTACTCCACGCAGCAAACCGCCACGAATCAACGCCGATTTTTGCTAATTAACAGGCGCCGTTTTTCTGCAGAAGAATTAAGATTTCTCTTTGCTCAGTTCAAATGTCTTCAATTCCCTTTAGCACAAGGGGTAATCAAGCATGCTCTACAAGCTGGTGAAGACAGAAATCAATTTCATCAAGTCTACAGAGAGATCCAAGCTCTTCATCAAATCTGCAGGTGACTTTGGTAAAACAGAGATTAAGCTTTCATTATTTGGTCAAATCTTGTGTTTCTTGGCTTAATCCTCTACTAGACTCATTGCTATTGATGCCTTTCAAAGCATTTGAGCTCATTTGAAGTGGAAGGCACCAGATCTGGACTCCCCGCATACTCTGTTTTCTGCACATAAAACAGAGCATTAATTTGCTAATCAGTGATTAATCAGTGCTAATCACTGTACTTTGGTGCAATTGAGGGTTCAAATTAACCATTAGGTATCTGATACAGATCCCTAAAGCTTCAGATTGCAAATCGGAGTTGGTTTGATACTCCAACCATCCCGTACAAATTGGTTACTCTCAATTTAATGTAATTTCTGGTGATTTTATGCTGATAAAATTGTTGTAATCATCTATTAAACACCAGATTGAGTTGTAAAAGGGTAGACACTGCCCTTGAATCTTGAATTTGGATCAAGAGGTAAGACCCCCTTCACATCACCATGAATTCAGCACAGGAAATAGCCAAATTTAATGGAGAACAGTTTTATACATGGCAAACAAAAACCATGTATTTGCTGATGAGGAAAAATCTGTGGGGATTAGTTGAAGGGAGAGATGAATGCCCAGAGAGAGGGGAAAATGAGTGGAAGTGTAGGAATGAAAAAGCATTGGGGCTTATTGCACTCAGTTTAAATGATGAGATCATTCACCATATCACAGGGATACAGTGGGCAAAAGATGCATGGGATGAACTCAATAAATTATTTGGTACACAAGCAAAAAATTCCAAGATAAATCTATTAATGCAGTTTTACAAATTGGACATGAAGGAAAGTGAACCCTTAATCACACACTTGAATAAATATAAAAGCATTAAGCAACAGCTGGCAGCTATTGGCAAAAAGGTAGAAGATGATGAAGCATTAGCTGTACTTTTGAAGAGTGTGGATAAAGGAGATTATGAAAACATTGTAGCAACACTAAAGAATGTGCCTGAACTGAAGATACACGAGATAGAAGCAGCTCTACTGGAGCAAGAGAGCAGAGGCAAAGAGAAGAAAGAGCTCGACTCAACAGCAGGAGAGGAAAAAGCATTCTTCACCCGAGGAGGATTCTCTCGAGGACGAGGACGAGGAAGAGGCAGAGTAGGAGGGAGGACCTTCACTTGCCACAAATGTGGAAAGCCAGGACACATGGCGAGAGACTGCTACAGCAAACCCAGTGAAGAAGGAACGACATCGGCAAACTTCATGGAGGCTCCAAGAGAAGTGGAGTCGGATCATCTTTTCTGAGAGAGAGAGAGAGAGAGAGAGAGAGCCCACAACCCAATGTAACCTGCCCCAACAAAGTAAAACCACCTCTGAGCCACCGATGATGTAGGCCAAGTGGTAGATGTATGTATGAGCACTTTAGTCAAGGTCGCGGGCACTTATAGTAGCCTTGGACACATAGAGAGAGAGAGTGTCAAGGACTATGGAGTTTAGGGACTTGAGGCACTGGTCACGGGCTATCAAGTAAGAGGGAAACTTGATACAGGGTCCAGGTGTGTTAGGATTATTCACTTGAGGGGAGGTGTTGAAATATACAAGTGAAAAGGGTGTGTGTGGGAACAAGCTCTTGGATAGAGACTGTAAAAGAGGAGATGTAATTGTGAAAGAACCTGTGAAAAGGTTAGGAGAATCTACTGGGAGAGAATAATGGGTAGCATGAGGGAATTTAGGAGTGTGGAGATATTCTGGGAGATATTCAGGGAAAAGAGAAGAGGTGGAGAGAATCAGGCAAAAGGTGGAGATATTCAGGGAGTGAATCATGGAGAAATCAATGGGATTAGATGCTTGATGTAAACTCTATAAATTGAGGCATAGCCCTAATGAGAATTTGCTGGTTTTTGAGTATCCATGCCTACATTAATCTATGTAAACTCTATAAATTGAGGCATAGCCCTAATGAGAATTTGCTGGTTTTTGAGTATCCATGCCTACATTAATCTATGTGCTAATTATTCACTAATTACGTCTTAATCACTTGCTAATCACTTTGTTAATTATGCTGATTCTAGTGTTTGATCCACCATAGCTCATCATTTTGCTCAAATTTCAACAGTTATGCCATTTGGCCTATCCAATGTCCCATGCATCTTCCAAAGGCTTATAAGCATAGCATATAAGGAATACTTTAGGGAGTTCCTTGAGGTTTTCATGGATTACCTTTGCATCAATTCCAAATGGAAAGGACATCTTTGGTGCTTGAGGAAGTTACTTGAAAAATATAGACTATATATAATATCCTTTACCCACTTAAATGCCAGTTTTGGGTAAGAGATAGGGTAATACTAGGCCATATCATTTTAGAACATGGCATTTCTACAAATGATAACAAGGTAGAGCTGATTCTTGAGATTCCACCACCCATAAATTTCAAGGGTGGGACATGTTGGATACTATAGAAGATTCATAATCTTCTTATATGTCGATATAGCAAGACCTACTTGTCATCTTTGAGTAGACAGATGAGTGTCAAAAAGCCTATGTCAAGAAAGCCTTATCAAGTGTATTAATCCTAAGATCTCCCAACTAAACAAATCACATGTTCCTAGCTAGGAGTAAATCATTCTAGAACCCACTGATGATGTTCATGCACATGATGATGCAACATATGAAAGACACCATGATAACTTTGCTATTGGAGCTATTAGTGGAAATAAGGAGAATGTACACTTCTACATCCTAAAGTGTGCGTAAGAAAAACAATTCACTATTGTACCACTTAATGATGCATGGAGGAGATGTTATAAACAAATCACATGTTCCTAGCTAGGAGTACATCATTCTAGAACCCACTGATGATGTTCATGCACATGACGATGCAACATATGAAAGACACCATGATAACTTTGCTATTGGAGCTATTAGTGGAAATAAGGAGAATGTACACTTCTACATCCTAAAGTGCACGTAAGAAAAACAATTCACTATCGTACCACTTATGCATGGGGGAATCTCATTGCTCAAGGTTCTTATGTAGTAAAGGGACTTTGGTATAGGTAGATGAAGTATGTCTATCAATACAAAATGCCTAATGTAAAGCCAAAAGTGATACTCTACTCACATATTGGTAGAGCCATCAAGTTTCCAATGGAGAAAATCCAAGGACATAGAAAAGTATAGTCACTATCTCATGAAGTGTATGAAGTTGTGTACAATAATATGCCCATTGATACATAATTACTTCTTGCATCTATTCAATAAAGATTTGCTACTCCATTGATACATAAAAAGTATAGTCACTATCTCATGAAGTGTATGAAGTTGTGTACAATAATATGCCCATTGATACATAATTACTTCTTGCATCTAATCAATAAAGATTTGCTACTCCAATAATTACAAGTGTCTACCCACATTCACTTACCAATTTCTAGCTACATGTTAGTTGTAACAGTAAGTAAACCAACACTTGTAGCTATTAGGACAATGTCAAAGGGCACTATTGCACCTGAAAATACCAAAGGTGACTATTGGTTATAGCATTGTAGTAGTGGAGAAGGTTATTGCTAATGGTAGTAACCATCTAAATAGTGAAGCTAGTTACTAAGACTATAGTAGCAGAGGTGTGTGTTAACTACCAGTGTTGAGTATTTTTTTTCTAAAGGAAAACAATGCTAATTATATTTCATCAAAAGGATTAGTACAAGACCATACAAGGCTCACACAAGTAAAATGCTCGAGAAGGTAACTCGCTCACAGCTCGAGTGCTAGAGCTATCATCAAATACTAGGGTGTATACATCTTCCTATCCAGGCGATAATCATCAAAATGACTCGTACGAGACATATAAGATTATACAAGGCTCACTGCTAGAATGCTGGAGAAGGTAACGTGCTCACAGATAGAGTGCTGGTACAGCTACCATCAAATACTAGGAAGACCATGTTAGGGAGTTTTGGAAATTCCCAATTTCCATTTTACAAGATCAAAGAATGGGGGGGTTAGTAAACCCTTTTAAGATTTTGTTAAAAACTCCTCATGTGACATATTGTTGGATAGCTCTTGAAGAATAGGTTTTAAATCCCTCATGTGACATATTGTTGGATAGCTCTTGAAGAATAGGTTTTAAACTCCTCATGTGACATATTGTTGGATAGCTCTTGAAGAATAGGGTTTAAATCGCTCATTTTTCAAGATCAAAGAATGGGGGCACGGTAAACTCTTTTAAGATTTTGTCAAAACCCTCATATTGTTGGATAGCTCTTAAAGAGTAGGTTTTCTAAATCCACATTCTTCGACAACTTTGGAATTGGTATGCTCAAACTATACCAAAAGTAGATTAAAAAGAAAATTCCCAAAGAAATGGGATTTTCCCAAATTCCCTAATATGTTCTTTAGGGTGTATACATCTACCTATCCACACGTGATAAAGGAAGGATGGGGGATAACAACCACTCTTCTAAGTGTTAACTACCAATGTATATACTAGTTGTTGAAATATACCAGGTGTAAGTGGTCCCTACCATTAAAAAAACAAATGGTAGTTAACTACCACTAGTTAGGTAGTGATACCTACTATTACCACTTTACATAAGGTAATTAGTTACCATTTCACCACTTATGTTGTAATAATAAGGAAATAGAAGCTATAGCTATTAAGACAATTTCAAAGAGCACTACTGCACATACAAATACCAGTGGGTAACTACTGGTTTTAGCACTATACTAGTGGAGAGGGTTATTGGTAATGGTAATAACCATCTAAATATTGAAGCTAGTTACCACACCACTATGGCAGAGGTGTTACCACTTTACAAGAGGCTAATTACAATGCACTAGTGGTGGTGAGTGTTAGCTACTTGTGTTAACCTCTATAAAATAACATAGTTGGTTTGAAATAAATAACACTTTACAATTACCAAATTTCTACAAAATAGCACACACAATGATGACAAACAACACTATAAAGGATATAAGAGATGAAAGAGCAAGTGCAAGATTGGATCAAATTCAAGTATTTAGTCAATTTATTTAGTAGGGATGAGATTACAAAACATATATATGGTTGTTACAAAATTGAGATGACTAATGAGCTCTAATTTTTCTCCTTGCTTTGAGAATACCAAAGTGTTTGATTACATGGAGAGAGGTAACCTTTATGATTCACAATCATGCCATACACCTTACTTTGGGAGGATCAAAGTGTCTGATTACATGGAAAGACAAATCATCCTTATGATTCACAATTAAATTATTGATTACATATACCTTGCTATTTACAGCATCTTTCCACCCAAGAAACCATGGGTATAATACATTTGTAAGGTAGTATGGATCTTGACTCTTATCCTTTGGCTCAAATGACTCAAGGTAGATCATGGAGTCATGTGAATTTGGCATGTTCTTAGAGCTGCAATAATAAGAGTCTCCCTAGACTCGAGCTTTGGAAGCAACTACCACAAGTTTGATAAACACTTCCAAAAAATTGGTTTGTCACAACCATGAACTGCAGCACGCCTTCCCATGGCATCTATAGAGTGAATGAGGCCTTTCCATAAGATGCGTGTAAGGATGAGTGAACTACACCACACCTTTCCATGGCATCCAATAGAGTGAGCAAGGACTTCATGCAAATGCTTGTGTAAGAATGGCAATCCAAAGTCTTCTATTCATACCAAGAAAGCACCTTCCCATGGTAAGATTCATATCGCTCCATGTATAGCTAGTCCATAGGATGAGATTGAAGAGATTGTAGCATTGTCGCAAATCTATTCTACATCAGGTCTAACAACATTTACAAAGCCATGTGTAGTCCTTGGGGATTTTGATATAATACCTTGTGTACTGATGTCCTAGAGGAAGTGTGGGAGCTCCATTTCCATACACAATCCTGTACCTTTTTAGTAGTAGTCCATTCATGTCTAAGACCAACACCTTGGACACTTATGGGAACTTGTGGTGTTTTGTGTGCTATATCATTGGCCCCTATTGGCACATGAGCTATAGTAAAGCCACATCCTCTGCCTCTGGTTCAAAATGAAGTGAGGAAAGTAAAGGGAAAAAATGAAAGATAGTAGTGTAAACGAGCAAGCTTACCTCTCTTTGGGGCCTTAGTTGTTGTTCTTCCTTGTGACACCACCATCAACAGGGATATTCTATGAGCAACTAGTCTCCAAGCACTTATCATGTCTAATGCAAAGTTGTGCAAAATAGAACATTTGGTAAGGGTGTTTACCATATGCAAACACCCAATACCTCATTGTTGTGGAAGGCTAGCCTACATCCTATGCAATTTGTAGCCAGCACAAGCACCTTTTTGCCTCATGACTTGGCACTTGCACTGGTCAAAGATCTAGTGCCATGCAAGATTTTGATCTTAGAATCTCCTTACCTGACGTTTACAATCATAGTAGTGGTGTCATTAATCAACCTATATGTGCAACAAAAAAATGTCAATACATAATTCGTTGGTCAAGTTTTTTCTAAGATTACAAAATAAAAACCGAGATGAGAGTACCTACGTATTCATGAATGAGGGTTCTCCAATCCAATCTGTACTGATTTATGCTTCAGTACCACAAGTATTATCTTTAATTGTACACCCTGTGTTTCTATGCTTTCAATCTGCATTGGGTTAACTAGATCATCTCGTTCCTTTTCTTCTTATAAACCTTTCTCTGCATCTGTAAGCTACTCACTAACATTTGGCATAATCTTCAGCACCCCCTCATTACGGTGCACTATTGCCTTGGTTTTTTCCAGCTTTTTTTTCTACCAAATCACGGTTGGACATAGCCAATGCATGACTCTTTTCTACTGCCATATCCTCGTCTAGCATTGTTATATGCACATTATGTGTGCATATACTAGGAGGCTAACCCACATTAGGTTATGAGCATGGGAGCATGGATTAGGACTAAACTTAAGGGTTAAGGTTAGGGTCAAGCATCCAAGGGTCACACATCCAAGGGTCACACATGGGAAATGGAGAGTCAAGAGTCACTTGAGGGCACACCTATATAATAGGGGCATGGGGCACACTCAAGGGAGGCTAAGATTATGTTAGCTTGAGGTTAGGTTATGTTATGCTCTCTTGTGTAGAGGATCAGAACTACTCACCTACCATTTCACACTATAGCTATATGCTATTGGATTGGAGTTATACCTCTTGATGGTATGGGACATCAAGGTAGAGGTATGATGTATTTCATTTATAATTCATGTGTGCATCCCTTGGGCTCGGGGGTGGTCGGGTGGATGAGTTTATGCTTGATTTATGCATATTCATGCATAACATTTATCTAGAGAGATCTTAGGGTTTTAACAGTGGTATCAGAGCAATCTCTAGTTAATTGTTGTTGATTTTTCTTTTTTATTATAATTTTTGGCATTTTCTTTGAAGTAAATTTTAATATTTACTAATAAACATGTCATTTTGTTGATTTGTGTTGATGATTTGAACGTGGATCATCGATATGGCGATTGGAATGCATGTTACTACTATTCAATGGACGAATCGATGCTGCGAGGGAATTCTGTGAGTTTAATGCTATTTTTTTCAAATTTTTGTGGTTTAAAATAAGCATTAATGAAAATTTTTACAAAAATACCACATATTTTATTGTGGATATATTTTGGTAGAATGGATTCCCTAAATTTCTAGAATTTTTAGGAAATGTTTTCTATTTTTTAGAAAATTACTGAGCATTTTTTTGGTTAAAAATAATTTTTAATATATTTTTGCAAGTTATGCGATTAAATTTCTATCAATTTTTTGCTGAAATTCAAAAGGGGGCAGCATGTTGATGCATGGAATGCTCTCTCGTGTGCGTGGGATCCTCTTCATCTCTCAATTTTGAATTTTCCTCTCACGTGTATAAACCTCTCTTAAAAAAATATTTTTTATTAATATTAATCATAATTATGATATAATTATGATTAAAAAGGTTAATTAAAAGTTAACCTCTCTGATTAACAGAGAGAAGAGATGGGAGGAGAGAGAATGGAATGGAGAAGAAGGAGAGGAGAGAGGGGAGAAGGGAGAGACCTCCATCTCTTGGTTTTTGGCGCACGCAGGGGGGGTGCTGCAGCCCACCGCCGCCGGGCGAAAATTCTCCCCCCCCAAAATAAATAAATAAATTACATAAGCTTTTAACTAAAGCTTATTAAATTTGTTTTTTTGTTTTTTAAAATGAGTTTTTTATTTACAAAAAAACTTTTGAAATTGTTTCAAAAAAAGCTTGGACAAAGCTTACAAATTAGAGAAAATTTGAAATCTGGGGAAAAAAATTTCTCTGAAAATTTCTGGGAATTTTTTCTTGGTGCCTTTTGGCTTTTCATCTTCTGGGAAACCTTTTGGCTTTCCGAATTCCGGAAAATCTTTTGACCTTCTGTATTCCAGAAACTTTTGACCTTTCACGTTCCGATTTTTTTTTCTTTTCATTTTCCTGAAACTTTTGGCTTTCCGTATTCCGAGAAAACCATTGGGATTCTAAAATTTTTTGATCGTTCGTATTCTAAATGCGTTTGGGACAAATTAAAGATTTTTTAAAAATTCTTGAAAATTAGTGAAAAATTAGACAAAAGTTATTTTAAATTTTTGGAAAATGTGGGGTTGGTGTTTAGCATGTGGTGTGTCCATTCGGGTGCTCGTGACTATTCAAATTCCTTTAAAATATATATTTTTTGACCCAAAATTTTAGAAAATCCATTAAAATTATAAATTTTCATTGGATTTGAGAAATTAGAAATTTCGTGAACGATGGGATTCTCAAGAAAAATAAGGAATATTCTAGAAATTATTTTTAGAAATCCTAGAAATTGGTATTTTTAAAATATTAATGGTATTTTGGCAAATTTAATCACTAAAAATTTTCTGGAAAAATATAGGTTTGGAATGCCATAAGATAGGTTTGGTGGACTTCAAAATTATCATATTTTCAGGCCCTAGAAAGTTAGGGAAAATTATCTTGTCGTGTTCGGATTAAGGAAATTTGAAATTTTCCTTTGTTGGCATTTCTTTCTCTAGTTCCATACTTTAGGTGATTTATACAATCAGCCTAATGGTTTACGAATGGACATATGTGACTCATTGATTTATACAATCAACCTAATGGTTTACGAATGGTTTACAAATGGACATATGTGACTCATTGAGACGCTGATGACTCTCTATGTTGATATGGGTAACTCGGGACGTCGATTATTCCATGTGCAGATGTGGGTACGTCAGGGGTGCCGATGAATCCCTGGTTCCTTCTGTTATAATGCCATGTTTTCCTACTTTATTCTGAATGGTTTACAATGAGGAAATTACTTTATTCTGAATGGTTTACAATGAGGAAATTACTTTGAGTATACTTTGATCATCCGTAGTTTGATGGGCAAAAAGAGCCTATGAATCATATTGAGAGTATATGCTTCGTGCATATGTTTCTAGAAAAACATCAAATTGAAAAAAATATCTTCCAATGATGGAATTTGCCTATAACAGTTTTAAAAATACGGCTATTGGTTTTAGTCCGTTCATGCTTATGTATGGGTATCAACCCAGGTCACCTATTGATGTCGAGCTTGATGCATCGAGGGATTTCTTGCGTGATATGTAAGAAATGCTGACCGAAGCCCGGGATTCTATTAGGAGTGCTCAGGATAGGGCACGGTTCTATGCTGATAGAGGATGCTCAACTTGGTCTTTTGAACCAGGAGCGTTGGTTTATTTTAATGTTCCTAAAGATTGTCAGACTTTGTCAATAGGAAAATGCTTGAATTTATCTCCTAGATATTGTGGTCCATTTCGATTTGTGGTCCATTTCGATTTATATATCGGATTGGCACGATTACGTATAAACTTAAACTACCTCCAATTGTTACAGTTCATCCAGTCTTTTATATCAATAGATTGAAAGGGAAACTCAGAGGTGAGTATAACATAGTTACTCCTCAAGAACTCGTTGAAGTCGAAGAATTATCCTATGTTCCACATCAACCTGATAAGGAACTTGAATTCAGGGAAAGGAAACTTTGTAGTTAACTAATCCTTGAGGTTAAAACTAGGTGGAAAGATAGGGAAATAGAGGATTCGACTTGGGAGTTGGTTAAGATTGTTCAGCGCAGTTCTCCTTTTTTTCATTGCAAGAGTGCAATGTTTTGAGAGAGGGGAAGTATGTTATATGCACATTATGTGTGCATATACTAGGAGGCTAACCCACATTAGGCTTGTGAGCATGGGAGCATGGGTTAGGACTAACCTTAAGGGTTAAGGTTAGGGTCAGGCATCCAAGGGTCACACATGGGAAATGGAGAATCAAGAGTCACTTGAGGGCCCCCCTATATAATAGGGGCATGGGGCACACTCAAGGGAGGCTAAGATTATGTTATCTTGAGGCTAGGTTATGTTATGCTCTCTTGTGTAGAGGATCATAACTACTCACCTACCATTTCACACTATAGCTATATGCTATTGGATTGGAGTTATACCTCTTGATGGTATGGGACATCAAGGTGGTAGAGGTATGATGTATTTCATTTATAATTCATGTGTGCATCCCTTGGGCTCGAGGGTGGTCGGGTGGATGAGTTTATGCCTGATTTATGCATGTTCATGCATAACAATTATCTAGAGAGATCTTAGGGTTTTAACAAGCATAGCCAATCAATGGCTCTTTTTAACCTCCCACAATACATCATTTGACACCAAAGCTACAAGTTGACCTGAGAAAAAAGCTCCCTTAAAAAAGCTAGGAGAGCTTTCTTTGACTTTTACATGCTGAGTTGGCCCTTCTTCTCCAAGCCTTGAAGGAACCACAATGCCATGAAAATGTGCCCATCTTTGTGTCTCTATGTTGCTAGACTCAATGATGTTTATCATTATACTCTCTGCAAATGAATCCTAGTTGAGTGACAGGCCCTTTAAGTGCTCATAACAAATCCTCGTGCAAATGCAATGACACTTCCAAGTTAGTCGAGGTTCTTGATACACCTACACATACAACCTATAAAACTTGGGGGGGGGTGAAACTCTGTCTTCACGTTCTTACACTTTATATTTTCCCGTCTTTGGAATCTTTGTCAAAATTGCTGCCAATCCTCAGAAGTGATGTGTTTATCTCCAAGGATGCATGGATTTTTCCCTGACATACTGAGACCATACATAGAATTCTACTCCTCCTTGGTCATGCAAAAGATCTACTTTTTATCCCCACTGACACTTGAGGTGGGTACCATTGAGACATAGGTACTTGTCACATGACATGCATGAACATAAACACTTGTTCAAAAAAAAAATGCAATAAAACCTACTTTAATGAAAATGCATGCAGTAGAAAACTTGTAGATTCTACAATAAATCATTAGTCCTTCCCTCTCCTCCTGGGAGTTACAACAACAGGTAGTTCGTGGTTGAGAGGAATGTTTTTTTGGATGTCTTTGCTAGAAGTCTTAATAGGCAAAGCCTTTGCAACCTTTGCTAGGAGTATCAACAGAACTCCTACCACATTTGTGAGATGGAGGGCCGCTCATCTCTTCCCACATTTTCTTCGACCGTTTTAGAATTCAAAGAGAGTGTACTTGTGAATGCTCAAGTAGTGATTACATGGGCTGATTTTTTTTCTTTTTTCCCTTTTTTAGGTGAAGTGAACCTTACGTCATGAGATGCTGCAATGATGGACCAAATTTTTAGATGAGCAAAGGTTTTTAGTTTACATGCTTTAATTGAGAAATATTTTTACTGCCACTAAAGGTATTAATCTTTGCATCCTACAGGATGTAAAGATGTAAAGATGTAAAGTATTAATCTTTGCACCCCATATGATGTTCAAATATTTAGATGTGTTCCCATCGGCAAGCCACAAGGCTTATGCCCACAAGTGGTGGGCTTCCCTAGCCTCCTAATAAGGCTTATGCCCACAAGTGGTGGGCTTCCCTAGCCTCCTAATAATCCTTTGGTGCTAGCACCAACATCCAAGATTATGGAGACCATTTTTTCTTTATAAACAAGAAGTAACATAGCATTCATTGTTTCGCTTTCAAAGTAGTATCCCAGTGGCACTTTTGGCTATCCTTTTTTGGGGGTATAGAAGGAGAGTACACACTATGGCATGACTCATTCTCCTCTTCTTCATGTTCAAGTTTAGTTATATGAGCTCTTAAATTCCCATTCATCCAGTTAGATAAGTATCCCCAAATTTGATCATTTTCTTAGAAAGGAGAACTTATCAAGATTCAAACTTCCAAGAATAAGAAGGATGTGAGACCTACTATGCTAGATAAGTCTCTCCAAAGTTGATAATTTTCGCTTATTGAGGCTTAAACTTTTAGTAAGAAACAGCAAGCACTTTAGGCTCAGAAGAGGCCTAATGCTATTACAATGACTACTCTCATAATATATTCATGAAGTACATCACTTAGGACTTCATCCTAACTTGCTACCACACGCTCTTCAAGCAAAAATTACCATAAATACTCCATCACACCATTACGGGCGCCCATCCAAGTTGTAGCTTTGGACACCATTGCTTCATATCTTAAAGGTATGACCCTTTGGTTCATCTATTGTGACTCCTTGATGTAAGATAATGGTGGTAGATCTTGTTAACCCTAGAATTGGGTTAACAAATGTGGTCAGTGGTAGTGAAACTCATCCTATTTCATAACTACCAGTGCAACTAGGTGTTGCAGGTACATCTGAAGTAGAATCTGATATTACAGATGTGACTTCTCCACATGCACCACACGTACCTCCCACTACTACTCAAACGAGATGGGATGGAAGAGATACACAAGCACATGCATTGCTTGCACTTTCTGTGAAGCGAAGCATTATTCCTCATATTCGATCATATAAGACTTCAAAACAGGCATGGGATGCACTTTCTGCATTATTCCAAGTGCACAATGAAGCACGTGTTGCATATCTGCACAAACAGTTGGAGCCTAAGCACATGAATGAGGGAGACTCAATGGATAGCTTCTTGACCAAGATCAAAGATTTCAAGGAGCAGCTCGCTAGTGTGGATGAGATATATCCAGATAGTACACTGGTGCCCACAGTTCTCAATGCATTGCCGGATTCTTATCAGAGTTTTATCTCTACTCTTAAACTCTGGATGAAGGGAAATCCAAATGCCCTTACATTTGATAAGTTGGTTTCAGTACTCTTGAAGAAGAGCAGTCTAGGCAAAACAGATCTGTTATGCGAGTTGGTGACCAAGATTTTGTTGACAGTCAGAAAGGCAAAGGTAAAGCTTCTTTGCATGGTGTCTATAATCCAAAATCAAAATCCTCAGGTAAGGATGCAAAAAAAGAAGGTGATAAGCCTAAAAAGAAGGGCAAGTGTCACTATTGCAGGAAACCAGGGCACTACATAAATGAGTGCAAAAAAGGCTAGAGAAGGAGAAAAATAAAGAATCAGGCATGGTTGTGGCTGATGCATCTGCATCAAGTGCAGAAAAGAAGAAATCTGTAAGTTTTCCTCAAGATGATTGGGCATGGACTGTACATTGCGTTTATGAACCTTCTGTTTATGATGTATGCATGTAAGTGGCAGAATCGGATGCTTGGTACTTTGACAGTGGTGCTAGTAAGCACATTACTTCACAAAAAAATTTGTTCTCATCTCTAGAATATGTCCCCAAGTGCAAGAACCGTCACATGTGCAAATGGTTTCTCATATCCTGTTAAAGGAGTTGGTAGAGTTGTGCTCACTGCTGCAAATGGGGGTGCATTTACTCTTTCTAAAGTTTTACATGCATATATGGCTGAAAAAGGCATAAGGCATCAATGTACAATGCCATACACACCTCAGCAAAACGGTGTGGCGGACTGAGAGAAAGAACAAGTCTCTCATGGGGGAGATGGCACGATGTATGGTGAAGGCCCAAGATTTACCTCATGGTTTTTGGTTAGAGGCAACTATGTGCACAAACTATGTGTTGAAAAAATGTCTTACTAAGGCCTTGCAGTCTAAAACTCCTTATTAGGCTTGGCAAGCCAGGAAGCCTTTTGTGGCTCATTTGCGTGTTTTTGGTTGTCTTACTTATGCTCTTATGCCTAAGCAACAAAGCAATAAGCTTGATGATAAGGCAATTAAATGCATATTTGTGGGATACAGTTTAGAAAAGCAAGGGATATAGACTCTACCATCCGACCTCAAAGCAACAACGCAATAAGCTTGATGATAAGGCAGTTAAATGCATATTTGTGAGATACAATTTAGAAAAGCAAGAGATATAGACTCTACCATCCGACCTCAAAGCGGATTTTGGTAAGTGGAGATGTTGTTTTTGTTGAAAACTTGGTTTGGCCCATGCTTTCATGCAACAAATAGCAGAATAGATTTGTTTAATGGAGGGCGGCCATATGTAGAGCAATTGAATGCTCAACCAAGTGCTGAAATTCAGCCTTTGCAGGTGCAAAATCTGCCTTTTGAGATGAGGTAATTTTTGAGGATGTAGGAGAGAGCAACCATAGAAGAATCTAGGCGTATGCCAAAATGGCTTGTGTAAAAATTGAGGGATAGCAAGTTGGCAGCACCTTTACCTAGTAGAACTCGTGCAAGTTCTCATCATGTAGATTATTCTCATGTGGATCATGTTCTCATTTCTACTTTATGTAATGAGGAGGAACTTGTTTCCTTTGAGGAAGCACAGGATGATGATCATTGGATGCATGCTATGCAGGATGAGTATAACTCTACACTCAAGAATGACACCTGGTATTTGACAGATCTACCCCATGGCAAGAAGGCCATTGGTACTAAGTGGGTTTACAAGTTAAAACGTAAGGCAAATGGTAGCATTGATCGCTACAAGGCCAAACTTGTTGCAAAGGGGTATGCCTAGCAAAAGGGCATTGATTATGAGAACTTTGCACCCACATCTCGTATGACTACCATTAGGTGTCTCATTGCTTTGGCAGCACATCATGGGTGGAATGTACATCAGTTGGACATTAAGACTACATTCTTGAATGGTGATTTACATGAGGAGGTGTATGTATCACAACCTCCTAGTTTTGCTGTGTGAAAGAAGAAGAGTCTAAAGTATGCAGGTCGAAAAAGGCTCTTTATAGCCTTAAGCAGGCGCTCCTAGAGCATGGTATGAGAAGATTCATGTATACTTGGTTGCAAATAATTTTTGCAACAGTCCAACAGAGAGTACGCTCTATGTGAAGAGGAGTATGGAAATATTTTTGGTCATCGTTCTATACGTTGATGACATGCTGCTCAACGGGACCCGATATAGATCAGATTTCAGCCTTTAAGGCTGATTTGCAGTCATCGTTTGAGATGTCAGATTTGAGGCCCTTGCATTACTATTTGGGGATTCAGTTTATGTAACACAATGATGGCATTGTTATGCTACAGTCTAAATATATACAAAAGCTATTGAAGAGGTTTAGTCTTGAAGACTGTAAACCTGTGGCTACACCTATGGAGACAGGTACTCGACTTAGTCTTCAAGATGGAGGAATCTCTTTTGATGCTAGTTTTGTTGGATCCCTTCTTTATGTGTGTAACACAAGGTCAGATATACAATATGCCGTCTCACAGTTGAGCAGATTTATGCATAGCATAGATATGAACCATTGGCAGGCTGTTAAGCGGGTTTTTTGCTATTTACAGGGCACTCGATATTTTGGATTATTTTATCCAAAGAGGGGTGAGTCACAGGTGCATGCTTTCAGTGATTCAGATTGGGCTGGATGTTATGACACACGAGTGTCCACTAGTGGGTTTTACTTTTGCCTTGGTGATTCATGTATATCATGTCTCAGTAAGAAGCAGCCCCTGCAGTAGCCACTTCCAGCTGTGAAGCTGAGTACAAGGTAAATTTTACAGCTATAGTTGAGTGTGTGTGGCTCAGACGTCTTATGGCTGATTTGGATGTTGGCTAGCACTACGATTTTCACTGGCAGCCAGAGCGCATTAGCAATTGCGAGGAACCCAGTGTTTCATTCACACAGTAAGCACATTGAGGTGCATTACCACTTTGTTAGGGGAGGGAAAGACTCTCTGCAACAACAGAGATCAGCTTAGTCTATATGCCTACACATGACAACATGGCATATTTATTCACGAAGGCTCTTTCTCATGAAAAGTTTGAAGCTTTTCATAAAGCTTTGGGTTTACTGCCTTTTCAGGATTGATTGGCCATACCTGTATATGTTCACATCATCACTCCAGGGGGGATTTGTAGCATTATATGGTAGTGATGTGTATGAACACACTTAGGACCGTCGGGACACTTTTTCCCTCACTAGAGGTTTTTTACCCATGCGTATGTACAGCCTCTTATCTACTCATTTTGGGGTGTGTACTTATCTTTTGTATATGGCACACATTTGTTCATTCTAATCTAGTGAGTTTGTGTACTCTCAAGCTTCTCGATCTTGTGTGTGTGCATTGTTGCAACCCTAACCCTAATTCTAACACATGCCACCCTAGATCCTGACCAGCAACCACACTTGCCATGCACGGCATGACACCTCTTGATACTATTATTATTATTTTATCATATTAGGTGGTGGAGAAGTTATTATTGTTATTTTATCATTTTGTTAGAGAATTATAATGTTTCTGTATTAAGTGGTGGAGAAGTTGTGTGTGTAATCGAATATATATTCCCGAGCACCCTTCAGACGTAGGTGGTGGAGAATTATAATGTTTCTGTATTAAGTGGTGGAGAAGTTGTGTGTGTAATCGAATCTATATTCCCAAGCACCCTTCAGACGTAGGTGTGCAATCTGAGATAGAGGAGATGGGGTTGTACTACCCTGTGAGGAGTGGATCAATGAGCTACAAGGCAAGAACACTTGGATATTGTGCCCATGGTGGATAGACTACCCTAAGAGGGACTTTCCTCTAAGAGGTACATTTCATTGTGTAGGGTAGCACGTTTGTATGAACTATAAAGTTTGTTTTTTGGGAGTTTAAAGTTGCTATATTGATTGAATGCAAGAGCAAAGAAGGACAAGAAGCCTCTCACTGAGCAGCGATTGGCACCTGAGGAGAAGAAGGGCAAGAAATCAGCAAACGAGAAGTGACCCAAGGACAAGGGCAAGAAGCCAAATGAACACGGATCTCCATCATCCACAACCATGACAACAATCCCCAAGTGCTCCGCCATACCAGAGTGGGAAGGGGATGACATTGATGATAAGGATGCTGAGGATAGCGACTCTAAGGATGATGAGCATAAGTCCCACGCATGGGGTGATAAGCAGGTGAGCCTACATGGTGAGAACAAAGAGCATGGGTTGGAGAGTTCAAAAGAACATGACGTAAACCTGTTGGGATCTAGTAAGTGAACTTAACATGTTTAGGTTTTAACATAAGTTCATTATTTGAGCAACAGTAAAAACATGTGATTGGTCTTGTCTAAATGAAGACTTCCATTCACAAGTGGTGAACCCTCTCCACTTAGGTCTTAACTCCAACATTGATCACCTCCGTCTCACACTTTTGGGAAAGCGAAAAAACAGGTATGATATCTAATCCGTGCCAATGACTCTCTCCATTCATCGTCGTTATATAGTTTGCAGTCCACTTATATGTTTTGTTGTTCCATGAATTTTGCAGTATTGCAACGATTCATGGGATCATTGAAGAGGTTGGGAAGCATGGACGCATTCAATAGTCTTGGAGACTTGCGCTTGGTGTGGGCTGATTTTCCAAGACCGACAAATCTTGTGCTCTCCAAGACCGAGGTTATGGTTTCCCAATGGAATGTATTTAGGGAGGTACTTGTGGGTTAACTTTTGTACTTGCTTGCAAAGCTCCTACATGCCAACGGCACTATGATTTGTACTCTACATGGCGGAGCACTTGGGGATTGTTGTGCAAGAGGCAGAGACTAAAAACTTTACATTGCACGTGACTTTGTCCTACGATACTTGTATGCCATGTCAGAAGATGGACAAGAAGAGGTGAGTGAGGGAGTAGTTTTTATTGAAGTGAACAACCATGATTTCCCTAATGTACTTACAAGTGTATACACGTAGGTCACTATTTTGGTCATCACCATCTTTACGCACCCCCATTAGAGTACGTCCAGTCGTCTCCAAAGTATGACAAGCGGGGAGGTGAGGTAGCTGCAGATTGTCCAAGTTTCGAGGTGGATGACGATATCTTCCTAGAGCCTAAACCCCAAGAGGGAACCTCACCATACATATTGGATGCAGATGGGAATCCCATCCGATATGTTGTTGAGTGTGTAGCGAGCCTTTTGCAAGGTAATTAGAGCACTCACTTCATTACAATTCGTTTCAAGTAGTGTAATCATTATATAGTCATCGTCTTTTATATTGTCGTCCATTTATATATGCTAATGAAAGATTTTACTATGGTAGGTGACTGAGGACGTTCACCAATCGAGGGGATGCAGTCCTAGATTGCTTTGCCGCTACTAGGACACTTACTAGAGTATGTAAGATACTACATCAGCATTGCATCACTGTGGAGAGCGACGAGGTGTGCCTTAGTTCATGTCTATGACCACTTTTATACATTCCTAAAGATTTGGATCAACATTATTTCAAGGGTGACGTCAGTGGAGTACGCTCGACGGAAGCAGTATAGGGAAGTGGGGACATCGTCTCCACATGTTCCTCACCCATATCCTCCACCTGTCCTAGTACCCATGAGCCCAACAAGGTCAAATGTCTCGTCATGGCCACCTAGTGTCCCAAGGGAGCCCCCATATCGACTTGTCACCCCACAGATGTCCCCCGCGGGTTCTTTTACGATGCCCTCATTATGGGAACCTTGTCCCAAACTTGCGAGGCCGCTATTCCCACCTGCACCTGCACCATTTGGTAGAGCACCCTACATGTAGCCACCTACCTTCTTCTATCAACAACCGGGATACCCTTATTGATGTTTTTCATCGCTTGTAATGATAGAAATATATTGATTTATACATTATTGTGATACACTTTTGTACACTCATATTATATCTATGGCATTGTTTTTAGCTTTTGCTGTAACCGTTTAGATAATTAAATTGACAATAGAGAGAGATGGAGCAAGATGGATAGATATGGAGAGGCCACGAGAGAGAGTGAGTGAAAGAGAGAAAGTTTGAGTGAGACCTTAAAATAGTTACTTTTATGTTTAAAATAGTTATTTCTATGCTTAAAATAGTTATTTTTATTTCTAAGACCTTTTAAATAGAGTAGAGATTGCCATGTTTCATTGTTCTTATTCTAGGGACACATCTCACCCCACCCATCCCTCTTATCTTCATATTGTAATAGGCTAGGCATAAACTCTATTATCATGGGTTCATCCACCAATCTCTCTAATACTACGACATTTGCAAGAATCTTAATGAGTAAAGCTCTTCAATCTTTTATGCATCTCAAAGAAAAAGAACCTAGATTGGATGCCCTTATGAAAGCATGGACAAGAACGTCTGAAGTACAAGAGCTCTACAAGAAGCTTATAACAAAGAAAGTGATAGACCTTACAAACAAGAACATGCTAGAGGTGAAAGAAGCAACAATCAAGAAGGCCAAGATAGTTGAGGTCCAAAATGCTTTTATGTATTGTTGCTTGTGTTCAACATCTCATAGGTGTTTGTCATAATATGCTTGTGTTCAACATCTCATAGGTGTTTAAAATTTAAATTCATCGAGAGAATGTTTTCGGATTGGATACAATGATCAAGTTGTGTAAGCTGTTATTCTTCAAGCCCAACATGAAACATCTCTTTAATTGAATATCGTTTAATTTTTCCCATGACTCACATTATGAGTCCAAGCATTTTATCCGAAGGATAAAATCTCTAATGGATTCATTTGTTTTGACGCTCAATTGAATAGAGTTTTGTTGCTGCCTTCCACCGATCACCGTGTTTGGAAAAGCCATGTATAAAGGCTGATTTCAAGGCTTTGAAGGTGGTCTTGATCGGAGGCATCAATGTGATGAATCATCAACTAGATTTTCCCTCAAAGCATAGGTTCAATGCATGTACCTTGGTGGGACAATTGGGATTTTCAAAGACTTCACATCTGTGTTCAAACAGTTGTATGAATTGAATAGGATCTGTTGTTCCATCGTATTTTCCCATAATTTTGAAAATTTATACGGTCGTATTTCTATGTGTCACTGAGACCGTATGTGAGTGCTCTTGTTGGGAGAGACTCACTAGGTCCTTGGGCTACCCCCCTTCTTAAACTCGTCAGTATATCCAAGGTGTGGGCATCCAGGAAAGGGTTGGTACCTATAGGATTTGTGGGAATGTTGGTAAGGGACCAAAGCCCGGTGGAATCAACGTGACAAGGAGTATAAAACCCGATGACACGCTTGTTATACGCATGGCCACTGGTATTGGGAGACGCATTTTCACCATAGATCTCAATGGCTTGAAGATGTCAACCATTGGGTTCAGTCCTTATGTGATCGTTGGCAATCCCTCTATTATTGCTATGTCTGATTGCGTAATTGCTCCTTATGAGCAAGCACACGTGTGTTTTTTTTTTGCTTTATATATTTTTTCACAGCCCGTTATTACAGCCTCAAGAGGCTTGGCGTTCTCTTCGTTGGGTCAAACGGGTGTTCGTCTACCCTAATTAGCTAGGCGGCCTGGTATACGCACGACGCGAACGACCTCTTAGAGATAAGTTTTTGAAAAAATCGTATGCTAGTAACTTCCCAAATGGAAGAGGAGGTCCTAAAACCTATTTTCCATCACTGCCTTAAGATGAAAAAAAAATCGAGAAGGGAATGCTTCAACAAATGTGAATTAATCTAAAATAAGAGATTAATTAGACTCTTAATTGTGGTCTCCTCTTTTAAGGTAAAATTAAGTAAAGAGAGTCAAATTTCTCCAATTAATGAAAAATTTGATGTAATTAAGTGTTTTGATGCATCTAGATGCTCTCAAAACACTCAAAAACATCAATTTTGACTACTTATATAATCAATTTAAACCCCAATTAATGAAAAATTTGATGTAATTAAGTGTTTTGATGCATCTAGATGCTCTCAAAACACTCAAAAACATCAATTTTGACTACTTATATAATCAATTTAAATCCCAATTAACACATTTTCTTTTCCTTTTTTGTCTCTTGAACAAGATTAATCACCCTTAATGACAAAAACCAATCCATTAAGAGAAATTAATCAAATTCAAGGATTTTTTAATGGTTTTAAGAAAATTTTTGAAAGATTAAGCTACTCCTAATGCTTGCTAACACTCTAATCCAAATAATTTCAACAACAAACATGCAATTAAACTAAAATTAATGATCTTGGTTCTATGTTTAACACTAAAGAGAGCTAACATTCACTAAAAATTGTATTCTATTGCTTTGTTTGATGTAATGGATGCAAACTAAGCCTAATACAACTATGTGCAAGCCCTAAGAACATGAAGAATCACAATAACAAATTAAGCTAAAAATTAAGCAAAAGGCATTCTTTTCAAAAACAAAAAAGAGAGTTATTCTACACCAAATCACACACAAATCACCATCAAATCCACATCTTTTTCATGAAAAACCATTAATCAAGATAATGGGCAATGGGTAATGCGTAGATTAGAGGTAAAACGATGGAAAAAGCCAAGGGATGGCTCCCCGCCGCCAATGGCGCCAAAAAGTATTAAGGCTCACCCTAACCCTCCTTGAAACACATCCAATGAGAGATTACCTAGTGAACCATTACTGTCGTGAGGATCTTTCCAATGGCCGAGCACGTAACCCTTGAGGTTTCCAAGCTCTACAACTCCTTGACAATTCCACCGCGCCTCCGGAGACAAGCATTGTCACACCGCCGCGTTGCACTATGGGTACTCGTCCCTCCTCTCACCTCACTTCACTCCCACACACTCACTAACATGCATTAGGGAGAGATATTAGTAAGAGGATTAGCAAGAGCAAGACTCAATTGCACAATGGGAGAGTATATTGTATTATGAGAGATATTCACTTATATACATGGCCATAAATGTTCACACTCACTTAAACTATGGCCGGCCAGCAGGCACTTTAGGCTCATAAGAGGCCTAATGCTATTACAATGACTACTCTCATAATATATCCATGAAGTATATCACTTAGGACTTCATCCTAACTTGCTACCACACGTTCTTGAAGCGGGAATTACCATAAATACTCCATCACACCGTTACGGGCGCCCGTCCAAGTTGTAGCTTTAGACACCATTGCTTCATATCTTGAAGGTGTGACCCTTTGGTTCATCTATTGTGACTCCTTGATGTAAGATAATGGCGGTAGATCTTGTTAACCCTAGAATTGGGTTAACAAATGTGGTCACTGGTAGTGAAACTCGTCCTATTTCATAACTACCTGCAACCAGGTGTTGCAGGTACATCTGAAGTAGAATTTGATACAGATGTGGCTTCTCCACATGCACCACACGTACCTCCCACTACTACTCAAATGAGATGGGATGGAAGAGATACACAGGCACATGCATTGCTTGCACTTTTTGTGAAGCGAAGCATTATTCCTCATATTCGATCATATAAGACTTCAAAACAGACATGGGATGCACTTTCTACATTATACTAGGTGCACAATGAAGCACGTGTTGCATATCTGCACAAACAGTTGGAGCCTGAGCACATGAATGAGGGAGACTCAATGGACAGCTTCTTGACCAAGATCAAAGATTTCAAGGAGCAGCTCGCTAGTGTGGATGAGATATATCCAGATAGTACACTGGTGTACCTGCAACACCTGCAACCACGTGTTGCAGGTACATCTAAAGTAGAATATGATACAGATGTGGCTTCTCCACATGCACCACACATACCTCCCACTACTACTAAAACGAGATGGGATGGAAGAGATACACAGGCACATGCATTGCTTGCACTTTCTGTGAAGCGAAGCATTATTCCTCATATTCGATCATATAAGACTTCAAAACAGGCATGGGATACACTTTCTGCATTATAGCACGTGTTGCATATCTGCACAAACAGTTGGAGCCTGAGCACATGAATGAGGGAGACTCAATGGACAGCTTCTTGACCAAGATCAAAGATTTCAAGGAGCAGCTTGCTAGTGTGGATGAGATATATCCAGATAGTACACTACAGTTCTCAATGCATTGCCGGATTCTTATCAGAGTTTTACCTATATCCTTAAACTTTGGATGAGGGGAAATCCAAATGCCCTTACATTTGATAAGTTGGTTTCAGTACTCTTGACGAAGAGCAGTCTAGGCAAAACAAATCTGTTATGCGAGTTGGTGACCAAGATTTTGTTGACAGTCAGAAAGGCAAAGGTAAAGCTTCTTCGCATGGTGTCTATAATCCAAAATCGAAATCCTCAGGTAAGGATGCAAAAAAAGAAGGTGATAAGCCTAAAAAGAAGGGCAAGTGTCACTATTGCACGAAACCAGGGCACTACATAAATGAGTGCAAAAAAGGCTAGAGAAGGAGAAAAATAAAGAATCAGGCATGGTTGTGATTGATGCATCTGCACCAAGTGCAGAAAAGAAGGAATCTGTAAGTTTTCCTCAAGATGATTGGGCATGGACTATACATTGCAGTTATGAACCTTCTGTTCATGATGTATGCATGTAAATGGTAGAATCGGATGCTTGGTACTTTGACAGTGGTGCTAATAAGCACATTACTTCACAAAAAAATTTATTCTCATTTCTGGAATCTGTCCCAAGTGCAAGAACTGTCACATGTGCAAATGGTTTCTCATATCCTATTAAAGGAGTTCGTAGAGTTGTGCTCACACTGCCGCAAATGGGGGTGCATTTACTCTTTCTAAAGTTTTACATGCATATATGGCTGAAAAAGGCATAAGGCATCAATGTACAGTGCCATACACACCTCAGCAAAATGGTGTGGTGGCTGAGAGGAAGAACAAGTCTCTCATGGAGATGGCACGATGTATGGTGAAGGCCCAAGATTTACCTCATGGTTTTTGGTTAGAGGCAACTATGTGCACAAACTATGTGTTGAACAGATATCTTACTACCAAGGCCTTGCAGTCTAAAACTCCTTATGAAGCTTGGCACGCCAGGAAGCCTTTTGTGGCTCATTTGCGTGTTTTTGGTTGTCTTGCTTATGCTCTTATGCCTAAGCAACAACGCAATAAGCTTGATGTGATAAGGCAGTTAAATGCATATTTGTGGGATACAGTTTAGAAAAGCAAGGGATATAGACTCTACCATCCGACCTCAAAGCGGATTTTGGTAAGTGGAGATGTTGTTTTTGTTGAAAACTCAGTTCAGCCCATGCTTTCATGCAACAAATAGCAGAATATATGCTCACATGACATGTTTGATTCACTCCTAGATTTGTTTAATGGAGGGTAGCCATATGTAGAGCAATTAAATGCTCAACCAAGTGCTGAAATTCAACCTTTGCAGGTGCAAAATCAGCCTTTGATGAGGTAATTTTTTAGGATGTTGGAGAGAGCAACCATAGAAGAATCTAGGCGTATGCCAAATAGTCTTGTGCAAAAATTGAGGGATAGCAAGTTGGCAGCACCTTTACCTACTAGCAAAACTCGTGCAGGTTCTCATCATGTAGATTATTCTCATGTGGATCATGTTCTCATTTCTACTTTATGTAATGAGGAGGAACCTATTTCCTTTGAGGAAGCACAGGATGATGATCATTGGATGCATGCTATGCAGGATGAGTATAACTCTACACTCATCAAGAATGACACCTGGTATTTGACAAATCTACCTCATGGCAAGAAGGCCATTGGTACTTAGTGGGTTTACAAGTTAAAACGTAAGGCAAATGGTAGCATTGATCGCTACAAGGCCAAACTTGTTGCAAAGGGGTATGCCTAGCAAAAGGGCATTGATTATGATGAGAACTTTGCACCCATATCTCGTATGACTACCATTAGGTGTCTCATTGCTTTGGCAGCACATCATGGATGGAATGTACATCAGTTGGACATTAAGACTGCATTCTTGAATGGTTATTTACATGAAGAGATGTATGTATCGCAGCCTCCTGGTTTTGCTGTGTGAAAGAAGAAGAGTCTAAAGTATGCAGGTTGAAAAAGGCTCTTTATAGCCTTAAGCAGGTGCTCCTAGAGCATGGTATGAGAAGATTCATGCATACTTGGTTGTAAATGATTTTTGCAATAGTCCAACAGAGAGTACGCTCTATGTGAAGAGGAGTATGGAAATATTTTTGGTCATCGTTCTATACGTTGATGACATGCTGCTCAACGGGACCCGATACAGATCAGATTTCAGCCTTTAAGGCTGATTTTTGCAGTCATCGTTTGAGATGTCAGATTTGGGGCCCTTGCATTACTATTTGGGGATTCAGTTTATGCAACACAATGATGGCATTGTTATGCTGCAGTCTAAATATATACAAAAGCTATTGAAGAGGTTTAGTCTTGAAGACTGTAAACCTATGGCTACACCTATGGAGACAAGTACTCGACTTAGTCTTCAAGATGCAGGAGACTCTTTTGATGCTAGTTCTATTGGATCCCTTCTTTATGTGTGCGACACAAGGTCAGATATACAATATGCGGTCTCACAGTTGAGCAGATTTATGCATAGCCCAGATACAAACCATTGGCAGGCTATTAAGCAGGTTTTTCACTATTTATAAGGCACTCAATATTTTGGATTATTTTATCCAAAGAGGGGTGAGTCACAGGTGCATGCTTTTAGTGATTCAGATTGGACTGGATGTTATGACACACGAGCCACTAGTGGGTTTTGCTTCCGCCTTGGTGATTCATGTATATCATGGCTCAGTAAGAAGTAGCCTGTAGTAGCCACTTCCAGCTGTGAAGCTGAGTACAAGGCAACTTTTACAGCTATAGTTGAGTGTGTGTGGCTCAGACGTCTTTTTTGGCTGATTTGGATGTTGGACAGTCGTCTAGCACTACGATTTTCACTGGCAGCCAGAGCGCATTAGGAATTGCGGAGGAACCCAGTGTTTCATTCTCACAGTAAGCACATTGAGGTGCATTACCACTTTGTCAGGGGGAGGAAAGACTCTCTACAACAGAGATCAGCTTAGTCTATGTGCCTACACATGACAACATGGCATATTTATTCACAAAGGCTCTTTCTCATGAAAAGTTTGAAGCTTTTCATAAAGCTTTGGGTTTACTACCTGTTTAGGATTGATTGGCCATACCCTGTATATGTTCACATCATCACTCCAGGGGCGTAGCATTATATGGTAGTGATGTGTGTCAACACACTTAGGACCGTCGGGGGCACTTTTTCCCTCACTAGGAGGTTTTTTCCCCCGTGCGTATGTACAGCCTCTTATCTACTCATTTTGGGGTGTGTACTTATCTTTTGTATATGGCACACATTTGTTCATTCTAATCTAGTGAGTGATCCTGACCAGCAACCACACTTGCCATGCACGGCACGACACCTCTTGTACAGGTATGCAGTAGCATGCCACAGTACTATTATTGTTATTTTATCATATTAGGTGGTGGAGAAGTTATTATTGTTATTTTATCATTTTGTTAGAGAATTATAATGTTTCTGTATTAAGTGGTGGAGAAGCTGTGTGTATAATCGAATATATATTCCTAAGCACCCTTCAGACGTATGGGTGCAATCTGAGATAGAGGAGATGAGATTGTACTACCTTGAGGAGTGGATCCAATGAGCTACAAGGCAAGGACACTTGGATATTGTGCCCATGGTGGATAGACTACCCTAAGAGGGACTTTCCTCTAAGAGGTACATTTCATTGTGTAGGGTAGCACGTTTGTATGAACTATAAAGTTTGTTTTTTGGGAGTTTAAAGTTGCTATATTGGTTGAATGCAAGAGCAAAGAAGGACAAGAAGCCTCTCACTGAGCAGCAATTGGCACCTGAGGAGAAGAAGGGCAAGAAATCAAACGAGGAGTGACCCAAGGACAAGGGCAAGAAGCCAAATGAACACGGATCTCCATCATCCACAACCATGACAGCAATGCCCAAAAAGAGGTCACGACCAAAGTGGGAAGGGGATGACATTGATGATAAGGATGCTGAGGATAGTGACTCTGAGGATGATGAGCATAAGTGCCACGCATGGGGTGATAAGCAGGTGAGCCCGCATGGTGAGAACAAAGAGCAGGGGTTGGAGAGTTCAAAAGAACATGACATAAACGTGTTGGGATCTAGTAAGTGAACTTAACATGTTTAGGTTTTAACATAAGTTCATTATTTGATTGGTCTTGTCTAAATGAAGTGTCTAAATGAAGACTTCCATTCACAAGTGGTGAACCCTCTCCACTTAGGTCTCAACTCCAACATTGATCACCTCCGTCTCACACTTTTGGGAAAGCGAAAAAACAGGTATGATATCTAACCCGTGCCAATGACTCTCTCCATTCATCATCGTTATATAGTTTTTGTAGTCCACTTATATGTTTTGTTGTTCTAGGAATCTTGCAGTATTGCAACAATTCATGGGATCATTGAAGAGGTTGTGTGGAATGAAGGGATGTAATGCATGAAAATATGAGTAATCACCATGTAAACATGATGCCTAAGTGTGTTTAGTCTCTCACACCAAGAGAATGGAAATAGCCTTCCACAAGCCAAGAAGCCATGAGCTCCAAGAAACATGAGTTTCCATTTCTAAAAATGATCATCAAAAGTTACAACCATGGTCCAAGTCCCCTCTTTTATACATGGACTTGTCCCATTATTAACCCTATTGAATAAAGTTCCTACTTTATTACAAACCATCCCTTCCCAAAGATTTTGTCCTCAAAATCAATAACATGTACAATCTCAAAGTATGAGACTCTAATGTAATCAATGGGAAGTGGTTAAGAGTTCTCAAGTACATCCAAAGCACATATACAATGAAAATTTGGATGTGTACGAGTCCACAAAGCTTCAAGCCCAAAGTGTATGAGTGGGACTGTTATGACAGCCCTTCTAGTCGATGAAGACCCTTGAAAATCCTTCATTTAGACTCCATATATTGGGCTGAAAATGATATGTACACTCAGCCATATGTAGCCCACATCATAATCTTTCATTAGGATACGCCATGAAGCTTGTTGGAGTAGAAAAATAGGCCCAATAGTAGACCTTCCCAAAGCTGTCCAGAAATTACAGCATGTATACTTCTCCTCATATTACCCAATTTGCTCAAGTAAACCATACCACTTGGTCACGGAAAGTCATCCACAAGTAAACCATGTTGTTGGACATACTCCAATGATTGCCAAGTAGCCTCATCCATGGGTAATTGCTTCCATTTGACAAGGTATTCATCAATAAGACCCTCTTAGGTGGTAGACTCTTTGGCACTTGCAAAAATATCTTCATACTCCTTAAGAAGAGTTGCCATTTCCTCATCTATGTGCTGTCCACTGCCTTCCATCCCCTCTTGGGTAACATGTAACACATAGATAGTGTTAAAAGCCTTAATCTCTTTCTTGAGTCACCTTGGAGAGATCAAAGAGAGCCTCTTAGGTGCATTTGCAGCAAGTACCACCTCCCGGATCAAACGGAAATTCACCATCCTCCGTGATGAAAGAATGGTCTTCAAGTGACTCCTCATGTGCTTCTTCATTGCAATCCTCCCATTTTTCAATGTCATGAGAGTCATCCTTGTTCTCTTCCTCATCCATGAGGATCATAGTGGCCACAATCTTCTTTGATTTGCACACATGCCCGGGTGACCACCTCTCTTTGCACTTGAAACATAGCCCTTTGCTTCTCAACTCCTCAATCTTTGGATCATCCATTCTTTGAGTCTTCTTGAAGGGTTGAAAGGGCTTCTTCTTCATGAAGTCACTACCCTTTTTGGCATCAATTTGATATATCCCATTCTTTGGCTGTCCACCCCCAAATGATGTAGGAGTTCTTGGATTAGAGGATGGTAATGTAGAGGTAGGACCTTTCCCAAAATTGTAAGAAGTAGTGGTTGGTTTGAGTGTGTCCTTGGTGAAGGTCATGGGCTGAGACCTCTTGTACTTTGGCTCATAAAGTTCGGCTAACCTCATAGCTTCTTTGAGAGAGCTAGGCCTTTGAGCCAACACATCCACCTTGATGAAGTGTTCAAGCCCATGCACAAACTTTTTCATCTTCATGTCTTCACTCAAGCCTTCCACGTACATTGAAAGCTTCAAAAATCTCTTGATGTAATCTCTCACCATCATCCCCTTTTGAGAAAGTTCATACCATTCTTCATGGTAACGGTCAAGCACTAGGGGTGAAATGAAGGCCAAGTTCATCTCCCGCTTCAATCCTTCCCAAGTTGATGGCGTGTTCCCTTGTTTGACCAAGTGCCTCCACCATTGATGTGCATAATCTTCAAGGTGTAAGGAAGCAAATTGTACCATATCACGCTCACTTTTTGGGTAAAGTTGGAAATAAGTGTCAAGCTTAGTAGCCCACTCCTCCAACTCTTGCGGAGATGATCCATCACCTTTGAACTTTGATAGTGAGACTTTGTCTTTGACATCCTTAGAAGCTGTGTAGGATGGGTTGTCATGTTGGGTAGAGGGTTTGAACCTTTGCATCTTCATATACGATTCCATGAATTGCGCAAAGTCTTTGTAGTCCCTCTTGATGTCATTTGGTAACTCCATCCACTTCTCATGAGCATCCCTTTGTCTTTGGGCAAAGAACAATTGGTTCCAATCGAGTACCACCTCTTCATCAATCATGTGCATATTGGAATTAGATGGACCCGAGTGAAAAGAAGAATGAAACATGTCCTTGACAAGGGGCCTCCGTGCATCCGTCATGAATCCAAAAGTAGCATTCTTGGTGGCATGCTCATGCATTACTTTGGGAGAAACCTCTTGTGCCATAGGTAGCTTGCCTTCCCTACGGCCTTCAAAAGCTGTCCCATATTGCTTGCCTGCATGTGAAACACCATGACCACTATCAAATGAAGGTTGGCTCATTGGCCGAGCCACCCTCTCTTCCAAGACTTCCATCCTTGTGGCCATAGTATCAAGTCTATCATTGACCTCCACCCTTGTAGCCATCGTGTCCATCTTCGCATTCATTTGCATCAGCATTTGCATGATCGAATCGATGGGGATGGTATGTGACGCTTGTGGGGTGGGCTTGTGGGCACTTCCAACATTCACTTCTTCATGCACTTCCCTTGAAGTATGCCCACAAGTATCTTCCGGAGCATCTAAGATTCCTTGCTCCATAATTGCTTCTTCTCCCTCTACCTCGTCGGGAGTCAAGGTGTTATGCTTTGGTCGCCCTCTTGTCCTCGTTCCCATGGAAAGTATCAGTTTCAAAGATTTGGCTCTAACTTGAGGTAGGGATGTCCGATTGAAGTGGTCTAGAGCTTGTTGAAGAGTTAATGAGGTGTACTAGACCACTATACAAAGACCCTTAAGAGGTGAGAAGTGCTACTATTCTCTGTTTTAGGGTTTACAGGGTTATAGGCTGAAATAGTATTTTGAGCATAACTTGAGCTAGAAATATCCGAATGCAAAACTTCTTAGCTCAAATCGAAGCCCTCGATGAGTACTACGAGCCTATGTGATTAGATCTTGAAGACCTTAAAACCCCTATGACTGAATTAGGGTTTACTGTTTCTGCAAAAACCCTAATTTCTACCCCAAAGAGATATCGAAACGGAAAGGTTAAGGGCTCATTGGGTAGCTCTAAGGAAGCACTAAGAGCTCGTATGATCACCTTTAATTCAGTCCAAAAGGTTTGGGACTGAATTAGGGTTTTGTAAATCTGCAATTTTCTTGCCCAAGTGACCCTTTTGTGCCCCCAATGATCCTTGCTTGTTCCCACACCTTTGTTAGCACCTTTTGCACTTCCTTTGCATCCCAAGGTCTGCAATTAATGTTTCACCAACCTCAATTGCCATGCATAGCCAAGATTTTGGAAAAATTTCGTCATAGTCTCCTTTGTAAATGGAGCCAAATCTCAACTGAAAATGCAATTTCTGAAATCAAAATACAATGCTCTTTGCATCCCACAATGCCATGAAAGCTCTTATGCAATCTTTGTCCATCAAGGCATTAGCAACATCCACACAATATGATGGAATAGGGGGCCCCATTGCCCAAATGCATCCATAAAGTCGATGTGAGGATTGTTGAGGACGCGCGTTGAAGCTTGCCGATCTCCCGGCCAAGCCCTTCTCACCCCTTCACCAAGTTTTCCTCCAAGGTGAAGGTTGAGGCCATTTCTTCACTCCGTGTACCTAATCCCTCTTTGTACCGCTTTTCCAAGGCAATCACGGCACAAAGAGTTCAAGACATTCTCCCCTTGGCCTCTCCAACCAATGCCAAGGTACCCTCACACATTGCTAGATTCTAGAAAACTTGAAGTGGTAGCAATGGTGAGTGTAGGTACAAAAATGATGTGAATGTAATGGAAGAGATCACTTACAAGTATATGGCATGACTCATGCCATTTACAATTTTCTCATGAATCAATACGCATGAACTCATGCTCATTCTCCTCACTCCAAGTGTTCACCATCCATCAAACAAGTTCCAACATCAACAACATCCAACAACACATTGACACTTGTGAAATATGAGTTCAATCCCCCAAAATTGATCCAAGAGCTATGCTTTCTTATGCCAAAATGCAAGTCATAGCATTGAATGGCTATGTAGATGATTCAAGGCATCTATGTGGCATAAAGATAAGCATGAATGGCTCCCAAAAGCATTGAGTAAACTTGATACTCCATCAATGGCATGCCAATTGAATCAAAGTGAAGAGAATCTCCAAAAATATGATCTATGAATTGGCCAAGCTCATGTGGAATCAATTCCTTTCACCATTGCCATCAATAATGCATGGAGAAGCAATATTGGCATGTGAATGGTCAAGCTTTAATGGTTAATTTCTGAAAATTAGGGGAATTTGAATGTGTCCAACCCTAATCCATTCCCAAGCTCCACCAAATGCTTCAAACTTGCAAGAAATTGATCATACCACTCACCAATGTCATCCGGAAAGCTTCAATGGTAGAAAATGTTGAAGAAGCCTCTTGTTGAAGAAAAACGTAGCTCTCTTTTGCTCTGAAATTTGCAGCCAAAATACATCTCCCATGTGCTTGAATAAGGCTTGAAAATATGCTCCAAACAAGGGCTAAGAACCCTATTGCCTAGCTTCCATCTCTTGAGGTAGTAGAGCTAGGTACCCTAGCTCTCCCTCCACATCTTTCAACGCCGTTTTGAGGCGGCAGCCTGCAGCAGCCCGTCGCCCTCCTCTTTGCCTCCTTCATGAGATGAGAATGCTCACAAAGATGCCTATGAATGATGTACAAGCTTAGCAATTGAGAGATATGGTTCATGGAAGGTAGATTAAGCTCAACTTTCAGCCATGGAAGAATGAACAAAAGCTCCCAAACCTTGAGAAAAAATTTAGCAAGAAGAGGCTCAAATGAAAGATCTCGGAAAGCTCTACAAAAACCCTAAGGTTTGGCATCAAAACGGGTAAAGGAAGAGCATCCCATGGCTATGGAAAGCTTGAGGAAGAAGAAGATGATTACTAATCATGATTAACAGAAAAGTTAATTACAATTAGTCACTTGCCCTAAGTTTTGGCCCGACTGCCCCAAATTTTTGGTCCAGAGGCCCAAAATTTGGTCCAAAAATGGCAAAATTGGCCAAAATCACTCAAAATTCAAGCAATTTCCATAAAATGCTCACCATCTCCATGAGATTAAGCAAGATTAGAGAAGATTTGTCAAGAATCACTCAAGGATTACAAGAAAATGAAAAAAAAATTAAAAGAAACTCAAATTTTCAAGCAAATTTTCCCAACAACCCATGCATGCCCATGATCAAAATCAAGAGCTCTGATACCAATTGGAATGAAGGGATGTAATGCATGAAAATATGAGTAATCACCATGTAAACATGATGCCTAAGTGTGTTTAGTCTCTCACACCAAGAGAATGGAAATAGCCTTCCACAAGCCAAGAAGCCATGAGCTCCAAGAAACATGAGTTTCCATTTCTAAAAATGATCATCAAAAGTTACAACCATGGTCCAAGTCCCCTCTTTTATACATGGACTTGTCCCATTATTAACCCTATTGAATAAAGTTCCTACTTTATTACATTGTGTAGCATGGATGCATTCGATAGCCTTGGAGACTTGCGCTTGGTGTGGGTTGATTTTCCAAGACCGACAAATCTTGTGCTCTCCAAGACCGAGGTTGTGGTTTCCCAATGGAATGTATTTAGGGAGGTACTTGTGGGTTAACTTTTGTACTTGCTTGCAAAGCTCCTACATGCCAATGGCACTATGATTTGTACTCTATGTGGCGGAGCACTTGGGGATTGTTGTGCAAGAGGCAGAGACTAAGAACTTTACATTGCACGTGACTTTGTTCTTGCGCTTCCTATGATATTTGTATGCCATGTCAGAAGATGGACAAGAAGAGGTGAGTGAAGGAGTAGTTTTTATTGAAGTGAACAACCATGATTTTCCTAATGTACTTACAAGTGTATACACGTAGGTCACTATTTTGGTCATCACCATCTTTACGCACCCCAATCAGAGTACGTCCAGTCATCTCCAAAGTATGACAAGCGGGGAGGTGAGGTAGCTACAAATTGTCCAAGTTTCGAGGTGGATGACAATATCTTCCTAGAGCCTAAAGCCCAAGAGGGAACCTCACCATACATGTTGGATGCAAATGGGAATCCCATTCGATATGTTGTTGAGTGTGTAGCGAGCCTTTCGCAAGGTAATTAGAGCACTCACTTCATTACAATTCGTTTCAAGTAGTGTAATCGTTATATAGTCATCGTCTTTTATATTGTCATCCATTTATATATGCTAATGAAAGATTTTACTATGGTAGGTGACTGAGGACGTTCACCAATCGAGGGGATGCAGTCCTAGATTGCTTTGCCGATACTGGGACCGTGGAGAGCGACGAGGTGTGCCTTAGTTCGTGTCTATGACCACTTTTATACATTCCTGAAGATTTGGATCAACATTATTTCAAGGGTGACGTCAGTGGAGTACGCTCGACAGAAGCAGTATAGGGACGTGGGGACATCGTCTCCACATGTTCCTCACCCATATCCTCCACCTGTCCTAGTACCCATGAGTCCAACAAGGTCAAATGTCTCGTCATGGCCACCTAGTGTTCCAAGGGAGTCCCCCATTATCGACTTGTTGCCATAGATGTGCCTCGCAGGTTCTTTTACGATGCCCTCATTATGGGAACCTTGTCCCAAACTTACGAGGCCGCTATTCCCACCTGCACCTGTACCATTTGGTAGAGCACCCTACATGCAGCCACCTACCTTCTACTATCAACAACCGCGATGCCCTTATTGATGTATTTCATCGCTTGTAATGATAGAAATATATTGATTTATACATTATTGTGATACACTTTTGTACACTCATATTATATCTATGGCATTGTTTTTAGCTTTTGTTGTAACCGTTTAAGTTTGAGTGAGACCTTAAAATAGTTACTTTTATGTTTAAAATAGTTATTTCTATGCGTAAAATAGTTATTTTTATTTCTAAGACCTTTTAAATAGAGTAGAGATTGCCATGTTTCATTGTTCTTATTCTAGGGACACATCTCACCCTACCCATCCCTCTTATCTTCATATTGTAATAGGCTAGGCATAAACTCTATTATCATGGGTTCATCCACCAATCCCTCTAATACTACGACATTTGCAAGAATCTTAATGAGTAAAGCTCTTCAATCTTTCATGCATCTCAAAGAAAAAGAACCTAGATTGGATGCCCTTATGAAAGCATTGACAACAACGTCTGAAGTACGAGAGCTCTACAAGAAGCTTATAACAAAGAAAGTGATAGACCTTGCAAACAAGAACATGCTAGAGGTGAAGCAACAATCAAGAAGGCCAAGATAGTTGAGGTCCAAAATGCTTTTATGTATTGTTGCTTGTGTTCAACATCTCATATGTGTTTGTCATAATATGCTTGTGTTCAACATCTCATAGGTGTTTATCATAATATGCTATAGTATTGTAATTTTAATTTGAAATATAATGAAAGTTGCATCTCTCTATGGCGTCTTTGTGAAAAAGTAGCAATGATAGTGACCCATGAAAGTAAACAACATTATGTACACACATACTTTCATATATTGTTTCATGTGTTCAACATCTCGTAAGTGTTTGTCATAATATGCTCTAGTCTTATAAATTTGATTCGGAATATAATGGAAGTTTTAGATCATAATATGGTGCCTTTGTAAAGGAGTTGTAATGATAGTGATCCGTGGTGTCTAGTGCTCAACATCTCGTAGGTGTTCAGAAGCCTTGGAATATATTGGACAATATTGAACGTTTCAACGTTGCCCGCTATCTTTTTCAAGAGTGCGACAATAGAGAGAGAAAGAGAAGGCACATGAGGGAGAGAGGAGCAAGACAGTAGTGAGAGAAAGAGTAGACAGAGACAATAAGAGTAGAGAGAGAAACCACTCGCCTCAAAACCAAAAATGCTCGCTAAAAAAAACACCCTCTTCAACTCTCTACAAATGACCGACGTCTTATCTCTTCTACTTGGTTTCAACTCTCTACCAATAATGGTGGATGTCTATCTCTTCGTATTCCCAATTGTACTTTTCCTTCAAGGTTGCAATCCAAGGTGAGATTCTTATTGAGGGAGGATTATACTTGTGAGCCTTATTGTGCATACAAAAGATGTCTTGTTGAATCCCTAGCTTGGAGAGCAAACTTGATCATGCTCTCCAGCTGCTTACATTCTTACTTAGAGCTACCTCAGGCTACCTCTATGTGGGGTTCTTGCCAACAACCTGAGAGATGCTTGAATAAGAACTGAAGCACTCTTTATACAGGATACTTGGTTGGCTGATTGTTGGTCGTTTTTTGGGTCGACCAACACTTCACAGTCCAAAAGTAAAATTAAAAACTTCATAAAGCATGTTCATACTAGCAAGGTGTTGCTCGGAGATTGACCTTGCTTCTACCCTTGTGCCCTTTAGTGGACAACACTTGCTTTAAACTCCTCACTAAATATAAGCAGCAAGTGCGAGTCTGCAGCTTTGCATCTATCAATCACTCTGCCAGGCTATCACTGCATCATTGTCTCTGCCAGCTCCAGTGTAGATATTCGATAGCATTACATATGGTGATGCATTCACTGGATCCAGTTCAAACACATTCTCTGCTACACGCTCACCTCTCCAGGCATCAAATTGGTGCCTGCAGGCCCCGAGTAAAGTTGCCCAACTTACTGAACTGGGAGTAAGCGGCATCTCATTAATCAAAGCTTCTGCCTCTTCCACCATTCCTGCCCTTGCTAGTAGGTCAATCATGCAGTTATAATGATCAACCCCTGGCGTAATGCCATATGTTGTCTTCATGGATCTGAACCACTGGCGACCCTCATCCACCAAACCAGAATGGCTGCACGCATTCAGAACACTGATAAAGGTGACCTCATTAGGTGCCACACCTGCCTGCCTCATCTTGTCAAAAAGTCTCAGAGATTCCTTGGCATGTCCATGCTGAGCATATGTTGCAATAATGACAGTCCATGTGATTGCATCGCGTTGGAGTAGATTGTCAAATACTCTGTGAGCATCCTCCAAAATACCACACTTGCCATACATGTTCAAGAGAGCTGTTCCCACAACAATATCAGACTCAAACGCACTGACCACAATGTGCCTATGCATGCGCCTGCCCTCAGCTAGGGCTGCCTGGCTGACACATGCATCAAGGATATTGACAAGAGTAATCTTGTCAGCCTTTAATCCTTCCATCTGCATCTCTTCAAAAAGGTGAAGAGCATCCTTGGCTTGTCCATTATATGTGCATACTGATATCATGGCAGTCCATGAGACCACATCTTGCTCTGTTATTTTGTAAAACAAACTCCATGCATCATTTAAGCTCGCACACCTACCATACATGGTTAAAATAGCTGTGCTCACAGCAAGATCAGATTCAATCCCAATAGTGACAACAAGAGCATGCATCTCCTGGCCTTCCCTGAGTGCAGCTTTGCTCGTGCATGCAGAAAGGAAGTTGATGAAAGTGGCCTTGTCCCTCTTTGGCAGCTCATCAAGTACCCTTTGTGCATCCTTTAGCCTTCCCCAATCTCCGTACATTCTTACAAGGGCATTTCCTACAGCAGTATCTGACTCAAATCCACTACCAGAAAAACGAGCATGCAGCCGTTCACCTTGTGCTTGGGCTGCCTGGCTGCCACCACACATCTCGAATATACTGACAAGTGTTATATCGTTTGGTATTACTCCCTCTTGCTGCATTTGCTCAAAGATTTGAAAAGCATGATTAGCTTTTCCATGCTGGGCATAGGCCACAATCATAACATTCCATGAAACGATATCCCGATAAGGTATCTCACAAAATGTCCTCCATGAGTCCTCTAGACTGGCACATTTTCCATACATACTGACAAGGGCATTTCCCACCATGGTTTCCAAATCGAATCCACATGCAGATAGAAGAGCATGAACTCTCTTGCCTTCTCTTACATCTCCCTCATCGGCGCAAGCAGAAAGAGTACTAGCAAAAGTAAACTCATCCGAAAGTATGTCTTCATGCCACATTCTGTGAAAGAGCTGAAGGGCAGCCTTACTCTCCCCATTCTGCACATGGGCTGCAACCATGGCATTCCACAAGACCCTATCCCTCTCATGAATGCCATCAAACATCCTTTGAACATTTTCCAAAATGCCACATTTTCCATACATATTCATGAGAGCAGTCCCAACAATAATATCTTCTTTATACTCACCAGACAAAATACGCACATGGATCCGCCTGCCTTCACTTAGGATCTCTTTGCTGTTACATGCATCAAGGATGCTGATGAATGTGACATTGGTTGGCATCCTTCCTTCCCATGACATTATATTGTAAAGTTCCAATGCATCTTCAGTAAGCCCATGTTCATTGTATATGGCAATCATGGTATTCCAAGAGATGATATCTCGTTCAGGCATTTGGACAAACATTTTGCATGCATCTTCAACACGGCCACATTTTCCATACATACTGATCAGTGCTGTGCCAACAAAGACATCATCTTGGCACCCACTGCTTGCAATCTTAACATGCACTTGCTGGCCCTCAAATAGAGCCGCTTGGCCAACATATGCAGACAGAAGACTAGAAAAAATGTTCTTGTTTGGTATCAGACCTTCTTCCTGCATTCGTTGGAAAAGGAGGAAAGCATCCCTGCACTGCCCATGTCGAGTGTATGCTCTTATCATGAAATTCCAAGAGAATAGATCCCTTTGACACATTTGGGAAAAAAGCCCAGAAACCATCTCCAAAGCATCACATTTTCCATACATTTGCAAGAGGAGGTTGTTAAGAGGTATATATTGATCAAGTCCATTTCTAACAATTTGGTCATGAATGCACTTGCCATCAGGTAAAGCCTTTACACTATCACACCTCTTCAAAAGAGAGGAATATGTTGCAAAATCCCACTGGAATGCTGGTTGTTCTGACCTGGTATGACACACAATGTTTCGGGATGTATGTAATGAAGCAACATGCAATTGTTGTGGCATAAGCCACCTTCCTTGATGTGACCTCATTGGGATATGCCTTTTCCCTTGATGTGTTTAACGAACCCTTGCAAATTGATGCTCTAAACACAGAATTATGAGGTTCCTCATCATCACACCTCATACAGAAGTGATGTGGGAAGTGCACAAAAAAAACCCATCTTCTAACAAAGAAGCATATCAATGCTGTTCCAACTGACACAGAACAATAGTAGATGTGTATAAGGAAACGCTTGGCATAGGTGTAAGACTACCTTGATGTGCCACACATACATTTGGTGGAGGTGTGTAAGGAATTGCTTGGCATAGGTCTAAGACTACCTTGATATGCCTTGGTGGGGTCCACTCCAATGTGTGTAACACACAGCCATCAATAATCCTCATCAAAAAGTGACATTAGTGTAAGCCGACCTTGATGTTTATAACCTAGGCACACAACCTTTGATTATGAACTCAACAGGGTTGGGCTTAAACCAAGGATTTAAGGGGATATCCATGCACACTCTCGTGCTCAACTTGGTGGTTTTCCCACAGCACACAGCCTGCTCGCGGGGAAGATGACATAAATACAAAACCCTTCTGCTATGAAAAGCAAGTGAGCCACCCTTACCTGACCTCGACCGATGTTGGCGTGCCGTAACATTGAAAATTTGGCTCCAATCAGAAAGACGATTAAAAACTCTGATACTGGGGTGGGGGGTGGGGTTGTTCTTAGGCCTTAATTCAAGAAGCATCTTGTTTTGGTGGTGGTGGGGGGTGGCAATGTTCTTCTTAGGCCTTAATTCAAGAAGCATCTTGATTAAGCTAACTAGAATGTTTGGATAGCCTTATGGGCAAATATGCAGTTGAATTCATAATAACACAGAACATACAAAGATAAATTGTTGTACAAACTCTTAGATGTCAAGATATCATCTAAAGCAAAAGATGTAAACAAACCTTGCGTTTATTGTTTATTAATCATGTTGCAAAGATGAACTTACTCATTAAGTGTTGAAGAAAGTTTTGATTACATTCAAAAATTTAAATTCTGTATTTTTCTATGATGCTTCAAATAATAGAATTTGGTGCAATACGTCGTATGCCCTTTCAAGTTGTAATACCCTTTGTCAGTTATTACTGTTTTTTCTAATGCTATCTGTTGTTGCTCTAATACTCTAGCTATAACTAAGCTTGTAGTTGAATGCAAAATTGAGAATGTGAAATTCTCGTGAAAGGGTTTGTAGGCTTCAGCATCTTTCTTCATTCTATTCGGTGGTTTTTTAATATGCGCTGCTTTTCTTTTTTTGTAGTCTTTTGTAACATCTTTCCACTGCCCGATGTTCCTGTGATGTGTGTAGCCCATTGCATGTGGTCGCTAGTTACATGTAGATTGTTGCTTGCTCTGATGTGAGTGCTGCATTTTGGACTTCGCGGAACTCATGGAGCATAAGCTACATTTTGCTCCGATTGTGTTCCTCGTTGATCATCGGCTCAGCATCACTATTGTCAGAGGGTTTTCACGATTCAATGTCACTTTCTACTGAATCAAATTGAGCATGTGGCCCATTTGGTTAGAAAGTAGCATGTTCCGTTGTGTGTACCTCGTTACGTACATTTCAAGATTTTCCTCTGATAATACAAAACGACGTAGTTGACATTCCACAAAGTATGATAATGATGTGTTTTCTGGCGACAATAGCTCTGATTCATTCCCAAAAGCTGTTGTTCGGAGTAGGATGTTGAAGAAGAAACCTTCTATTTGGTGGCTTGGATGATATTCTATGAATCTGACAAGCCTTTTGTATTCTCTTACAACATTATTGTATACATCATGTAACAGGTTTTCTATCGATGTCGAGCTATCTTTGTCAATTTTGTATGCTTTGTGGTAGTCGCAAAAAGTGATGTTCACCAAGCTGGCTGGTTGTGCATAGTACAGATCGACACGATGCATGACAATATTCTGTTCGCGTCCGCATCCATGAAATCAACCTTTGTTGTAGCTTCGGTGGTGGTGATGAGTCTATGTACTACACATTGTCGCTCTTTTTTATTATTGGTATTTAAAGGCAATTCAAGGCTGCTTCTGTAGTAGCTGATGTCGGTCTCGACATGATTGCAGCCGCACCGATGAGCTTCAACTTCACTTTGTCGAGGCCTTGTAGCCCAAGCCTAGTAGTATCCTGCTGAAATATTCAATGTTCATAATGGCTCGGTTTTCATCACGTACTTCAACAAATAGTGGGAGGTAGAAGAGTTTGTCACTCTTTGTATATTCATGTGTGCACCCCATAGCAATAATGCAGTTGGGTGATGTGGCACCACGTTACGGTGTTCATGGCTTGGATGGAAATACAATCACTTCAAAGTTTGTGGGTGTGCAATGTAGGCTCCGTCTGCGAATGCATTTCATATGGGAAACCGTATTTGCATGAAGAACTGTGAGCCCTTGTCCTGTAAGATTCCCTGCAAATGTGGATTTGCTTGGACAGAACGAGTTGGCACAAACACATTATGAAGGTATTAGATGCACAGTCTGGTGCTGCACGAATATATGCGGCTATCTCATTTGAGACTCGTTGCACATCGTCTTTATGCACCCAAAGAATGATATATGCATGTAGAGAACCTCTGTTTTGTATCTCATACCTGATCAAGTGATGTTCTACGTGGCCAAAAAGTTTATTTCCTTCAAGAATGTTTGCATTCAAAAAGTTGTGAAGCCGTGTGTGGAATAGTAGAGCACACTCAACTGGGTAGTCTTTCCAAGTGAAAACTGGGTTGAATTCACGAACTATGTTCTCAATTAATGTTATCTCTTTCCACTTCATTTCAGGCACGTCGTTTGCTATGAACGTGACAAACAAGTCTGGGAGACCCCACATGTCCAGCATGGCAATCAAGTCTTTTAAATTTCAGACACCTCGTTTGCTATGAACGTGACAGACAAGTCTGGGAGACCCCACATGTCCACCATGGCAATCAAGTCTTTTAAGTTTTTTCAGTGCCAAGATGGTGTACCTGGCAAAGATGTTAGTAAGTTATAGCGCACGATGTTCCTCATAGCATCTTGATCACTTGTTGTCTTATTTAATCTCTTGTATGTCGCGTTGTAGCAACATGTTGTTTGAACTGTTTGCAATCAATATTGCTTGCTTCAGTTGATACATCATTAGCAGGTATGGCTTGTATAATGTGAAGACCAAGAACAGTGTTCCAATCCTCATTCTTATATAGTCACTGAACAGACATCTTCTTTGTAGTTCCCATGTCCGAAGGGGAAAAGAAAAGGGAAAACGGCAGTTTCAACAGTGATATCAGATCGGGTGTAAAGGCAAGCCATTATATTTAAATGTTGCAGTGCACTCCGCTAGTGTAGCGGCATCATGCAATTGTATCGAAGCGAATTCATGTTTGTCAAATGTACAGAACGCTCTTCGTTTTGAAGGCTCGACTAAATTTTGCAGCAAATGATAGTTCACTATGTGTCTGCTTCTGTCATTAGCTGAAATGGGTCATCTTGCTCGTGGTGTTTGATGATGTTGGTTACAACCTCTGGCAAAAGTACACATATGCCCAGCCTTGTGTGAGGACGTTCTGCAAGTGTCTTGTACTTCTTTATGATAGGATTGTTCAATATATCGTATACAAGTATGCTTGCAACTAGTCCGAAGGCTAGGTCTTTTGATATGCGAGCCTCGTCAAAACCAGTCAACCAATAGATTAGAGGGTTGTCTAGTATAGATCTTCTCTCCAGAATGCCTCTTGCGATGCCATTCACTGTGGAAGTGATGCTCATTGACACATCTATGATGCTAAGAAATTGGGTATGTAATTGGTTGCCTATTTTAGCAGCCAACGAATGTAATCTGGAAGGAGGGGCACTATACTTGATTACCTGGTCATATTCTTTTTGCAGTTATAGCAAGCACACCAGTGTGCTTTAACACCGTATTTGTCTACAACATCCAAAAACAATGCACTTGCTAGTCGTGGAGGACTTTTTCCCTAGTCGGTTGCCTTCATATGGGCATATATATAGCTGGCTTGCCTCCCTCATTCTTCAATGCTTGCTTAGCATTGTTTGCCTCAGTCCCTCACATACGAGGTTCTCTCCCCTCTTGCTCGGGACATGTATTCCTTTTGATGATGATATTGAGAGCAGGTTCTCACCTGTGTTTCCTCTCCATCTCTCTCTCTCACTCTCTATCCTGTGTTTCCACTTTCCCTTCTTCCCCTGCACATTCTATCATGGTATCAGAGCGCCGGTGATCTTTTGCATTGGATGCTCCCTCCTCTCCCTCTTGGCTGTGTTAGATGCTCCCTCCTCTCCCTCCTGGCTGCATTTTTTTGCTGATGGATAGATCTGCATTTTTGTTCTCAGAGTTGCTTTTGGTCGCCTACCTCTTTTAGGCATCTTCTCCATTGCAGCTATTGGTCATCCTTTACAGGTTTTGATCCCTGAGACTCACATGTTTTTTGCTCTGTTTTCAGGGCAACAGCACCTAGAGTGCTGCGCTTTTCTATAGGTGGTTGTCTACAACAATTTTGCAGCAAGCCTTTAGTATTCAGCAGCATCTACCCCCCTGTAGTGCTGGCTGCATATTCTGTGTAGGTCAGCCAGCCTACATGGTGCGTTTTCTTCTCCTACATGTTTTCTGATGCTATTGTTGATCTAAGGCTTGGTGGTACTATATCTCTTTTGTTTTTCTATATTCAACCCATTCTACAACCCCTTTTACCTTTGCGTTTTCAGAATTCCAGCCCTTGTTGCTGCGGTTTTTTTCTGAACAGATTTTGCTGGTAGCTCCCTTCTTCTGGGCTTCATCTATTGGACCCGAAGGTACCTTCTCTTCAGTGTTTTTCTCATAGGGGAGGTGTGGACACTACTTGGCCTGAATTTTCAGGTTTGTTTGGATGTGTTTTCTTCTCTAGTGTACACAGATCACTTGGTTGCAGAGGGGGTTTCTTATTTGGATAGTGGCTTTGGAGGCAATTTGGTACTTGAGGAGAACACTGAATTTCTATTTTCAGTCAATGTTTTGTAGATTTTGGAGCATCTATACCTGTGTTTTGTTCCTGGCCTGCACGGTTTCTCGGTTTCTTCATGTTCGTTGTCTTCTGTTGGCGGCGGTGGAGTACTGTTTTTTGCTGACAGTAGTGTTTTATCAGCATTTTGCTTCCCAAAGGAGTTTTATACACTCAAAGGGGGTTCATCTCCAGCTATTTCACTTGAGGATCAATTTTGGGAGCTATTTTTTGTATCGATGGAGACTTTCTTATGTGATAGGACTTTACAAATTTTGGAGGAGAGCAATGATCGTTTCAGAGATCCTGAGCAGAGTTTATTTTGTCCGAGCCTATGTTCTTTGCATTGTTTGCAGAGAAAGGAGGGGTGTTTTGCCTGTGCAGTGTGATCCTTTCACATGGATCACTTGTTTGTTGTTGATTCTTGGGATCTTGTTACCATTGCAGTTTATATTCTTGCTTCCCTCTTCCTCATTGTAAGGAGTCTACCTCTGCCTCTCTTTGTGATGCTTTTGAGGATGCCCCTCCCCCCCTACCAGTTTTGCAAGTTTGTTATTTTGGAGGATGGTTTTTTGGACCCCGTGGGATGCTTTGGATCTATGGTTACTAACCGTGCCCAGGGCACAATGGGGCAATTTCTAACCAATCATCCCTCGATGTTGAAGCCAAAGGGTTAATCTAGATATTTGGGTGTATATAGAGCCTATTCACTTGTGGAAATTCATAAAGTTGACACTTTCAAGTTTCTCATAATTCCTAAAAATCAACATGTAATTCTTAAAAAAATAGCACACTATATTTAAGGACAATCTTATAGGAATGCTTTATTTAAAATGCACATTGTATACCATGAATTTTGTGATCAAATTCATCATGTTGCCTCATCAATACATCAAAAAAATATAGAACATGACTTTGATTAATTCATCAAAGTCATTAATTAACGACGACAAACCCTTTGCAAGGATAACATGTCCTAGTCCAAACTCAAAGTTCACAAATATCTTCATTTTCATAAACTAAACATTATATCCATGAAAATTACTCAATCAGTGAGTGTGTCAACTTGATGGCATACTTATGTCTATTCATATAGCTACCAATATCCTTAGTTCACAAATATCTTCACTTCCATGAACTCAACATTACATCCATGAACATTACTCATCATTGAGTATGTCAACTTGATGACATCCTTATGTCCATTTATATAATTACCAATATGGTATCAATTATCATATTTGTTTGTAAGTTAGCCAAAGATAATAATGGAGATAGAAAAATTGACGTTTGCAAATCTAAGATAAAATGATTGATCATTAAAGATAAGGCCTTAACAATGATACTTACAAATTTCCATGACTATAAAGGACAAACACTAATTTTACAAAATAGATTGAATGAAACATAATGAAAAATGATGGAAACTTAATATTAATAACACATTGCAATCAAAACTCATAGTCGACAAAGAGCTCATCTCCTAACTTGAGGTTATATATAGATTCAACATAAACATATCCATATTCAAGGTTATTGATTAACATGTGAGTTTGTTTATGCCAAGGTGGCAAAGATGGAGAAAACACGTATCTCACATTTCCTTTCTCATTGGAACCCTTATAACTATTTATGTAACCTGCCACATTTTTATCTCGAACGTCACCCACTATATAGACTCAATCCTCTTCAATGTCAACTGTTGGGTCCTCAAGAATGGAATACCTTCTTGATCTGGGGTGCATGGAACACAACAACTTCCATTCATCATGAAGAAATTTAGATCCACAATAGTGCAACAAAGCTCGGCCAAGAGGAACACTTGATTGGATGAATAGCCTTTGACTAACCATAATTGTCAAGTTCACCTCATTAATGTAAAAGATTTCACCATTTTGAACTAGCCAATGAGATGGTTGTAAATGGTTGCCATTGCTATCGTAAGGCAAACTTCAAATATCTGTATCGCTGAAAATAACAAAAATTCATTATCATTAGTGTTTACACTAAGCTAAACAATAGAAAATAACCCAATTAGTATTTGCACTTGTAGTATGCTTGGACTTGTGATATGAAACCCTTAGCTGTAGCTCCTGTGATGAACCTTTTCTTATAACCTAGTTGTTCAGCATAGTGCATTACAATCATTTCATTTAGTTTTGACACTGGTGGTATTTTTTTCGATATCTTTAATTGTGCAGTACTTAGAGTCGATGGAGGAGTGTATTGTTCTTGAAAATATAACTTCATAATCATATGTTGCATGTTTAATAACACCTTGTCCTCAATCATGAACTAAGTACGTCATTTTCATCACATGATGAGGCTGTATATTCCTTGGATTCATCCTTGTACATCTCCTCCCACTCTATAATCACACGTTAAAAGTATTCATACAAGGTATGTCCTTGTTGGACTAGCAATTGTCCATATCTATCAAAATAAATCATTGTACGAATGTCACCAACCATATCCAAATGGCACAAGTATCTGTATAAGTCTTCCAACGTGTTGTCATATGCATTAATGTCAAATTTGGGTGAAAAATTGCAATTCTCTGATGGACTTGTACATTCTTTGTATGGACTATCATCACTGAGAATTGTCCTTGTTACATAGCATTGTGCATTACATTGGTGCTAAACCTTTTTGAGTGGTTTGAACATGGCCTCCACACCTGTCTTTTCTGGCTGAAATATCTTCTCACACGATCATACACATAACATTTCTCTTGTCCCCACACAATAAAAAATGGTAATTGCCTCCCTGCATGCAATTCTAGAGTTTCCACCATATGCACCACATTTCTGTGCAAAGCTGTGGACCATATCCCAACATGGAACTTTATGAATAGATTGGCTAAAAACTCTATGCATCCTAGATAAAGGAGAATCCATTTTTTCCCACAATGTAAGCTTGTATGCTTATTTGACTTTGTGAAGCAACATTCTAACAATAATCCATTCAAATCTAGTATTACAGACATTTGGCCTCTCACATTCCTTGTATCCAATCTTATGTTTGTCGGTATCTTCATTAACACATATGTAATATACTTTATATGCTGAAAGAAAAAGATGAAAGACATTTTGTTATTGACCAAAACTCAATTTAAAAAAAATCACACATATAACTTCTCACAAATATTATATATATTTTTCACTTCAAAAAATTAAATTTGGTAATATGATCAATTGTCCACATATTGTGGATAGTTTTGAATGTTGGATTTAGTTAGTTATCCAAATCTCACTAGATAATATCTTGTGCATGCTATTGTGCGCTTTTGCCGCACGTGTCGGAGCTAGGGACTTGCCAAGCATCGTGTGCGAGAGCCACAAATGGCTGCAAGCACACAACCAGGAAACCAGCAAGGTCAAAATAGGGAGCAATGGTGTGTCACTCACCGCTCAGACCGCCATCGTGAAGGATTCTCATGCCGCCCAATGAAGAAGGAGCTGCCGCCGCCGCCCTGCCGCCTCGTCGTGCAAGCACACAACCAGGAAACCAGCAAGCTCAAAACAAGGAGCAATGGTGTGTCACTCCCCTCTCAGATCGTCGTCACATGAAGGATTCTTGTGCCATGATGAAGAAGGAGCCGTCGCAGCCGCAGTCGTGCCGCCACGCAATGCTCAATCGCTACACACTCTCTCTCTCACACACACACACACTGGAGAAGGAGATGGAGAAGATGAAGCAAGAGCACTCCTTGGATTCAACACTTACAAAATGAGAGGTTTTAGGCTACATTTAACTTTTATATGTGACCGGGCTGTTCACACATGGGCGCCCACACATGGCTGACCGATCCTAATCCTTATCCTCATGAAATTCGAGGTGCGCCTCTCATCAGCGATCACCCAATCCCCTTACCCTAAAGACATGTGGTGCCGACAAGCCCGGCCCATGACTCAGAATATGTAAAATAATTATATGACGTAAAAAGTAACACGTCTCAATGTCCGCCCCCATAGGTTAACATGCTCCCCTTCCTAATGTAGATTTCGTCTCGGAAGCTATGGTATAGTAAGCTCAATAGGGTTTGTTGTGGTAGACTGTATCTGCAAAACAGGGAAGTAGAGTGAAAGTATGCTTGGTCTTCAAAAGACATAGAGTGTATCAAAAATAAAATCAAGCATGTTAGACCACAATGGAAGTATGCCATGAGAATCTAGTTTAAGAGGTCACATATTAAGGAGCTAGCGTAGCAAATTAACAGGAGTTTAAAATTATTGAAAGTAATTCAAGAGTAAGCAAGGTGTCAAAGTTTAATCAAGGTCTACAACTGGCCTACATTAAGGAAGATTACCAAGCTTAATAAATAAACAGATGACCACAATGTGTCCATTTAGAACAAGCTAATCCCAAGATGACCACAATGTGTCTATTTAGAACAAGCTAATCCCAAGAGCCTAAGGACACAAGAAACATCAGAGTTATAGAAGTCTTGCCTTTATTTCTTTTATGCACGTGACAATTTTTACAAAAACAATGGCGACCTCCCTAAAGCAAAACTAGCATCGACCCTGGTGCCATGTTTACCACAAGGCCTTCTCCAGGAATCTACTAGCTCACCTTAGGCAAGGCTACCCCTACCAACCCAGGGCATCGGTCTGGAGTGGAATACTCCTCGCCTACCAAGTGTTAATAGGGCGATAGGCCAACATGAAAGCACATAACAGACTTACATTGCCATTTTTTGTAGGCCTTTCTTTTTATTTTTTTATTTATCTCTTTGGATTTTCGCTCTCAAATTATCATGAGTTCTTACATCCTTTCGACAAAGGGGTAGAAGCTATGTCTTAGAGGTTAACACACATGGCCAGGTTGTTCAAGCATTAAGATGGTTTTAACCCTAGACCTAAGACAACCATATTCCAAGGTTAACTAAAGACATCATGCATTCCCAAGAATTTCTAAAATAAGGTTAAACTCAACTAATGATTTACACTAACATCTTAGGCAACTTCAAAAACTAAGTAGTGCTTGACAAATTCCATGTGGCCATGCATTATAGTTCATGCAATTAATTGAACAGTAAAAATGAAAGAGAGTGGGCATGGAAGAATTACACCTGTATTTTGGAGATCTCTTTGATTCGATGAGAAATGCCCGTAATTTGATGTATATATCCATGTATAAACATTGCGGCAGTCCCAGGACTATGAAAGCGAACCCACCTCAAACTTTTCAACCTGTACAATTAACTAACAAGCATTATACCTCAAGACGCATAGCAGTGGGAAAAAATAAGGACTTGTTTAAGGACACAAAACTAGAAACAACTTGAAAACACTAACCTACCTACCAGTCACCACACTAATACTGAGGATCAAGGAGGTAAGAGGATGTTGTAGAGTCCTGCCTATAGCCCTAAGGCTAAGCCTCTATCCGCATCATCCAAATAAATAAAATCATCCTCGGTAGTGCCATGAGTCTCATTCGTCCATTCATCTCGTCAGATATATCTTCTTCGTCCTCCCATCCACATAGACTCGTCAAGAATGTAACTATGTGAGGATAGTCATCCTATGGAAAAGTAAAGACTTGGGCTATCGGGGATACGTCCTCTACGGAGTAGGGGTTAGTCAGTTCGTGGGTCAATAGGCGAATTAGCCATTCTAATTCCTCAACATTTCCCTCGCTGGCTCTTACATCTGTATGACCTAATTCGGTTTTAATTACAGGATAGCACATGTGAAATATCTGAGAAAGGTACAAATGATACCTCTCACCAAAGGTGGGAGTGGATGAAGTGTGTGATGCTCGTGCATCTGCCATATCTGCAAACACAGATATAGCATCAGTAGGTTCATGAAGACAAGTCAATCTTATTTCTAATTATGTGCGGATAACTCTCCTCTTAATGTGCTCTTGCTCTTTTTACTATTTTTTTTCTTTTTTGTGTATGAAGCTATATATATATACATTCCCTCGAATTTGGAAGTTACATGGTCAGGGGAGAAGGTTAGGGAGGAAGCAATAGAATGTCGAACGTGAGTACATGCTCCCCCCTTCCTTGGGTAGATCATTTTTTTGCAATGATGTTATAGCCCCTTGGAACCAATTTGTCCAGTGGGTTATAGGTGGTGATGTGTGCAGATAGCTTTTTATTACCCTTGTGGCCACACCAAGTTGCAGAGATGGTAGTGTATGCTCCCATGAACGAACGGAGGATATGGCTTCCGACGATACATTTACAAGGGGAGACATAGACTCATTGGTTTCTTGGTGGGTATTGGTGACAAGGTAGGTGTAGATCGTGCAAAAATTCTATATCATCGTGTGAATGGCATGAGGAGCTAGAAGCTTGCTGCTGTGACTCCCCCCTTCCTGAGCTAGGTGGTATCGATTGATACCGTTTGGGAATCCAAACTAGCTCTGGAAGAAGTGGTGTGGAGTATTTCGTTACCTTTCCCTTACCACGGTCTTGGAATTGTCATTGGGGTGGCAACATTTGGCTTATAAGATTTCACAGGTGATGTAGAGGAATTCAGCTTATGTTTAGGGACCCAAATATGGTCATTCCCTTCGTGGTACCCTTGGGCTGCTAATAATATTTTAGGAATCCAACGTGATGTTACCTTGCCTTTTCTAGGGTGAGTAGTTGCTTTCTTACTACGAGGCTTCTTGTCTGACGAGATTGAGCAGTAGAGGTAGCGGTTAACGAAGCTTTTGGGACCCATTTGTATGTACTCTTCAGTAAAGTAAGCGGAGCCTTGGGGACCACACTGCCTGTCTCTACTCATGGCATTGAAGTGTTAGAGGGGTGGCAATCAATCAAAGATGGTGTAGCCACTTGACTTTGTGATTTTTCCTTATCTAGCATTTTGTCCAGAGTTGATGGCTTAGGTGTGGAACCCTGAGTGGTCAGGGCGCTGAGAGCTGGTTCTTGCATTGTAATGCGCCTTGTTGCCTAATCAATATTGCACTTGGTGGCTAGCATCCATTTGCGCCCTAAGTTTACAGTTCCCTCCATGGTACCAGCAAGCATAACCAAAAAGCTTTGAACCACAGTCCCCTTGTCACATAGGCAACAGGAGTGTGCAGAATTCCTGAGACAGTGGTTTTCTTCTTATTGATACCCTTAACTTGGATGGTACTCTTGGATAAGGGTGGTTTTCCAAGATGACACCACACTCCATATGACAGCAAATTGTGTTGAGCTCCCTATCCAATAATGCATTATATAGCACCTTCCCGCCATAAGGACTCTGTAGCTCAATTGTGTATCATAGAGGCGGGTCAGATTCTAGTGAATCCTCCTCTACCTCCTCGAAAAATGCTTACGTAATCCCCAAGTTGGCCTCTTGTTGGTGCCTAACACCCTGCTGACGTTCTTTAGCTTCAACTCTCGCTTGAATCTTCTTAAGCTCAGCCTGTTCTTTAGCTACCTTCTTCTGACGGATTGCATGTAATTCCTCTTGGCTTAGGGGGTCATAGTATCTTTTGAATTTACTCCCATTGAGGAATCCAACGGTTTCAACTCCGTCGAGAGTCTCCACTCGGATGGTACCTTGCGGGGTAATTTCACATACTCTGTACGATCCCTTACCAGAATATTTTAGCTTCTTCTTTTCATTATGCACTCCATACATCAGGACTTTATCCCCAACTTTGATGTCCTTGTTTTTCACGTGGCGATCAAACCATTTCTTCCTTCTATCCTTCTCCACAAGGGCATTGTACATCGCCAATTGTCTTTCTTCATCTAACTGCTCAAGGATATACAAATGCTCTACTAAGGGATTACCATCCCAGCCCTCTTGAGTAGCAACACGAAGACTAGGAATGACAAATTCCCACGGCATTACTGCTTCTTGGCCATGTACCATCTTGAATGCTGTGCAATTAATAGCCACTTTGTACGTAGTATGATAGGCCCATAAAGCTGACGTAAGCTTTAGATCCCAATCCGTGATGAGCCTCAACTATCTTTGTCAGAATAGAGATTAAGGTCTTGTTGGTACTCTCGGCTTGGCCATTCGCTTGTGGATAATAAGGAGTAGATTTATAATGGGATATCATGAAATTTGTTGTGAGCTCCTTAATCACTTCATTTATAAAATGCGTACCGTTGTCGCTCACAAGTTCAAAAGTGACAACCGAAGCATGTGATTATATTTTCAAAGAGGAACTTGGCTATTGTCCTCGCATCTGCCTTATGTGTCGCTTTCGCTTCAGCTCATTTGGCCACAATAATATAGCGAGATTGTGTGTTACGGACCGCTGGGCTAATTGGACCTACAAAGTCTAAACCCCACTTTTCAAACGGTTGATTTACTTTAATTGGGTGTAGGGGCATCTGATCTTTCCGCTGAGGTTTCTTGTAGCATTGGCATTCATCACAACCCTTCACAAAAAGTGATACATCTTGGAACATAGTGGGCCACCAATACCCTGATTGCAATATCTTTTGCGCGGTTAAGTCTCCTGAAAAGTGACCATCGGCTACGCCCATATGTGCCTCTTGCAAAATATATAGATACTCATCTTCTCAGGGACAACGCCTAAGAACGTCATCCTTTCCTCTTTTATAAAGAGTCCCGGCCATTAGGCAATAGGGTTCACATTCCTTGATCAGCTTTCGAGCTAGATCTTTACGAAGCTCTTTGGGTGGAAAACCATTAACCAAGAAGTTAACAATTTTCTCACTCCATTCAGGCATTGTCTCCACCATGAACAAGGAAGTGTCACGTAAGTCATCATCAACTCCTGTAGGAGCTTCACCATTAGGTATGCGAGACAAATGATTAGCCCATGACATGTTTTTTGCCAGGTCTCACAACAACAGTGAAATCAAACTCAAGAATAATCAACAACCATTGTGTGATTCTTCCTGTGGAGCATGGTTTGTTCACTAGATACAACAATGCTTGATGATCCACATAGAAAACAAACTTGGTGGCAAGAAGGTAATAACGAAATTTCTTTACTGCATATATCATTGCCAACCCTTCTCGCTCCGTAGTGGTGTAGTTCATTTCAGCATCGTTCAACTGGCGAATGACTGGCAAAGCTAATGGGGTAGTCTAGTTTATGTTCTCCAAGTTGAGTTAGTACACACCAAATAGCAAAGTTTGATGCATCAATATGCACATGGAAGATTAAATCCCAGTTAAGCATTCGCAAGATTGGAGTACTCGCCAGGGCCTTAATTAATAACTCATATGCATGGTCACAATCTTCGGTCCAAATAAACTCGATGAGAAGCTTGTACAATGGTTGAGCTATCTCAGCGCAGAATAAAATAAACCTTCGATAATAACCAACATGGCCCATAAAGTGCTGGACTCCCTTATAGTTGGTGGGTGGGGGCAATTCTAGAATGACCTTGATTTTACTTTCGTCAGTGGAAATCCCATTTTTGGACACTATATGCCCTAGAATAACTCCGTGTTTAACCCAGAATTGGCATTTGAAAGGATTCAAATGAGATGCGATATAATCTACAGCTTTCAAATACTTTTCGTAAACACATCAAGTGCTCGTCCTCCCAAGAGGAATGAACACAAAGATCATCTAAGAAGGCTTCACAAAAGTCCCTTAGATATTCCTTAAAGGCTGTGTTTATCAATCGTTGGAATGTTGCAGGTGCATTGGTTAAGCCAAAAGCCATGACGCGAAAGGCAAACACTCCAAACTCCGTTATAAAAGCTATTTTAGCTTGGTCCTCTACTATAATTGTGATCTGATTATAACCAGAGTACTCGTCTAAAAAGCTATAAGCCTCCTTGCCTGCAACTCTTTCAAGCACATGTTTCGAATACGCCAAGGGGTAATGATCTCTTCTGGTGGCTGCATTAACCTTTTTGAGATCAATGCACACTCTGAGTTTCCCATTCTTCTTTGGTACAATGACTATCAAAGAAACCCATTCTAAGTGCTCAATAGGGTATATGAATCCACATTTTATAAGCTTTTCAATTTCCTCTTGTGTACAATCTTTGCATACTTAGGATTCATTGGGTAGGGACATTGCTGGACTGGTTTAGCAGTGCTAATCATTGGAATTGTGTGTTGCACCACAGAGGGTGGAACACCCTTCATATCATGGTATGTCCAAGCAAATATGTCCTTGAATTCTTTAAGAAGCATCTTAAGTGTAGCTTCTTCCATCTTGGTGAGGTCTTGACCAATAAAAATTGGTTTAGACTCCTCACCTGGATCTGCTAGTTCTATTTCCTTAACTACTGTCGGGCCATCATAGACACCGCCACTCCCATTGGGGGTGGTAGGCGTTCGTTGGGCTTTTGTGTAGACGAGTTTACGTTCCCCCGTGGTAAAAGATTTGAAATGCTCGGGTGCGGGGCGTAAGTCTACCGGTTCTTGTTGTGCCATACTTTTTTCTTTAAATTTCGCTTCCTTTTGTTGTTGAGCTAACTCTTGGTTTTGATGCCTTCTCATCACAGTATGACTTAGTTTCGGCTTCTCTTCGATTTCTAATTAGGCGATGTCATGAGGTGCGGACTACACCACATGACACTTTGGAGGTGTTCTCCCCAATTATCCACTAACTTCCGATGAGTATCATATGCTCCTACATAACTAAGCCATTCTGTAGAGTGGATCTCTCTTTGTTTATTCTAGCTCATACCTTAGCTCGATAGAGTTGTCGCACTTATGTCTCGTCTTCTTCTTACCTAGTTTCTGATTTTTGTTTATATCAGATTCAGGCTCACTTGATCGCTCTTCACTTGTGTCTTCCTCACTCTCGGATGAACTGCAAGAGGTTATTGTCCTAGGCCTTGAGCACGTGGCTTACACACTTGGGTGAATATTCAATTCATACCCCCTATCAGGCTCAGAGTCAGTTTCTTCTTGAGATTTAGACTCGGAGTCGCATTGGTCAGAGCCTTTGCTACTTTCAATGTCAAGGGAGTTTGCCACTTTCTTGCCATTAGAAGTCAAGTGCATAACGCCTATCATGTTTACTGGAACTAATGGTGGCATATCTTGCCCCTCAGGTGTTACCCAACTTGTGCCTCTATTTCCCCATGTGTCTATGGTTGCCACTAGGTGTACCCAATCTACATTATCTGACTCAGTCATACCCAGTAAGACATCCATATAAGGAGAATCTTTCCCATCACATCGGTCTCTTTTTTGCATGTATGGCAATACTTTAATGGGGCTAAGTGAATAGTGGTATCTGATCGATTATCAATGATAACCTTGCTTCCTAAAGGATGCGTGCGACCATTCTCAAGATCAACTCGAATGACAGAGTCTTGGAATTGTAAGTTTGACATGGTTTTTTGACCAGTCATGCACCATTTGTGCTTCCCTCATGAAGGGACATCCTAAGATCATTTGATATGACATAGGATGCTTAGAGAAATCCATTACAATGAAGGTATGCCTTACCTTGTGCCCCCCAAAACCTTGATCTTAAGGTCCCTTAGCATTCCAATAGGTTTAGCTATAGTTTCATTTGCCATCTTAACCACTATGTTTGTGACTTCTAGGTGAGGTCTTCCCATAGATTCCCAGTAGTTTTTAGTCACAATGCTCACTCTAGTGCCACCATCAAGGATTACCTTTAGAGTCAATCCCTTGGTAGTAATGGGGAGGGTTGCATTAGATTCATCACCTTCAAAGTACTGTCCCAACTTGTTAGGTATTTCAACGATCGAGTCTTCATCTAGGTTGGGCTGTAGATCCAAATGTTCCTCCTCATCTCAAAGCATGTTGGGTCTATCCATATTTGCAAATTGTGGTAACCCCGCCTTCAGTTCTCCATTGAGAAATGCCCGAAGAGCTAAGAATAGCTCAGGATCTCGTATAACTTGGATATGATCGTGGTTCTAATTTCAAAGGACATGAAATCCATTAGTTTGGACACATTCAACGGTACTTTTCGAGATATCGGCCCCTGACTAGGGACTAGTGAAGATGGAATCACTTCCTCTTCGATGGGATCAAGCATTCCCTCACTAAACATTCTTTCAAGAAGCAAGAAGGGTGTCTGCCCACTTCTTGATGTCCTATCCTCACTTTCTTCCCAAATGATACTAGGTATAGCTAACGGTTTATGGCTCCTGTGAAGCTGAACTTGTGTAGAAAACATTGTGTCTGGAATCTTGATTTTTCTAGGTTCTGGCTCCAGTTCTCTTTGTGTTTCTTCCACCAAACCCCTTAAGTGTTGCACTCGTTCAATCTTCTCTACTAGGTTTGGGTAAGTCCCAATCTTTTTCTTGAGGGTTTTTGGCCCACGTGGCTTGTCTTTGAGAGTCTCAGCAGTCAGTCTGGGTAGCCGAGAGGGCACTAGTAGCTGACTTGGTTGTGGGGCAGGAGGAGTTTCCTTTTGTTTCCCCTGATTTATATCTTTGCTTGATTCTCCTTCGTTGTGCTCCCGAGTGGGTTCCTCCCTTAAAGTAGTGGCTTTGGTCCCCACCATGGTTTCTATTGAATTAGAATCATCTTCAGGATCATTTATATACACAGGGTCATCTCCTGTCCCTATATTAGTCTTTAAACTAGGTTTGGAGCTTGTGGCATTAAGCAATCTCTTCTGTCGCGTTTTCTTTTTCTTTGCTCGAGCAATTGATGTAGTATCCCTCTCTTCAAGAATGTAGTTTTGATTTTGAAGCATTGACCGTGTGACTACATTTGCGGGTACAACAGGTGGTGTGGTTCCTATTCCCTCATTGGTGACCTCAACCAAATTCAATGGCGTAATCTTGGGTGCACTTGGATTATGTGGACATTGAGCAATCAAATGATCTATGCCACAACGATTACATGTAAGTACCGACATTCTTGACGTGCTCCCTTGATTTGGTTGCATTTGAGTAGCGATCTTCTGTAGCCTATTAGGGCACTCCGCTACATGATGCGGTCCACCACAATCGTAGCATTGAAGAGGTTGTCTCCTAGCAAAGGTATTAAGGTTTTGCCCTCTTGTGGCAAGAGCAGCCGCTTGATATACAGGCTTGACTTGCCCGAAATGATCCTCCATGTAATACTGGGGCGTCATTTCAAACGTATCAATCCCATATGGAACAATGGGGTCTATATCCTCTTCATAATCCCCACATGCACTATGTGACTCACAACCCATCTGGTTTATAGGAGTAACCCTCGGATGTGGAGGTTGTGGTCCTAGCACTAGTGGTGGTAACGACACAGATTGGACTAAATTTGGGTTCCTTGGAACTATGTGTTGTGAGACGGTTGCTCGACAGGTGGTGCAAGCATCAGTGTTGCGGGTACTTGAGGTGTGTTTGACTAGGCCAGTGGTGCCTGATTTGCTAACATACGCTTAAGTACTAGGCAATCCTTAGATTGATGGCCATACTTACCACATGTATTGCAAGTCCCATTGAATTTAACTCTGAATGTGGGACATTCACTCGTGCTATGTGGTCCTAAGCAAACCGAACACCATTGTTGCTCTCTTCTTGGGGTATATATGGCTATTTTGAGGAGCTCGATTACCCCTAAAGTATTCTTGGTGGAGAGCCTTAGTAAGGTCAGCTATAGACATTTCGGATATCTTGGGCTCCTTGGCAATAGGTTTTACAATCATTGGCTCGTGCCCAAATACTTGCGAACTAATAGACTTTGTCTCCGAAGACACCTTTTTACCTGCAATCAAGTTGTCTCCGAACTGGATTGCATTGGCAGTGATTGCTTCCCACGTCATAAGACCTCTAATGACTAGGCCATTGTATATATCCTCGTGGCGCAATCCTCAGATGAATCTATCAAGAAGTTGGTTGTTATTAAAGCGCTCATCGAGAATACAACGAGAATTTAGATGCTTCAGTCAACTATCTTCAGTCGACTAATAAAGTCTCTCACTGACTCTCCTTCCTCACGTTCAGCTTTTTGAAGTTGAGATGCTATACCCCAATGCACACCCTCATGTATGTATTCTTTCAAGAACAATCTCTTGAGAGTGGGATAGTGAGTATGCTCTTCAACCCTTAAAGTTCGATACCAATCTCTGGCTTTTCCACTCAAGGTTAAGCCTAAGGCTTTACACTTATGTAGCTCATTGTGCTCTTCCAAGGAATCACACACGTGTTCAAAAACTTCAATGTGCTTCCTAACATCTTCGTTACCACCACTGAAGTTCTAAGTGAGCTTGGCAACTTGTACCGCCTTGCTTCTAGGCTCTCTCTCAGGTATGCCACGCATGTTTTCCGCAATAGATCGTCTGATCGTTTGAGCAAATGCTGCTACATCACCTAAGTGAGCAGGCATAGCTGGTGGGGGCGCTTCTGGGATGGCCTGGTTGACAGCAGTTGGCATTGGTCTTGGTATGTATGCAGCTGACATACAATATGATATGTGACTATGCATAGCTCCTCTTGGATAAGTGTTCTGAGAAGGCATTCGTGGCGCCATTGGCATAATAGGAGGTGTAGGAGCTACATGAGCATGAGTAGCGATAGGTACATATGATCGATATGCACTGGTACGCACTGTTGTAAGTACTGTACCACTAGGTAGCGGTGTTGTACTAACTACAGTGGTAGCGGGTGCACTTTCCGTCATGCTCATCATCGGAGTAGACATTGTGGGTTCCTTAATGGAAAGTTGAGCCAAAGTTGGAAAGCTAAAGTTACTGCTCATGGGCTCAACCTGCATTGAGACTCCAGGCGAAACAACATATGAAGGATCTACGGGCCTCACCGAGGGAGTCTCCAATTGCGATAGGGTTGGTTGTTTAGCCTTGTCCGTATCCAAAAATCTCATAGGGCCCGTTGAAACTAGGTTCACTCCCCTATTCTGCCTCTCGAATTGGATAATTATATGGATAGCTTCACATATCATTTGTTGTTGTTCATCTAGATTGGTGGCACTAGATGTAGATCGTATGACTTCTAACCAACCCACATGGTATGTGTAACCCGTGTATAGGTCAGTCAGAGTCTCCGTGTGTAGGTCATATTCCCAATTTTCACTGAGAAATATCCCATCTAAACTTGGCGTACCAAAAGGTTCTCTCGAAGTGGACGCAATGTCACTTCTTGTGGTTTGACTTCTAGTGGCCTCTACTTTAGGAAGAGCGTCAGAAGGTGGTAGCTCAGTAGGGCTTTCATTAAATGAAGTGGGTAGAATATCCACATGGACACTCTTTGGGAGGGCAGGGTCTACATGAGATGTGAATGGCGAATCTACTTCCCCACCTTCTTCGTTTACTTCACTTGTCACAGGTTCAGAGCGCATAGCTCTACTAAAAGTCTCTATTAGATGACTAAACATGCTAGATCCGGGTTGTGGGGCCCAAACTGGCACGTTTTGGCTTGCTTTCTCAAAGTTCTGGGTACGATGCCCTTCCATGACTTCAGAGTCAGAGGACGAGTCACACTAGACGCTATTCGTGGATCTTGGGTTGCACTTCCTTGCATTCCAACTGAAGGCCAAGATGATAACGTGGAAGGATGGTGTGAGCCTGCGTAAATTGAAACGCTTTCTAGTTGCTCAAACTCTAGCACCCGACCAAAGCGTAGATGCATGTGACGTGGGTATCCTACGGGTGTTGATAACTACTCTTGAAGCCCACACAAGTGGTTTCTCAGGTGTTTCGCACCCCGTTTTTACTTGTTTTTGTCTTGTTTTCAACCCGTTTTTACCCCCTTACTTATGGTCGAAATTGGACTAAGACGTGTGATAGCTCAAGACGAGCGTATCGTTCAAGGAATCCTAGCATGCTTTATAGCACAGTGTTCGCCTATCCAGAGCTCCCGTGGCCCTCAGAACACTCTATTTGTGCCTATGGAGGGGAAAGGTGAAGGCTTTGTCCCACATGCCCACTCCACTCCCTTGGGGGGTAGACTACATATAGAGCTTCACTCCCCTTAAGCTTTCACTTGAGAGAAAGCTATGGAGGCTCACTCTCCTATATATATATATATATCAAAAGACCAAGGTCGGGAGAGGTCGGTTGGGGGTTTTTTCTTTTTAAAATTTTTTTTTTCCAATAAAAAAATTTATTTCCATGCGGGTTGGGTTGATCTATTTTTTTAATTAATTTATTATTATTATTATTATTATTATTATTATTTTAGCTCATGTGCACCTAGGGTTGCCGCTTGTCACCGCGGCGCGCCAGCAGCGCAGCAACTCTTCTATCCTCTAACTGCATGCGCGCACGCACACTAATAGCTAACAAACAACTCTGAAAAATGACTGAAGAACAATGGAGCAAACACACAAACACGCCTCTCTTCGCCTTTCCTGCAGGATAAAATAGACTTCAAACAGCAGCCCGAGCTACATCTGGAGCTTGGTGCAGGGCAATTCCCCGGCAGTGGCATCGCTTTTACCGCACGTGTCGAAACTAGGGACTTGCCAAGCACCGTGTACGAGCCAACCACGAATGGCTACAAGCACATAACCACGAAACCAGCAAGCTCAAAACAGGGAGCAATGGTGTGTCACTCACCGCTCAGACCGCCGTCGTGAAGGATTCTCGTGCCGCAATGAAGAAGGAGCCGACGTCGCCGTCGCCGCCCTGCTGCCATGCAATGCTCTATCGCTACACACACACACTCTCTCTCTCTCTCACACACACACACACATTAGAGAAGGAGATGGAGAAGATGAAGCAAGAGCACTCCTTGTATTCAACACTTACAGAATGAGAGGTTTTAGGTTACATTTGACTTTTATATATGACCTGGCCGTTCACACATGGGCGCCCACATGGCCGGCCGATCCTAACCCTTATCTTGATGAAATTCAAGGTGCACCTCTCATCGTCGGCGATCACCCAATCCCCTTACCCTTTACATGTGGTGCCGACAAGCCCGGCCCATGACTCAAAATAATACGTAAAATAATTATATGACGTAAAAAGTAATACGTCTCAATGCCCACCATAGGTTAACAGCTATCTTGTGCATGCGTGTTATAGGGAAAAGAAAAGATATAAGACATTGAGCAAAACCCAATTAGAAAATCACAAACACATGATTCATTACTCTTAAATACCTGATATATCTCTAAGTACATAGAAATAAATTTGGTCATATAGTTAGTTGTCCACATATTTGGATAGATTTGAATGTTGGATTTGGTCAGTAGTCCAAATCTCACTAGATGATAGTATACATCTTGTGCATGGGTGTTCTTAGCTAGATTCAATTACTTGTCCAAATCTATGTTAAGGGTGTGGATAATGCTAGTGGTCAAATCTTATAGATGGATGTGAATTTCTAGATTTAGTCACTCATTCAAATCTATGTCATGGGTGTAAATGCTATAGATTTGGCCAATTGTCCAAATCTTATGTATGCCTATAAACTTTATGTGGCCTTATTGACATACCCAAACGATCAACTATATGTAAGGGTTAAATTTGAATAAGTGTCAAAATCTTTGTTTGGGGTGTCAATAAAAAAATCATAAACACATGGTCTAATTGATCTGATGAGCATGGCATTGTTTTGCTTTATAAAAATGAACAAATTATGATGTAGGCACTTTGTCATTATGAACATATTATGATGCAGTCATTAGCTCAATAATAGTGTTTTTGAACTTTACAAAACGAAAGAAAAGTTCTTCTACTAAGTCAAGATCATAAGTACCATACATACAAATCTAACAACTAATGGTATTCCTAGAGCATTTACTTACATATCATAATGGAAAAAACTATCCTACCAATAAATTGAGAACTAAATATGCTATTTAAACACCTATTGCGTCTGGCTCATCAGGAAGGATCAATAAAGTCTAACATTTCCCCTTCATGCTCCTTTGTAAGTGCAGCTGTATGCTCTAGTGCGGGGCCTTTTATCTCAGAAGCTTCTTATTTGTAAACATAGAATCATATCCTTGCTTTATGATTCTAGCCCATGAATAGATTTCAAGATTCCCCTCAACAAATCTTGAACACATTGATTCAATCTCAAGTAATTCTCATAAACTTGGAACCATTACCCCACTGTCTTCGCAAGAGCCATTCTACATGCACTTCCCAATGTGAATACATCAAAAACATACTTACTCATCATCCCTACAAAAAGATCGTATAGTTGTAGAAATAACATCTTTCATCTAGTAATAGTATATGTGCACAAGCTTGCTCTTCATGTCCATTTGAGTCCCCACTATCACTATCACTATTGTTAGCAATATCTAAATAATATGGTTTATGCTCCAAATCTTGGTAGTGACGATTGTCCATGAATTCCTTCTCTTTGCTCACTAATACATGTGCCAAAAAAGTATTGTTTGATCCATCCACATGATCTGTATTAGGAGGGTTAATATCCATGCTACCAATTGCCATCTTGTATTTCCTAGTTACCTTCTCTAAAGCACTCTCCAAGGCTACAAGTTGCTTGAATGTTACAAATGCGATGAGGATGAATTGTGCAGGTTCAACAGCTAGTTTTAACAATCCATGCAACATCATCTCAAACCTGTTTGAGCTCCATGTCATGCTACAAACCCCATGAACTGCATTAATCACCACTGTGCCAATGGTAATCGGTTCCTTAAATGTCTTGCACATGAACTCCATCCTTTTCATGTCTAGTCCAACCTGGTATACACTCCATCCCTTTCATGTCTAGTCCAACCTGGTATACACTCCAAGGATACTTATGAAAATGCAAACTAGTTCCCTCCTTTTGGTTTATAATCCATTAAATGCATGCTTGTGCCGATGGAGTCAATGCATCTTTATGATCTCTATGAGCAGGCTTCTTTTTCAGCCATATTTGACTTGATCCAATTATCTTTTCATAGTATTCTGGTTGGATGTTGTAGTAAGTCACACATTGATCTCATGGCCTGTCAATCTTGTCACTTGACTTTTCCTTGAACTCCTTCACAAGATCTTCCTAAAAAACCTTATCCTCCTTCATTTAACATGCTCTTTTTGTCATATCCATCTTGTATATATCATGCTTTCCCCTAACTAGAACAATCTTGGAATCCAATATTTCTTCTTGAATGATCTTAATATTCTCCTCATCTAAACCTTGTAAACACTTGAATATGCCAGCAGTCAGTTTTCTCCCACCCTTATTGATATCATTACTATGCTTAACACGATAGGGTAGTGATCCATATCTATATGCATCCATAATCCTCATCCATGTCACAAACATGTCATCTGGGCATATTATCATGTGTGCATCCTTTGTTGCAACACTATCACACCAAATGTAACTCGTGCTAGTAGCTTGATAAATTGTTGCACAACATTCTCAACATTAGGACAAACTAATTTATCAATAATAACCAATAATATATTAAGGTATTTTTGAAAAAACCAAATATTGAAGGTTGATAATTACTTACATCCCATTCGGCATGTTCACTTCCCTTTACAACTCCTTAGTGAGGCTTTACAGGTCAATTAAATGCAATCCATTGATCCCTTACTTGCTTTAGATTATCATGATATGGAGATTATTGCAATATATTTTGAGATTCTAGGTTTGCCATTCGAGATAATTCCACACTCTCCTTTAGAGGGCAATTTTACACTATCCTCGCCACTCTTTCCATATAATACTTCTTTCTTTGATTCATGGCTTCATCAGTCACACTCTTTGTGAAAACTATGGCTGCATAAATGGAGTGTTGACCAAAAAGTATCTAATACTTGTATTTATGAAGACGGTCTCTTCTCATCGTCTCCAAAGGTTTACCGGTGGCCTCATTAAAAGGCATTAGATCAGCGCATGATACAGGTGGTCTAGAATTCAATCCAAAGTCGAGAGCTAATTTTTGGACATGCTTATTGGTCAATTTTCTATAGACATATATTGCTTCTTGCTCAATTTTCCTGTAGACATATATTGTAGGCGCTTGTACACAATTTCTCACCTGAATGTGGAAAGTCTCTTGTAGTCCAAATGGGTAGTATTGCTCATAAGTGACCAACCCAGACGGCCTTCACTACTCTCCAACTAAGAAAAGGAGATACTACATGGTGAAGAGGCATCCCAAAGTGTTGGGAATAACAGGGAATTCAAAGAGGACAACACTAAATGCTATTTATCTTGTTGCACAATTGATTGTTGTAGGAGAAAATGTTGCCAAGTTGCGAATCGTGATGCAATGATACGACTCCGTAAAGATTTTTAGGGGCGTTTCTTCAATCTTGCACTGATGATGTGTATGATTCCATGGAAATGGCATGCCGTGTTGATGGAGTGGGGACAAGACAGTATAGCTTCACATTTAATAGTATGAAAGTATGTTCAAGGGCATGGTATGAGATGTATGGTATTCCGACTACAACATTTTACAGATACATGGGTCAGTTTGAGAATGGTATGCAAAGGTCAATGCATGGAAACAAGGGGATTATAAGAAAGGGATTTGATCGCACTGAACTAGGAAGGGCAATAATTCGAGAATTTATACAAAACAATTATGAGCTCATAGGAGTAGGATCATGACATATGGTTCTAGGGAAACCCAACTAGTTATTCCAAATGTCTACAAGCAGGTGGACATTTTGAATGAGGTTAATATGACATTGAAGAATCTCAATCAAAAAGAAATGTCAACATTAATATTTGGAGAATCTAGAATATAGAACTCAAGCATGTTAGCCTTTCCAAAACAAGTGAGTTTTCAAAGTGCACTATATGCTATGGAATAAAGGATCAGTTGAGAGCCACAAAGTGCCAAGATGAATGTAACATATTGATGCATCAAAGAAAGGCCCACATGTTGCAACAACTTAGTTGTAGAAATCTCTTCTATGCTTGGAGATTGACCTCACGATTAAATTCTAATAAATACTTATGCATAATACATGATAAGATGAACCAAAAGAAAACAGGGATCCCAAGATTGAAGGTGTGTTCCAAGGAGACTGATAAGTCAACACAATTGCCAGTGTCCCTAATGAGAATGATAACCCATGGACATGGGTTATCATTGCTAGTGTCACTAACGGGAATGATAACCCATTGACATGGACAAGGGCACCATGGATGTTATGATCAACTTATGGCCATCTGATCCGAATTTCACAATAGGTTCTCTTGCTTTTTGTCTAAGAAACCTTGAGAGGTGTGACAAACATGAGTACAGAGATCTTTTCAATGATGGTCTGCCCAAATCTACTAGCACATTGTTGAATGATGTAAACTCTAGAAAGGCTCTTGATCATCATTACCCACCGCAAGAGGGTGGATAAATGGGTGCTTGTTCAACTACATTGAATGATGTTGGGATAGCAAACAAAAGTGTTGAACACAAATCCTAGTTCAGAATTCAAGAAGTTTCCAGAGAATTTGATGTCGCAATTGGACAATTGTGCATCAGAGAACAAGACTCGGTATTTGTTTGCATATCTATCATTGTTGGTTGCCAAAGAAGTATTTAAGATGGTCCAGTTAGGATTTATGATGGTTGGTCATACACATGAGGATATTGATACAATGTTTAGCAGGTTTTCTAAGAAACTAAGGACTAGCCATTCACCTTTCCACATTTAATGAAAATATTCAAGGATAGCCAAGTATCTGCTCCAACCCCAACTTGATGAATGTCCCAAACTTCAAGGGATTCATTGATGGGTACTTGTCTGATGGTGGACAAGATGTACTAGTGGGGCACTTAAAACTATTACAATTCAGATTCTTCATGCAAGAAAAGGTTCCAATCATGCAATATAAAGTGCATCCTAAATCCATTGAATGGTTGCCAAAGGATGGTGGTATTGAATTATGGAAGAAGGACAGTAGATTTAGAGTGCTTGGATCACTCTAAATCTAGAGGGGGGGCTCGACCTAATCAGTTGCGAGCAGAGTGTCTTCTCAACTCATCCATACTTGTGTCCTCAACTAGAACCCTTTCTACTGATAGTTGGGGATGCATCCCCTTTCTCTTGGTTCGGGTGGATGACTTCTACATCCATATATTATAAATTGTCTACTAGGACTACTATTGCCTCATGGAAACACTCATCAAAGATGTAGTATCTAGACTTGTAGAGATGGTGGGGGCATGAAGCCTCTTGCTCTTGAGATAGATCACAAATGACTCAATGCACAACCTGAATGAGAGAGGTCATCCATCCTTTCTCTTATATGGAGATATTTGGCTGTGTTAATGTAGTCTAAATGGTTTCCTCCTAGTTGAGGTTATGGATTTGAGTCATGGGACTCCATCTGGCACCATTAGTTGAGAATTCCATGATAATGTGTGTTTAAAGACCTCATAATTATCTTCCTTTCTCTTATATGGAGATAGTTGGCTCTGTTAATGTAGTCTAAATGGTTTCCTCCTAGTTGAGGTTATGGATTTGAGTAATGGGACTCCATCTGGCACCATTAGTTGAGAATTCCATGATGAAGGTGTGTCTAAAGACCTCATAATTATCTTTTTTAAGGGTTTAGTGCCACAAACCACTCGCCTACTTTCAAACTAAAATCTGAATGAGTAGATCTTGGTGGGATCATCAATCCTTCCCATGGTTTTCATAAACTTGATCAAACTTTTCTACATATTAAATGGGATCTCCAATTCTATCAAATTTAGTCATTAACCTTGAGATATGGATTGGCTTGGTTTTACCCAAATCCAAGGCCTCTAGGTTCTATATTCATGCACTTCCCATTTTAAATGTCATTCTTACCATGTCTTATGTGTATCATGGGGTGTCTCTCTACATTTGTATTTTCATGCCCCATGGTATTGGTTTGTATGGTTTCCAATGGAATTGATCCACTTGGCTTTGAGGTTGACGGTCCTACAATGGTTAAGGAACATTGTGTGCCCTTATGGAAGGCCTTATATAACTGATGGTTTGGGAGTGGTTCCTAGGATGGGTTCTTTACCTTTCCTTGCATTCCCTATTCCTTGTCATTTGAATAGAGTTTAAATAGAGAGAGGAGCTAGAACGCTAAAAAAAATAATGTCCAAGATGAGATCTGAGAGGAGGTTCTCCTTCTTGCACTATGTTTGCTTATGGACCGGTTTAGGGATTACGTTGTGGCTTTCCTAAAAACCCTTGAAAAAGGAATATGTCATCCCAGTTTCTATAAGAAGGGAGGTAATGGGGCTACACGGTCGAGGCCCCAACTGGACACACCAATGGCATTCCCAACTCGGTAATCGACACCTAGAGATTAGAAAAGTGTGGTATCTACTAACATTTTACTAACATGGTTTGAGCACTTTTGGCTAGGCAAACCTTGAAGGTCCTAGTTCTACTTGTTTGTGCCCAAAGGTAAGTTGGTTGAACGTCCTTTTCAAAAAACTCATGGAATTATTTTGAGCCTTTTCATAAAATTCATGGCGCTATTTTTAGCTTGTTGAAGAATTTAGGGCTTGGAGTACCATGGTGCCTCTCATTTCTAAAGATTCCATGGTTCCTCCCTCTAATAAGTATGCATTTATTTCACTCATTTCTTCCCAAAGTTCCTCACTTAAGTTAGCTTGAGGTAGATTTAAAGGAATATTACTTTCTTATTAAGGAGGCACTCCATTGATAATTGTTGTTATTGATGGGGCCAAGGGCTAGGTAAGTTTGAGGAAGTATAGTTTGATGTATGATCTAATTGTCATTTCCAATAATTAGTCGACTTGATTGTGATTTCCAACAATTAGCCCTGATTTAAAGGAAGATTACTTTCTTATTAGCGAAGCACTCCCATTGATAATTGTTGTTATTGATGGGACCAAGGGCTAGGTAGGTTTGAGGAAGTATAGTTTGATGTATTATCTAATTGTCATTTCCAATAATTAGTCAACTTGATTGTGATTTCCAACAATTAGTCCTGACCAAATTCATTTCAAAGAGTTTCTCTCGGTCTCTAGGACTCATGGTTGGCTCATGGCTATATTGGTTGACTATGGTTGATGGCTAGATTAGAAAGATCAGGCAAGTTGGCAATAATTAGCCCAGAGACCGAATTTCATTTCAAAGAGTTTCTGTCGGTCTCTAGGACTCATGGTTGGCTCACAATTATATTGGTGGCTAGATCAAAAAGTTCTCAGGCAGGATGACAACAATGTTACTAGAAATTAACACGTTCAAGAAATGATGTGGTTTTGAGATTGGACCAATTCTAAAATCGGACAACTTGTGCACACACTACACAAGTTACAAAAAATAAATATTTTTACTTGTTATTTTTTGTTTTTAACTTAGATCACGTCACATCTAACTAGGCTCATATGCCATCATGTTTGGTAGGCTCACGTGAATTTGCGACTTGATAAACACGATTTTGGCGGGCGCACAAGTTACAAAAATAAATGTTTTTTATTTGTTTTTTAAACTTAGGTCACGTCTAATTAAACACATGTCACATCTAATTAGACTCACATGCCATCATGTTTGGTAGGCTCACGTGAATTTATAACTTGACAAACATGATTTTGGTGGGCTCACATCACATCTATTTTCACGTCTAGGGGACTCATGCAAATATGGATGAAATATGGCCATGTGATTTTATATGAAATAGGCTCACTCAAATTTGGTGAGCTTGGATCGCTCCACATCTAGTGGGCTCATGTCTGGTGGGTCTAATAAGCTAGGTTACAAGTGGAACCCCATGCATTGATAGACCTCAATACACAATAATTGAGCATTAAGACCTGGATAAGATTTTTTTTGGAAATTAAGATTGGTATAGATTTTATGACAAGAAAATCTTTTTTAGACATGGGTAGATATGACCTTACAAGTCTCTTCAAGTTAGGCTTAATTGCCCCTAGTAGATATGACTTTACAAGTCTTGAAGGTAGGCTTGACTGCCTTGGTAAATATGACCTTATAAGTCTTGAAGACGAGCTTAACTACCCAATATAATATTAGTGCACATCATGTCTTAAACCATGCTTATGTCATGTTTGGCTAGGCTTACATCATTTCTCATTGGCCTCACGTCACATCTTACTAGGCTCACATTGTACTACAGGTGCTTGTACACATGTATCATGCAAAGGTAAGAAAAAGATAGATTAACCTTTTGTGCTTGATCTACCAGTGTCACTCTTATGTGGATGGTGACACTGGTGGCTCCAAGTAGAGCCTTGATGAGGGTCTTAGCATTCCGTTAATGGTTACTCCTCGTGCACAAAGGCTAGGGTTGTTTTGAGAACAATAGTGATCCAGAAGTATGTCGTCTCTATTGACATGTTAAGATATAATGGATATATAAACCCATCACTATGCTTACATGGTTAAAGCAATACGAAAAACAGAGCCCAGTTGTTTTGAGTTGGCAATTGAAAATAAAAAATAAAAAGATTCCATGGATGAGACGATGGCAACATTGGTTGTAAACTTAACGTGGGAATTAGTGCGTTTGCCTAACGATAGGAAGGTAATTGGATATAAGTCCGTGTACAAGGTCAAGCATAACTCGACAGCTGGATCTATGAACATGTATAAGGCAAGACTAGTTGTTGCCAACGGTTATGTGCAAACATATGACATTTACCATGAGGAGACATTCAACTCAATTGAGAATGACAATAATTGTGAGAGTTGTCATTACTAGAATGTGTTCTTGCATGGTGATTTGCAAGATAAAGTTTATATGATGTAACCCCAATAGGTTATGAGAGCAATACATATCCAAATTTTTTATACATGTTATGTGCAAAGCCTTGTATGGATTGAAGCAAGTACCTAGAGCATAGTCAAACAAAATCAAGGAGTATCTTGTTACCATTAGATTTCAGATATCCAATGCTGATTTTTCACTTTATGTGAAAAAGATAGATAGAGGGATCATGTTGTTAGTCATTTATGTGGATGACTTTATTATTACTAATGATAGTGATGCTAACATACATGATGCCAGGATGCTTTTGAAGTAAAAGCTTAACATGAAAAATTTGGATGGGTTGCAATATTTTCTTGATATAAAGATGGTAAGATCACTTGATGGCATTTTTTATATTACACAGGTAGTATGGCTTAGACATGTAGTCCATAAGTAAGAAGTATGATAGGCTATAAGTCTATTTCAGTGACATTGGAGCAAAACACTAAGCTTTCCGTAGATACAAGTGAGCTTGTGGAGGAACCTAATATGTGCAAGTGTATAATGAGTAGCTAGATCCTACATGACTATTACTAGACCAAATTTGTTGTATTTTACACATAAAGTCTGTTTTTGATTATGGACTTTTCTCTGAGGCTGGCAGAGAGATATATCTACATGGGTATATAGACGTTAACTGGGATGGTAGTGTCTCGAACAAGAGATCTACCAGTGGCTTTATGTTTTCTTTTAGCCATGTTGTTGTGAGTTGAAGCAACAAGAAAACAGCCAACAATTTCTTTGTCAAGTACAAAGACAGAGTATAAGGGTGTTGTTATGGTAGCTTGTGAGGTAGCTTAGTGTTAGAAGTTACTTGGTGATATGGGTGAGGTCGTGGATAGGGTTGTTATCATTATTATGATAATGTGAGTAGCATACAACTGGCTAGTAACCAAGTCTATCATGCTAGGATAAAGCACATTGATTATTTTGTGAGGGAGAAGATTCTAGGTGACGTGGACTTAGTATATATAAGCACAACGGATCTGGTGGGGCTGACATCTTCATAAAGGCATTAGGTATAGAGAAGCTCCATATGTTAAGGAGCTTTCTTGGAGTGCAATGTGTGGAGTTGAGCTTCATGAGAAGTGTTGAGCTGTCAAGCCATGTGGACATTGATGACCCGCTTGGGTGATATCACACTTATGCCACTAGTTAGGTTGGTGAGATTATGGGAAATATAACACTAGTGGTTTATAGGCGATGCAATAGTCACATTGGTGTACTAGAGTTATGGCATAGTTATAGTGCCAGGTCATGTAGTCAGGTTTACACTATGGAGCAACCTTTTTATGTTCTAGTATTTATTCTTCTCTCTTTATGTTATGGTTGCAAAGAAGAGAAGAGAATAGAAGAAAATTCAACCATCCATTTCTTGCTCTCTCTTCATGTGTGTGAGTGAAATAAGGTTATTTGCAAGGAGCTCAAGCTCACCATCTTCCCTGCATTCTTCTCAAGTACTACCCTTAAGACAAGGTAAACCTCAAGGCAACAAGTTGAAGTTTAAAGTAAGATGGTGTGCAAGATCTTGTGTTACTGAATGATCTGGGTACTCACTTTGTCGATGAGGTAATCAAAGAGCTTGTGTCTAGGTATAGCTTGTGTCTAAATACATGGTAGTTCATAAGAAATGAACTCTATACTAACTTAAGGTAAGATAAACCTCAAGGCAACAAGTTGAAGCTTCAATAAGATTGCATGCAAGATCTTGACAATGATTGTGAAGTTTGGAATATTTGACTAGAAGCATAAGCTTCATGCACCTTTCTTGCATTTAACACAACCATCTAGATTGAGAACATATTTTATATTCTTGGAAGCTTGGAAAGACTTAGGCAAGCTTGATCTCACTTCTATTACCCATCCCAATCCAAAATATAACATTATGTTCTTGGAATCTTAGAAAGCCTTAGGCAATCTTATGTTTTACTATTAATCATGAAGTAAGACTACCTTGTGTTGATTTTTTTTAAGCAAATTAATAATATTTCTTATGATTATTTTAATGCAATCCAAGATGCAATAATGTCGGACTAGAGTAGATTGAAACCATCAATTTCCATCTCAATTAGTGATATCACATAGCACTAACACTAGGCTCCCATGATTTATTTGGTGTAGAAAACGAAGAATCGGCCTAACCTCACCATCAACTCTCTCTCCAAATCAAGTCCTAGCTTCATCTTTGTGCAACCTCTCCCAAAAAGATGAAGCTTCCCATGAACTTCAACAATGTGTACACCAAGGAGATTTGAAGCCTTAATATCAACACCCTCTCTCAACACTAATCTAACCTCCTTGTCACCAATTGTCTTCAAATAAATTTCCTCAACCATCAGGACTACTTCTTCAACATCTAATGAGAAAATTAACCAAGCTTATACCATCAACAATAGTACCTACCAATGCAATCAATGGGTGGGGGTACAAGGAGGTTACTCAAGCCCAAGGTTACTATGATAACTGCATAGAACTATGGATCCCCAAAGGGATATACAAGAAAGCTAAATAGTAGTCAAGAAAAGGTAAAATTAGCCAAGCTTACCATCAACAATAAGACCTACCAATGCAACCGATGGTGGTGTGTGCAAGGAGGCTACTCATGGCTCAACGCTACTATGATGGTTGTATAGAACTATGGATCCCCAAAAGGATATACAAGAAAGCTAAAAGGTAAAAACCAGAACAAACTAAGAACAATGGTCAGTTTTAGATTGACTATTGCTATAAGCAGAAGGATATTATGAGGGTGATACTATAAGGGTAATACTATAAGGGTAATACTCTCATATGGTACCTAAGAATGCAGTATGCCCTCATCATCAACAACAAGCCCCCCATAATAGTGATCCCTCAAAGGCCATGCAAACCCAAGATCAAGCAACCTCAAGCTCAAGGAAATCAACACCATTGGTTCCCAAAACCCTATATTCCGAAAAGTTTCATGGAGGCAACACCCTACCACCCACACATCCTTACACTCAATATGCCAATTCAAAGAAGAGGCCCAATAATAACAAGATGTGTTGGCCACACCCATGTCACACATCAACAACGCTTGCCCAAAAGTCTCTTAGAAGCTAGAGGCTTCCTTGATGATAACTCAATTATCTTAATTCCCAACCACAAGGCCCCAAAGTCATCACCAATCTTGTGAAAAATTCTTCAACAACTCAAATGGTGTGGTAGTGTGGTGTTTTTTTAAAAAAAAAGTCTTTTGCACATGTCTATCTATTTGGGCTTCCCTGAAAATGAAGCCTTGTTGGTTGTCGGACAGTTTTAAGTATGTGGATAGTGTTACACATGTATAAATGAGCAAGAAGAATTTGATGATATAGATGTGTACACATATGGTTTACTTTGAGAAGAAGTAGATGCTTTCTCAGCTTCTAGCAACACATTAATGATGGTGAAGGAGTGCTTAACTTGATGAGTATAAAAGAGGATGTATGTGTGCTTACCTTGGTGAGTATGAAGGAGGATGTACATGTGCATAATGCATAGCCATTATTTTGTATACATAGTGAAAATATGGCTTTTAAAAAATATTGTTCCAAGATGCATTGAAACAATCCCTTGGAAGGGAAAAAAAGCCTAAGGCTTTTATGTAACAATAATATCCTAGCAAGTTATAAGGTGTGAACATTAGTGAAAGTGGCAATAGGAAGGCGGCGAGCTTTTTGAGCCACTTGAGATCCCAACATGATGATGGCATGTGAAGGTAATTAGTGAGCTACAATTGGCCATATATAGCATGAAAATATGGCCCCTAAGGCTTTTGATAGTGTAGAAGAGAGAACTTGATGATGCTGGTAATTTACTATCTAGATATGCAGAGAAGAATTGTGTGCTACAATATTGAGGTAAGTGGGGGCCAACATGATGATGGCATGTGAAGGTAATTAGTGAGCTACAATTGGCCATATATAGCATGAAAATATGGCCCCTAAGGCTTTTGATAGTGTAGAAGAGAGAACTTGATGCTGGTAATTTACTATCTAGATATGCAGAGAAGAATTGTGTGCTACAATATTGAGGTAAGTGGGGGTTCTATAGCTGTTAGCAATTGAAGGAGAGAGGTAACAGTCCACAGTAGCATTGACAAGAAAGCCCTATGCGCACATCTTTTTTATTTTAATGTGCCTCCCTTTAATGGCTCTCAGAGGATCTTATAGTGACCTAACTTGTTTTACTTCCCATTTATTTTAATGTGTCCCTTTATAGCCCATTAGAGGATCTTGTAGTGACCTAATCTGTTTTACTTTCCCTTTATTTTAATGTGTCCCTTTACAGGTTGTCAAAGGATCTTGTAGTGACCTAACCTGTTTTACTTCCCATGTGCCTTTTTATCTATTAAGAATAATGAGGTACTCTTTGACCATTGATCTAACTGATATACCATGAAATATAAAAGAATGATTCCTTTAACTCTTGTTGGAGTTGTTGCCGTCAAAATATAGGATTGAATGAATTTAGTTGACTTGCAAGGTTGTGGAGACATTTAATGTAAAGGGTCAGAAGCTATTTTGGACAAGATCACTAGGTGTTGGTGGGTGGCAAGGCTGAATTCCAGGTGATGGGTCATACCATGGAACATGTATACACCCACCACCATGGTCCCCCCATCCCAAAAATGTACCTAGAAGTTGTCGATAATAAGGTTTCCACCAATGGGTGAGTAAAAGTGTATTCACTAAGTAGTTGCTTCCTTTAATTGTATAAGACTAAGATGGTTGGCCAGTTGAAGACTATTCTTCTTTAGGAATGAACCACAAGCATGATTTTGAGAATCACGATGGTGAAACTTTTATGAAATTGCAGAAGAATGATTTCTTGGATTGGAAATATGATGAGAAAACACTGTGGCCATATGGTTGAACACTTGAGTGAGTTTTAGCCTCCATAATTTTACATGTTGAAAATCACAACCATGATTGTTGAAAAATCATGGTGATAAAAAACTTGTGTTTTACACCAGATGATGATTTATATACATTTAGAACGAGGAAAAACACATGTTAGAGATGGTTCTGATGGAATTTGAGATGCCCAAGTGAGCGTGATTATGCAGAGATAAGCATTATGGGTGTGATTTTTTGAAGAATCATGGTGATTATATTGGATGTATATTGAGGGGAGATCCATGCTCAAGCCCTTCCTTCCAAAGTCTTGTACTTAACTCCTTGTTCTAAAGAGATTTAGCCACACACTCAAATCTTTGCATGCTCTATGGTCTAGCCTTTCCTTCAAAAATCATGTACTTTGGAGATTTGGCCACATAGCCAAATATCCTCAAGATCTATGCACAAGTCCTTTCCAGAGTCTAGTGTTCAACTCCTTGTTCTTTTGAGATTTAGCCAAATAGCCATATCTCCTCAAGCTCTTCTTCCCTCAGCTCATTTCTATTTGGAGGTTTGGCCACACAACCAAATCTCCTTAAGCCCTTCCTTCCCTGAAGGCTTGTGCTTAATTTTGGAGATTTGGCCATATAGTGCTCTCCTCAAGTTCTATTCTCTAGCCCTTCCCCAAAAGGCTTAAACTTCAAATCTCCTCAAGCGATATGCTCTACCCCTTCCTTCCCAAGCTATATGCTCTACTCCTTCTTTCTTGGATATTTGGCTATAGAGCCAAATCTCCTCAAGCTACTCTTCCTTCCAAAGGCTTATGCTCAATACCTTGTTCTTTGATTATTGGGCCATCCTCAAGCTATATGCTCTACTTATTCCTTTGAAAGACTTGTGCTTAATTCTTGATTCCTTGGAGAATTGGATATACAACCAAATATCCTGAAGATCTTCTCCTTAACATATATACTCAAGACCTATCTAAAAGGTTTCTACTCAATGCCTTGTGTTGTAGAGATTTGGCTACATAGCCAAATCTCCTCAAGCTCTATGCTCAAGCTTTCCTTTCAAAAGGTTTGTGCTCATCAAAGCCTTTTCCTCTAAACATTTTTTCACATAGACAAATCTCTTAAAGCATTATGATCACATCCTTCATAAGCCTTGTGCTCATCAATGCCTTGACCTATGGAGATTTGGCCACATAACTACCAAATCTCCTCAAGCTCAATGCTCATACATTTTCAAAAGCCTTGTGCACTAGAGATTTGGCCACATGGAAATATCCTCAAGCTCTTCTATGCTTAATCTCTCTCAAAAGGATTGTGTTTTGGATATTTGGCCACGAAGTAAAACCTCCTCAAGCTATGTGCTCAAGCCCTTCCCTTCAAAGCTTTATGCTTTGGAGATTTGGTCACACAGTCGAATCTCCCAAATCTCCTCATGGTCTGTGCCCAAGTGATTCTTTCAAATGGCTATTTTTTGAAAACCTTATTCATGGAGAATTTGGCCACATAGATTAAGCTCCTCAACCTCCTGTAAGCTCAAGCCACTCCTTCAAAAGGCTTGTACTCAACTCCTTATTCTTAGGAGATACTACCACACAACCAAATCTCGTGAATTAAACACTTTCTCCCAAAGACGTGTGTATTCTATTTTATTCTTTACCACATAAACAAATCTTCTCAACCTCTACGCTAAAGCCTTCCCAAAGCCTTGTGTTCATTTTCTTGTTATTTGGAGATTGACCACACAACTAAATCTCCTCAAGCTCTACTCTGAAGCCCTTCTAAATTCTCCAAAGATTATCCTCAACTTTGCAGATTTCACCACCTAGCAAATATCCTCAAGCTCTATGCTCTAGCCCTTCTTTTAAAAGGCTATATGCTCAAAGCTTATGCTCAGCTTTGGAGAATTGGCCACCCAGTCAAATCTTCTCAGGCTATATGCTCAAAGCCATGTTCTCTTAAGATTTGGCCACATAACCAAATCTCCTCGAGCTATATGCTCTACCCCTTCTTTCCACAGGCTTGTGTTCAACTCCCTTTTTTTTGGAGATTTAGACATGCAACCAAATCTCGTCAATCTCTATGCTCATGTCCTTCCTTTAAAAGGCTTATTCTCATCAATACCTTTGGCTATGGAACATAGTCAAATCTCCTCAAGGTTAATTCTAATGCATTTTCAAAAGTCTTATTTGGCCCCATGGGCAAATCTCCTCAATCTCTTCTATGCACAATCCCACTTTAAAAAGCTTGTGCTCTAGAGATTGGGCGCGAAAGTCAAATATCCTTAAGCTATGTGTTGAATCCCTTTCTTCATGGGCTTGTGTTCAAGGTGGATATATTCTCTAAAGATGTACGTGGAGTATGTTTCTCCATGGGTTGCAACCTCCTAGACTGCCCCCCACCATCGCGACTGGCGCACACTACATACTCATATCACTGCCAATGCACTACCTCTATGTCATTGCCATCTCCGTCAAGCATAGGTAGCACTATCTCCCACACGCACCACACCGTACACATCCCCTCGACACACGAGGTGTATGAAATCGTGCAGGCTAATGGATTCCACTAGGGAACAAAACATATCATAGAGTTAAAAACTCCACATGGCATCAACAATAATATGTGTCATGTTGTGATGGAAGTAGGCATAAACCATAGCTTGCATTACTCCAAAATATTTAGCCAATCTTTATGTGAGAGTATGCCTCCATAAACTAGGTAAATAAATCAGTTTGACTCACCTTAAGACATCAAGCCATGTTCAATGAACACACGCTTTGAGACTTTTTTTTAACGCTTTCTTGAACATGTATACTCTATAATTCTTCTCTACAAAATTGCTCTAGTAGTGCCTTGGTGCTATCGTTAAATCAAATAATTACACGTAGGAGCACAACCACTAGAAGCCCATAATACCCCAACATTATGTACATCTAGACTTTAACTCCTAAAAAAACCACCTCTAAGAGTATGTGGTGCTATGCAAATAATGTAAGATGTAGCTCTCATCTCGCTTTTCTATGTGGAGTCTACATATGGTCGCTATAATAGTGCTACAAGTAGCCAATGCATTTGAAGTATTCCTCTATTTGATCAATGCATATGAGCAATAAACACTATTGAGAACCTTGGTGCTCGCTCTGCTCTATTGATTCTCACCAATCCCAGTAATAACCCTACACTTGGCTAGGTCAAGATGGCCAATAAGGGATGTGAGAACAATAGATATTATGACAAGAGTGTGAGATCCTAAAAAAATTTACAAATAACCTTGGACACACGATGATGTATGGCTAGCTTCTTGCCTGCGGTGCCTCTTGGATCCATACTCTCACAAGGAGGAAAGAGAGGCTCACGAGACTCATTCAAACCAAGGGAAAAAATAGTAGGGAGAGATAGGTGAGGCTCATGTGGAGGAGGTGAGGGTGGTGTTGACCCACCAACATTAGAGGCTTCCCACTGGCATACTCTCCAGTCTCTTTTCCACTCGTAAAAGTTATCCTCTTCCTCTCAACTTCCTAAGCCTCAGAAGCGAGGAGTTTCTTATTCTTATCAGATTTGTTACTCCTACGACTTTGTGAGTCCATTCTTTAAAATGCTATCAAGACTAGACACCAAACTATGGCTGAATAAAATGAGCATAAAAGTGTGTGTATTTGTAGAAAAGAACACTCTCTTATCTTACATTATTATATTGGATGTTCCAAATTCATAAGTTTTTTTTGGTTCAATAAAATGAGCATAGAAGTGTACATTTACAAAAAAGAACACTCTCTTATCTTGCATTATTATAATGGATATTCTAAATTCATAACATTTTCCTTATTCAATTGGATGATTATGCATTGATAGATAAGTTTTTTAAATAAAAATTACATGATATCTTTGGTTAGACGCTTGAAATTATTTTAAAAAAATTAAAATATTATATAATTTTAAAAAAGTGTATATTTTAAAATAATATTTCTAATAAAATTAAACATTTTTAACTATTAAATAATATAAAATTTATTTTAATTAATTTATTTTTTATTTTTAAAATTAATTTAAAGAAAAAATCATGCCGTTAATTAAATATATATGTTTTATATGTATGTGAAACTATGATTGCATGCACACGTGCATGGAATGATGATGCCAGGGTAACTCGAGTTGATGATGTGACATGGTGGATTATTGATGTGACATACACACGTGTGACATGTGGCACCAACTCCAAGATGATGTCGTATGTCCACATAATGGATGTATGGACTGATGATGTGGTAATTAGAGTGAGGTGGCATGCTACGATGTCAATGATGAGGTGACATAATGAAGTGACACATTGAGATGAAATGCATGCCATGTGTAGGTGACACGTCTATAGGCTTAGTACATTACCTAACCTATGTTACCAAGCCTAGTTAGGCTTATGTTTAGGCTTGGAAGGAAAAAACTACTCAAGTAGATTTATCTTTACATAAAATGGATTAAAATAAACCTTTTATTAAACTAAATTTTTTTCCATAGATTCACCATGATTATCATTACTATCTCACATAAAATTATTGCATAATCACATAAAAACAAATTTTTATAATTAATTTACTAACTACTTTGAGACTTTAAAGTAAATTATCAATAGAGATCTTAGAAAATTGAATTGATAAAAATGAAATTTAACCATAAGGCCACATTATCCTCATTGTGTGAGTGCATGGGGATTGAGTCACTAGTAGTGACATCACATAACTTGGTATTAGAGCCTCCTACGAAGTATTAGCTTAGGCTTATGTTTGGTTAAGAAATGATCAATGACGAGATTAAAGATAGGCTTTTGATATCTATTTCCTTTTGTTTTCTCCTAAGAGTAATTTGTTTGTGTGTGTGCACATAGAAGAAGAAGAAGAAGAAGAATATATTATCGTCCTCGGGAGGCTGAAAAACGGCCCGTGGGACCCCCACGAAGTAAGTACAAAAGCTGTAAACAAAGCCTCCTCCTTTCATGGGAGGGAAAGACCAGTGTGTGAGAGAGAGAGAGAGAGAACTACCATTGCATATAAAAAGCATTCGCTCTTTTTTTTTTAAAGGAGACTTCTATTAAGTAAAATAAAATCATACAAAGAGAGATTTCAAACCAAAAGTTTGTCATATCTCAACCAATCGAGGGCACTATGTTGCCATGAAAGCCCGAGAAGACTGGAGGAGACAAAAATAAATACCATGGTTTCTCTCACAAATATGTTGCACTTTGTTTGTGCAACTCTAGAAGATCCTTGTATGTGGACCTAGCTAGGAAAAAGAGAGTGAATGACATAATACATCAGTTGAGACTCTCCAAGGCCTCTAACTATTTGGCCTTCTAGATAACCACATTGGGATACTAGCAATAATCTCCTAGGTGGTTAATGCTCCACGAAGGTGGTGTATCTTGATTGGGGAGACATCTTAAAGCAAACGTCTAAGACATGTCCATATGGACAAGTTTAACAGGATCTACTCCCCTCCCTCAAAAAGAAGACATGTCATTGCGTCAACCATGCAATAGCACCCCAAGTAATGTCAAACTTGAATACCCTAGAAGACCTCTAAGCATCTTGCCTTCTAGATATGCCATGTGATACTAGCAATTAGCTCCTAGGTGGTGTTAATACTTAGCAAAGGTGGGGCGTATCATGACTAAGGGCGTATCATGACTAAGGGATATCTTGAACCAAACATCTATGAGCTATGCCCTTATGGACAAACATAACAAGATCTTCTCTCTTATAAAAAGAAGTGGGTTAGACTAAGTCAACCATGCAATGGTACCCCAAGTAATATAGATAGAAATTTGCCCAAGAGATGGCTGTAGGAGATACCTAGTTTTTATGTTTCTCTAAACTCTTAGAAGCAATGATACGCTATCTTGGATGGAGCTGGGCTCTAGATATACGTAGATTCTTTGTGTTCCTTTGCACCCCATAAGCAATGATACACTATCTCAAATGGAGCTAGGTATCTAGAACAAGAGGGGTCCACATGTACTTGATGCATTAAAGGCCTAAATTCCCTCGCAAATACTCAACAATGGGTTTTATCTTTCTTTGTTATGTGGTGTATCAGCTTTATTAAATTGGGCATGGATGTCCTCTTCACCCACATATGCTATGGATGTATTATCACTAGTTAATTAATACCAAGGTAGAACCTTAGGATTAATCCTTAAATCCCATAGAACCTCCGCCTCCACAAAGTCACCCCCTCTTCCTCGTTCACTTTTTTTTCAAACTAAGAAAAAAAAGGTTTTAATACCCCGTCGGGCAACATCTAGATCGTGATCAATTTTTTTCGTTACAATGGTTGTGACCTTAGCAAGGTAACCAAGAGGAGAATTCAAATACGAACCAATTTTTCCTGATGTGTGGAGAGCGTGATTGTGCTCAAGCTCACCATGCTAGAGTGAGTCATGTCATATGTCTTCATTTTTGGTCTAACATTACATTTAGCCAATACACAGAATTGTAATGGATCCAATTTTGACAAGAGTTTAAATGTTGTCCAAAACCTCAAGCCGCATATCTTTACCATGTAATGAGTTGTAATGCAATTGTAATGAGTCTGATATTGACAATAGTTTGGATGGTGTCCATAACCTCATGCAATATCATATCGACCATGTTGTGTATAAGATCTAGGGTCTACGAGAAGGAGTTTAGCTCAATGCATCCTTCAAGAAGTGGTGTCGAAATACTGGTATGCATTAAGATTACCAAGGGTTCAATTTGCATATTAAGAGCAAGCAAGATGTTCTCCTAATTGTTCTATTAGGGGAGCAAGGGTTCTTTCAGAGTATTCGTGTACGATCCATTGGTGTTGAATATTTACTTTTGAGTTTGTGGATGAGACGTGTAATTATCTCTCTTCGTTGATGTTGATTTGTATTCTTTCTAGAGGTGGCACATCTTGACCATTGTATATTCCTTCAAAAACTATTTTGCATCGGTAAATTTGCATCAACTTATGCTCTCTTAGGGCTCTCTATACTACGTATATATTTTTGGATAATATCAAGCGAATTTAGTTGTATAAAGTCATAAACCCAAAGTTTTGCTTATAGTATATCTTAAGAATGCTCCTTCAAATGACGTTTAGTCACCTACGACCACTATTAATGGTGATTTTAACCATACAAGGTCAGTAAACCTTGTTTCAAAGACTATAAATATGAGCTTCTAAGAGCTGTTATGGATAAATATAAAAATATATGGATTTAAGGATATTTATTTACCTCTAATTGAGTTGCTTTCCTGTATACACACACGGAGCACTACGTTCATTTTGTTGCTCTCAAAATAGTGTCTCAGTTTGTTCATGGGAACTTTGGGCAATCTTTGCTTGTCTTTTGGCTCAAAAGGAGAGTGCTCACTTGGCAATGGCTCAATCTCTTCTAGTTGTTTGATGTGGATCTTTAGATTCTCATGCATACAATCAAATAAGTCTCTAAAAGAGAACTTATTGAGAATTGAACTTCCAAAGACAAGAAGGTGGTTAGGCATGTTATGTTCCTCGCCATATTGACCAAGACTTATGATCGTGTATGGGATACACATTGATTTCTCCCTTTGAGAGCGTGCCTCTAAAGGGGACAAAATGAAGTCGTCATCAATGACCTCAAAGAACATGGTGTGAAGACCCATTGAAGGTATGTTGTGGCCCTCCTCTCGATCCAGGACAATTACATCAAGTAATGTTTAGTTTGGTTTTATTAGTTTTGGAGCAAGGGGATCTAGGATTGGCTCTTTTCCAAGATCCTTCTCAAGGGAAATCACTAGTTCTAGTAAGGCTTGATTTTCATTATGAGGCTTCCTTTAACAATTCTAGAATTGGGTCTTAGTTGCACTGTCTTAGTTGCACTCAAGAAGAGTTGGCAATCATATTCATCCACTTGTTCAAGATTGGCTCCAATATAGCATGCATTTTCTTTACAATCTATCGAGCTTGCTTAGTGCCTTCTCCAACACTAGAGATTGGGATACTCCTTCAGCTTTTCAAGGATGTTAGAATAGTCTATGGATCCCTCCACCCCTATTTAGAGCTGGTTTGAGTTGGAGCTTTTTCATTGTCTCACCAACCAAGGCAACTTCGAAACTCTCATCAAAACCACTCTCTATAGTCATGACATCGTCGTCCTTGACAACTTGTCACAAGCTATATTTTTATGCATATTTCAAAGTTTTCTTCTTTTGGATATGATCCTCTAGTCTTTTTTTTTTTGGTTGTTTTACTTTCGAGGCTTCTTTAGCCGTCAAGGCTTGCACCTCATGCTTCTAGATAGGTTTCTTTGAAGTTGAAGATTGGGCTTTTTTCTTTTACACAATCTTGGAAACTTCCTTGGCCACTATCCTTGATTTTTCTTGGAGCCACAACATTAAGGGGAAGGTCAATTGCTAGTTTCTTAGGACAATCCTTGTATGCTCAAATCCACACTTGTAGCATGTTTCCCCTATAAAGGACAATGTTCAAATCCGGCAACATAAGAATTAGAGCGCTTGGCATTGGGAGTTCATCAACAACATGGTGTGGGCCTCTGCAATGCAATCGTTAAAGTGGTGACCTACACGTCATGTTGTTGAGGTCTCTTGTTCTACGGGCTCTCTCTATTTGGGATACCCAAATTGGTCTTATTGCTCATAAGACTCATGGCTTTCCTATTCTAGGCACTTGTAATCGGCCGGTAATAATAAAAAGTATTGTTGAACTAGCACGGTTCTTAGTCAAATACATTGAGGTGGTAATACCTAAGGTGGAAATGGCATGGTCAACAATGTGTACATACCTCTCGACTTGTAGAATTGGCATGACGTTCGATGCCTGTTATGCAACATTCAAAGGTGCTAGTAGAGCTAAACGCTGCCTAGGTGCAAGAAGCATAGGACATTGTCTATGGTTCCACCTTTGCAGGTTTCTTTGGCTGAAGTGTCATGATTCCTGTACAACAGCACACTACAGTGGGACTCTTGGTCTCAATGGGGACACTCAGTGCTTGTATGGTTTTGAACGAAAAACCACACACCAAATTATAACTCTTTGTGGGTATAAGTGAGGATGGAATTCTTTGAGATTGTTCCCGCCAATGTTGGCTAAGACGGTTGAGCATATTTTTTTCCAACTCATTGATGCTCGTGTCCTTGACTAGAGCACCTTCTTGCTTGGGTTGCACCTCTCGACATGGATGCTTTGGAGGATGTACCTCTGAGCTCTTGAGTGTGATGGATAATTTCCCACATCTTGGTCCTAAAAGTTGTCTACTATGTCAAATGCCTAGTGGTAGTATTCGTCAAACACGTAATGTCTAGACGAAGTTTGTTGATATTCAACCCAATTAGAAATGATGAGATGAGCGACTCATGTCAAGCCTTTCTTGTAGATTGCATCTCATGTGGAGATACTTTGCTTTAGCGATATAATCTCTCTTGGTTTTTCCATTCACCTGCTTGAGCTTGTAGATTTGAGCAATGGGCTCCATTTTGCTCCACTTAAAGAAAAACCAACAATGAACGTTTGTCGAAGGACCTGATAGGTGGTTTTTCCCAACAGATTTAGGGATCTTTCTTGCACCACTTGGAGAGAATCCAACAATGAATGTTTGTCAAAGGATCTTATAGGTGGCTTTTTCCAATAGATTTAGGGATCTAAACCACCGACCGACTTTGCCTTCAAGGTAATGAATAAAATCACTCATCTTTGTATGGTCATCAACTCTCCTCAAAGATTCAAAGACTTGATCAGATTTTTCCAAGTGCTAAACATGATTTTCGTCCCATTAAATTTGGTTATCAGCTTAAAGATATGGAGTAGCTTAGTTCATCCTTGTTATGGGGATCTATGCAAGGTGCGATTATCATGGGAATTCCCCTTCTACTTCCCTTTCTATATTTAACATGTATTCAGATGTTCTCATGGGAAATGGGACGTAGGGTTGTGGTTGTGCATGTAAATCTACGCTAGGATTTGAGTTTTCATGCCCACAATGGCACATGTTCTTCGTCAACCTGGTCCAAAATTTTCAAGTGATCATCTGCTAGGGATTTAATAGGGGCTTTTTTTCCTTACGGATTTCTACTTTGAGGTGTAATTCCCTAGAGCTAGCTCTGCTCCCAACAGAGTGTAGATTCTATATTTTTTTTTCCAAAGTGAACATTGTGCTAAGGTGTGGTTAACCATTCTGTGTTGTATATGGTGGTGGCACTTCTTGCGCTCTGCTCACTTCTGAAGCATTTTTTATTTTATGTTACCTTTCTCTTCTGTCATTGGGCCAGGTTTTGGGCTTGCTAGCCTAGGCTACTCAGGGATAGTTTGGGATCTGTTATGTGCGGAGCACTAGGGAATTACGAATTGTCTCTAAGTGCTCTGAATTGAGCAAAATCTTAATGCTCTTGCTTCCGATCCTAATCCAAGACTAGAGATTCTTCCAAAGATAGGATGCAAGAACACCCTTTTCATGAAGGTCATTGTACTATTGACTGAGCCAGTAGGTGAACTTGAGATTGCTTGGGTTGTGGGATTTCCCATTTTTGGGTGCTCATTGAGCAGACTCCTCGCTCGAGGTAGTCTTGATGGAAGCTTGCCTTCTTAGAAGTAAGCACTCTATTGAGTGTTGGCAATTGATAAGACCAAAGGTTGGGTGGGTTTTAATAAGTGTGGTTAGCTGCACTACAGCATGTGGGTTAAAGCCTAGGACCTCACTGACGAAATCTCGAAAAAATCACTTTCCTCACCCATGAGCAAAGCTTACTCATGTCGATTTGAAATTGCTTGTACACATATTTGGTCGTACAATGGTTTTGATGATTCATGGGTAAAGTTGAATCCAATGGGTTTGATCATATACGTAGTGAAGACTGGTTGGCTGTACAGCAGGTTCAAAATATGGATTTTCTAGCAAACAGAGGTGGTTGCAAGTTGAAACTGAGAAGAGGCGGCGGCCAGATGTTCATTCGTTGCCCCTGATGAGAAATGTAGTGGGTCAGCACATGACAAGCAAGCTGGGCATAGACAATGTGCTCGGGAGCAGATGACAAAATGCCGGCAATGGTTAGGGCAGGTGGGCACGAGAGGTCTCAGGTGGTCAAAATCTGTGTTCGTCCGGGAAGGCCAACAAGGGCGGTGCTCTGCCCAGGAATGCGGTGACTCAGCTGCAGTGTTTTCCGCCCTCCCCCCACAGCCCTAGTCCGTCTAGTCGGATGAGCAGCCAGCTCATCCCAACGAGGCTGGCACAAGCTCCACCGGCGGTGCCGGCAAGATGGCAGAGCAACTGGTGGAGGTGGTGCCACTGGGAGGGATGCAGTCGGTGGCGAAGTCACATGCTGAATACTGGCAGGTGTGATGACAGTGGACGACGAATAGCTCTACCAGGGGTGGCGGTGAAAACCCTAGAATGAGCTCTGATACCAAATGTGTGATCTAGGCAGCTATGGGGGTCGTCTACAAGGACAAAATGACCTATGAGACCAAAAGATTACATCATGTCCATGGAATACATCATCATGGGTACTAAAAATAAAAGAAAGGAACAAGAGTTGAAATGCCAAAGCTAATCCCAATACAAAGAGCATCAAGCTCTCACATCACCCTAAAATATCCCGCATAGGGTGCTCCATCATCATACCCAATGTAGTAAAGCTGAGCCGGCAGGAGAAAGTCCTATGGTGGTGGGAAATATGGCTCTGATCCTCCTGTGGTGACAGCGAGCGTGGGTGGGGACCATGGGGTCGGAGGCATCAGGCTCTGCATAGCTCGATAGCTCTGTCTAGTGTCACTCCTCTCGGCCGGGCTCCTGCATCAACCTAGAGTGGAGAAGAAGAAGAATAATAAGCTATATTAACGTCTTGCAAAAGACCAAATGGGTCTATGAGACAAAAGGTGTACAACGTGTCCATGGAATCACATGATGAAAAGCATGCAACTTTGTACTCGGCCTCTGTCAATGAGAGTACAACAATGGGTTGTTTCTTGTTGATCCAAAAAATTGTTGGGATCAAGGTATTTCTTGTGTGTGTGTGTGTGTGTGTGTGTGAACCACCTACTAGAGAGTAGTAGTGTCTTGTCTGCGTGTGAACCACCTCCTAGAGGGGTATCAAATAATATCTACATATTTGTGTGTGAGTGACATAAGCAGTGATGTCAGGAGGCAACCTTTGTACCCTATAAAGGTGCATGTACTCATTGAAGAAAAAATATAATACATTCACATCAATATCACTTATGTCGTGTATTGTCTTCTCACTCTAGCTCTCTTTCTCTCTCTATCTCAAGTGACTGCTTCATCGCAGTAGCCATGGCTGTGGTTTATGACCCTCCATAGATGTGTAAACCCTGGCCTGTGCACTGCTATTTTAATAATTGGTATCAGAGCCTAGGTGTACCTATTGGTAGCTATCACTTGTGTGCAACGTTCACGACAGACCTCTGTTCATGTAACTTCTAGTCGACTACCTACTGTCCATCGTCAACTATCTGTGCATACAATCACGCATACTGTTGTCGTGTCCATTCTAGCATTGCCCTGTTAGAACTCATCTCCTGTCTATACATATACACCGGGGCCTCTGTTGTGGGTGTGCCCGCCCTTGTTAGGTGTTTTCTCATTTTTCCCCACTCTCCATAATTTTTCCCCATTTTTCCCTATTTTTCCATGGCTTGGGTGGCTGCCCTGTGATGGCAGGAGGACCAAGTTGCTGGCCGACTGCATCAGTATGCATGTGTTCATATTCTCGTGCAAGCCGACTGTTGTGATCTAGTCGTGGACTTCTCAGATGCAGGCCGACACCTTTTCTGCTGGCGGACTGTTCACATATGCTGGTCATGGGTTTTCTTGTCCTGTCGGTTGTCCTTGATGCAGGCCGACTGCATGTTTGGGGCCATATAAAATGGCCCCATTGCCCACATGCCATTACATCATGTTTTTTGGGATTTTCCTTGTGTATATAGAGCAGAGTTACACGCCTCTCTCTCTCTCTCTCTCTCCATTGCTGTATTTTTTCTGCACTTGCTCTTGTGTTCTCAGATTTTGTCTTCATCTCCGCTGCATATTCTAACATGGTATCAGAGTCCTAGGCTCTTGATGGATCTTGGGAATTGTGTGAGCAAGAGGTGGACTTTTGTGTTGCTGATTGGTGGACTGTTTTGGACTGTTCGGGAAGAGGAGAAGCAAGAGAAAGGCGGGCTGATTTGCTGGACAACCACTTGCAGGTTTAAGTTCTTCTTTGTTCCCAGCCACCCACCCTTTTCAGTTACATCCCCGCAATGGCAGATCTGCTTGAGATGGCTGAGAGACATGTGAAGATCCCGACACTCCCCTCGTTCCCAGTGGACTGTCAGTTGGACGGGAATAACTACGGCATCTGGAAGGTAATGATGGAATCTGTTTCTGGAGTCTTATGACCTTGCTGACTTCATTGTTGTTGGGATTCCACGGCCGGAGGTAGAGGAAGGGGAGTTACCGTCGATTCGAAAGGACCACATGCACAGTTGTGGGATCGTGTCAATGCTAGGGTCCGTTCATTCATCTTCCTCAACTGCACACCGCAGGTAATCAATCATATAAAGCATATGACGCTGGCCAGAGGTATATGGCAGCATTTGTCTTCTCTTTATAATAGGGTATCGCCCATGAAGAGGATTTCCTTGAAAGTACAGATGCGGGTTATGAACCTTGCAAAGTCATCAACGATGCGGAAGCACATTAACAAGCTGCAGGCTCTTTAGCAGGAAGTTCTTCAGGCTGGGAAGGAGATATCGTCGGAGGATATAGCCATAACGTTGCTGTCGCATTTGTCCTCTCAGTACTCAGCATTCTACTCGTCTTTGATTACCAGCGGCAGGCTCAGCACCATCACTCGGGAGGAGCTTGTGCCTATGGTCTTGGACCAGAAGGAAAGATTCTCGAACCCTCCACAGGGCGGAGGTTCGGAGGCCTTAACTGGGCAACAATCGAAAGGCCGTAACAAGAGCAAAGGGAAGGCTTCATCGGAGAAGTCTTCTAGGAAGAAGTCCGACTAAGACCGCGAGAAACTGAAGGCAAAGAGGACCTGTAATGATTGTGGCGAGAAGGCCACTATTGGAGGCAGTGTCCGAAGCGGAACACCAAGAAGGGTGAAGAATCCTCAGCAACAACCGTGAAGACTACAACATTTGTGCACCTGGAGGTGATAGACACCGATGTTTCATTTTCTTCGGGCATGGAGGAGATTGGAGGACTCGCCGCTACGGATACTCTTGAGTGGATTCTAGACAGTGGTGTCTCATTGGATAAATCTGACCCCCAGAAGGCTGCTCCATACATCAAGGCTGGTGCGAACCCTTCCGCCTGGGCTCCTCCGAATATGCTTGGAAGCACTGATTTTCTGATGTTTGTGGAGACAGGCCAAGAGTAGGGCATAATCCAAAATTGAAAGGGGAAAGATGAAAATTTGACAAATTTAGAAGGAAAAATAAAATAAAATTGAGGGTCAGAGACAGATTAACAAGGGGTTTTTATGATGATCTGAAATTTTATTTTTTTTTGTGCAGGCTAAGATTAGGGCAAAGAGAGTTACGTGGGCTATGCAACAACAAAGAGAGAGAAAAGAGAGTGTAGAGAAGATAGAGAGAAAGAAAGAAAGAAAGAAGGTTATATTAAACGTCTTCAAAAGACCGTAAGGTCTATGAGACATAAGGGATTACAAAGATTAGTGTTTTAAAAAAATTGGTAAACAGAAAATTGGTTAAAATGCTGCCTAGCTAAAGCCTCAAGGCTTTGGGCCTTGGGGCTTTAGCTCAGCAACTTTTTTTGTCTTTGGGCCTTGGGGCATGTGCACATCATGTAGCTGGTGTGTCCATGCCGTCCACATCTACATCTATGAGGAGGGGACTAGTTTGCATCAAGGAGAGAGAGGGTGCAGAGGGGTTGTTATGCAGGCATGGTGGGCAGCAAGGAGAGAGGAAATGGGCAGCGAAGAGAAAGAAGGTGCAGGAGGACTGTTACACGGGCATAGTGGGCAATGAAGAGAGTGTGTGCAGGCAGACTGTTACATGGGCATGGTGTGCTGCGCGAAGAGAGAGTGGGGGCAGTGGAGAGAGAGAGAGAGAGATGGCCAAACCCTAATTTTGCACAGTACAGAAGATGGCAAAACTTTATTTTCGCACAGTACAGTAGATGGAAAAACCCTAATTCGTGCAGCAGAACGCATGGCGAGAGAGAGAGAGAGAGAGAGAGAGTTGTGAGTTCATAGACTGCATGGGAGGGTGGACACATGGGTTGACAATCACAAAAGAAAGTTCATGGATTGTATGGAAGTGTGGACACACGGAGGTGACAACCACAAAAGAGAGATGCTTAATGGAAAAACAAAGATGGCTGGGTGACATTCAAGCAAACAGGACATAATTAGAAAATATCAAAGATATGACACTCTGTAACCACTTGTATTTTCCTGGTTCTCAAGAAACCTTTGCTTCATGACCAGGGACAATCAGCACCCATTGAATGGCCTCAGCTTTGCCAAGACAATGATTACATATTGACCTCATGATCTTAAATATCTTTCACACTAACGCTTCTCCCCAAAAAGCCTAGCTAAAGTAGCTAAAATGCAATCATGGGGTAACTTTCTCTTGACCATTCACTAATGGCCCTACTTTTTGTGAATCCCCTTCAACCTAACAGCTTTTTACACCACTCTATGAGCAGCCTGTTTCTTTCTACTATTGCTTTCTTTGAATTGAGAAGCCACATCAGATCAATTACATAACCTTTTTTTTGGAAGCGCTCAATTTTTGTCCTGGCCAATATGCTGGCTTTCACACAAAAAATGATGCTGTGAAGATTATGATCACTGCAGGTTTATTATGGCCCCCTTCAAGAAAAGCCATCAGAAACATATATGCAGTAAAATCCGCTGGTTCTACGAAGATGGCATACCTAGTCTTTATGGCATCCCAAAGAAAACCTGCGGTTCTTGATACGACCCTTCAAAGCTAGAGCCAAAACATCCAATTCTTCAACAAACCATAACTCCTTAACCATTGCCTGTCAACCATTCAATGTTCAATGAGGTTTAAGTGGAGGGCATTATTAGATTCCACTAAGCTATACTTGAATAAAACTACCAGTTGGGCTTCAAAAGAAGCAAAAGATGCTCAAAACCTCAAAGCAGGCTAGATTGCAGTTGCACACATTCTTGCCAGACCCTAATCTCAGAAAACATGTCCATAGTAGGGGATGAATGCACCTTATATTGGTGTAATTCTTTGTTCAGCTCTGAAACCAGCTGTTGAAACAGAGAAAGTGAACCCTCCATCGAATCCTAGGAAGAAAAACCACTCATCAAAGCACATTTCATACAGCAAAGAAAACGAATTTCATTGAAAATAATGCATTAAGATGATTTTCTGGACCTCTTCTTGAGTTGCTTTCAAAGATCCCAATAGTCTTGCAAAAGATGTGTGGAGCATCACCTCATTGTACTATGCCAAATCATCAAGGTGTAAGAAGCTGGAGTGACCAAGCAATTTAGCACTCTAAAGATTCATACTATTTCAGGTCCAAGGGCAGTTAAATTACAAGTTGCTTTGCAGGTGCGTGAGGAAGAGATTTTTGCAATTCTCTTCGGATGATGGCCGGATCTGTTCCATTCAAAACCTGCACTAAAAATAGGCACCACCAGCTCACTTGGAGCCAACAAAGGAGATATTGGCATGACTTGCTTACATAAAGCAAAAAACCTACCTGCCAACAACCAAGCAGCACACCAGTCGATGTCAAGACCACCCTCTCTAGAACAATGGAGAGCTCACAGCATCGGCTCGCCACAATTTCCACCTCTCTTGCCTCCACATCAATCTTTGTCATAAGTCATCCAAACACATGCAGCCCCACAGTCAATCTCCTATAGTCTCCAATTTGTATTATAGAATATGTGAACAAGATCCATAGCCTAGTGATGGAAGTGAGGGCTGCCACTGCAGGGACCCAAGGATCAAATCCATCTTAGCCTACAGCCATGGTGCGGTCTGTATCTATAAATAAGTCTCTCTCAAACAAAGAACAAAAGTATTTCACCTCAAGTGGTGTTGCCATTACAGGGTCTAGATGATGGGATGCATGGAACATGCTGAAATGATAGAGGTTCGGATCTTGATACCAGACTCCTGCAGAAGGTTTCCCCACGACCTTTAAAGGAGTTAGTTTATACCATGTCATTTAAGACACCACAACAGTAGTAGTTGACACCACCTTACCTGTTGGAAAATGAGGAGCAAGAATCCTTCTTACTATAACCCTGTGTTGTTACAGTAGAATATTGAAAAGTTAGTATTTTTCTGACACGTTTTCCATACAGTGTGCAGTAATCTCAATATCTGGTGTTCTCTGAGAACATACGAGATGGGCTTGGCATAACTAGGGTCAAGATATAAAACAGTCGCTCGAACTGCAGGATCTGCGGGCTGTTCAAAAGAACCAGGTTGGGGATTCTTGAGTGCAAGTTGAATAACAGCGACGACCACACTTTCTCAACTCGAAAAGCTACCCTATGCACTCCTAAGCTTTGGAGTACCTTCAAAATAGGCTGCACATTTCCATCCTTAACAATAAAGATGTCTGAGAGCTGTAAGAAAGGACCAAAAACTTTGAGTCAAAAGCAATGCCACCTGAATAAAGAATTTCAAGTCTACTATGCATTAAACCTCATGGAAATTAAAAAATGAAACTAACTTTGAATCTTTGTGCGACATGCATTTTACTTTTTATTTGTCATGGTTAATACAAGACCTGTTATCTGTATGGTGATACGAGAATCAAAGACTTAGATTTGTTGTCGTAACAAGAAAGATTTTTAACATCAATATTTATGTCGCTAATTCATTGCTTTAACATATTTATATCTGAAAGACCAACACCAACCATGTAAAAGCTTTCCGCAGCTGAGTACATACATGATGTTACATGCCGAAGCTTAAAGACTTGTCAGTTTTGCTTATAGAAGTGCATTTTTGCATGCAAGAGGGATTGACAAGAGAGATAAAGAGAGAAGTGCACAGTACACGGGATTGGGTTGGAGGTCCCAATACCCACTGAAAATCACCAACCATGGATGGGGTATTTGCTTTACTGCTGCAATACAGGAATAATGCAATTGTCTGGGGCTGAATCTGCCCAAAAACAGGAACTGAACCGATCTGCGTTTTCCTGAGGCTATACTTGGCATAGTAGGATCTAGATTTTTCAGCTTGTATAATCTCAGAGTCTGAGATCTTAGCTTTCAGTTTTTAGTTTTAGTTTACTGTTGCTTTTTCTTATTTAGTCCATGACAAGATTTCATGGACAATATGTACACATCATTTTGGTCTCATAGACCCTTTGGGTCTTTTGAAGACGTTAATATAACTTACTTTCAGTATTTCTCTCTCTCTCTCTCTCTCTCTCTCTCTCTCTCTCTCTCTCTCGCAACTTGCCCGGAGATGACCTCACACTCTCGCAACTTGCCCACATGAAAGAAGTTATGCCCGAGATAAGGGCAGCCCGAGAGAAAGGGAAAGTGGCCTTCTATAGAGATGGTAGAGTGGTGATTATGGAGAGGCGCTCTTCATGACGGCGCGAGACCTATGGGACTACACTCAAAGTTGCTACTTGGAATTGTAATGGATCTCTACGCCTTGATGTAGGGGCTTTTGAGGATAGTCTCACTGGGAGGGACATCATCTTCTACTGTGAGACGCATCAGGCTCCTGGACAGTCCATGCCACATGTTAATGGATACCGATGGGAGACAGCTTGTAGACAGGAGACTCGTTCAGAGCATAGAGGACGGGGCTCAGGAGGAGTGGCAGTATTGTTTAGAGAGGAGCTACAGCCACTGATACATATAGTCCGCAGAGATGAGCAGGCTAGGTACATGTGGGTTAGACTGAGGGCAGAGACCGGCAGATATCTCTACATTGCTATATGCTATTTTGCTCCTAGTACATCAGTGTATGCATCACCTAGCGGGCAGTCTCCCTTTTCTATTTTGGATGATGACATTTGGGAGTTCTCCAGGGATGGTGACATCATTCTCTTGGGGGACTTCAATGCCAGGACCGCCCATAACCAGACAGTATTTTATGATACCTCAGAGGAGATGTTGAGGGAGCTTGATGTTAGGGATATGGGCCTATCCAGACTCTCACAGGATGAGGAACATACAGTGTATGGGCGGTATTTGATAGACATGGGGACTGCACATGGATTGGCCATCCTGAATGGCCTACAGAGATTCCCGACATCGGGCGGTTTCACTAGCTTTCCACATCGGCATGGTGCTAGTACAGTGGACTATGTTATGGCTCAGCCCAGTCTCATTCCCTCTTTTCAGGATTTTATGGTAGGCACTAGGCCGGTTGGAATAGCAGTGGACCATGCTATCTTGTCCTTCAGTTCAGCACCGCTCCATTGGGACAGGTCTCCACACACACTCGTTATACCTTTACGAGGGAGACTGACACCGTATACACGGATGAGATATACAGACGCCTATGTGCCGAGGAGCCGGGACGGCCATTAGATGAGCTCACTCAGATATTGATAGAGACGCTTCATGCTGCAGCATCAGAGGCATATCCCCATAGTCAGCCTACACAGAGACGATCTGGGAACATGCCCCAGAACAGTTGGTATGATGAGGAGTACAGAGAGATGAGGATCAGATTACAGAGAGAGGTGCTCATGGGTGTTACCACTCACAGACAGTCACGGATTACCTTCCGGCACCTAGTGCGACGGAAGAAGAGGGCTTATCTTGCTCAGTTAGAGAGGGATTTGTACCAGTTGTTTATGAGTCAGGACTCAGGCGAGGCATGGAGACTATTCCATGAGCATTCACCATCACCAGCCATTACCTCCACAGAGATTTGGGGTGAGTATGCAGCATCCCTGTACACAGCACCAGGACAGCCGCCCCTGCTAGCCCCATCGGAGCCATGCCCAGAGACGTGTGCTTTCTTTACTGCTGAGATGGTAAGGAAAGCTATTGACAGGATGAGGACTGGGAGAGCATATGATCATGATGGTTTGGTAGCAGAGCACTTTATTCATGCCAGAGATATGCTTGCAGAGCTTATTGCTATGATGTTTAACCGAGCCATGTGTGAGGGTTTTCCTGAGACTTGGAATATGTCCACAATTGTGCCTATCTTCAAGTCAGGAGATCCTATGCTTCCTGGGAATTATCGTACCATCATGATTGGTCACACATTGGCTAGATTATATGCATCTATTCTTGAGCAGGAGTTGAGTAGATGGGCAGAGAGAGAGGGCATACGTGCATCAGGGCAGGCAGGGTTCAGGAGAGGTTTCTCCAGTCTTGACCATATCTTGACACTCAGAGCTATTATTGAGGAGGGCAGATTCTATGGCAGGAGGATTTATTGTTGCTTTGTGGATTTCCGCAAAGCTTTTGACACAGTACCGAGAGCCAGACTGATGCGCAGACTACAGGAGATGAGAGTGCCCACAGAGCTGATTTGGGGAATCATGGCTTTATACAGGACAGTTGTGGGGCAGGTACGTACTACCCAGGGTATATCTGAGATGGTTCACTCCACTATTGGGGTGAAACAGGGCTGCCCCCTTTCCCCCACCTTATTTGGGATGTATGTGGATGAGGTTTCGGACTATGTAGAGCGGGAGGGTGACAGAGGAGCACAGCTAGCAGGGACATGGATTCCGCTGTTATTGTATGCTGATGATATTGTGCTGATCTCAGATTCTCCAGAGGGGATGCAGCGTCATTTGGATGCATTGCACATGTTTGCAGAGGACAGTGGATTGTCTGTTAACCTTGGTAAAACCAAGGTGATGGTGTTTAACACCACAGCACAGTGGGTCAGGAGGTCAATGCCCACCTTTACATATGGTCAGGAGACAGTGGAGTATACAGATGCATATACTTACCTTGGTGTGGTTTTTAGTGGCCCACTATTTTCCTTGAGGAGAGCAGCGGAGACCAGATTGACCAGAGCTTATGCAGCATTGGGGAGACTAGAGAGGATGTGTTCGCAGGTTCAGTTTCAGGAACCTCGAACAAAGCTCTGGCTCTTTGACACTTTGGTCACTTCAGCCATGCTGTATGGAGTGGAGATATGGGGACCCTCAGTGGATCACCACAGCCGAGCTGGTAGCACTGATGGATGGAGACGTATGGAGAGGTCCTTGGTTTCTATGATTTCCCGGATGATTAGGGCCAAGGCCTCCGTACCACATGATATTATCCGTGCAGAGATGGCTGCCCCCCCATTGGTAGTAGAGGCACTCACTCGATCAGTCTCCTTTATACATAGCACTTGGGCTCTCCCTAGAGACAGATATGCTCGCTTAGCCCTGGAGTCTTCACGACAGTTGGCATCACAGGGAGACGGATCATGTTGGTATGCACAGATGACAGCTTGGTTCCAACTGCATGGCTTTAGTATGGACAGGCTACCTCCATTTCAGTACTCCTTGGATGCACCCTCCCTCTCTCTCACACGGGCAGAGATTACCAGACTTATCAGGCAAGACTTGACTCAGCTGGACACTAGGAGGACATGGATACAGCCGACACACGAGCTTGGTACGAAGATGGCTTTCTATAGAGATCATCTTCTCCAGCTCACGGAGGATGGGTTTGTGATTAGACCCAGCTACATGGATACTCATCTTTCTCATGGGGTACGGTGTGCTATTGGTCAGATGCGCACATCCTCACACCAGCTAGAGATTGAGACTGGCAGATTCAAAGGAGTACCAGCTGAGGCCAGGATTTGTCAGCTGTGCCAGATGGAGCCAGAGACAGAGTTACATTACATATGTCACTGTCCAGTATATTATGAGATACGAGGCCGTTTTCACTGCCTGTTCAGAGAGGGCTTTGGACCACTTTCTAGAGTCATGAGATACCAGGATCAGAGATGCCTCGGATTGTACTTGCTGGAGCTGCGTAGACATAGAGAGGGTCTCCTGAGAGGGAGGGGATCAGAGAGGGAGAGACACCTACAGAGGCAGATTACAGACTTCTTTCGACCACAGATTGAGCAGTCAGGTCAGCAGGCATTGCAGCTAGCCCCAGAGTACAGCCGCACCAGAGGTACACTGATTGATCGGGCTATAGAGCTGGGGCGGTCCAGGCGCCCCAAGATGAGAGGCCCATCTCGACACCGGCGGAGACTACAACAGAGGATCAGGACCATACTAGCACGGCATGGGAGACGTCCAGTCAGAGTACTCACCATGGAGGACATTGAGGATATCCGCCATCGAGCGATGAGAGACATCTTTGGATAGTGATGTGTATGATGCTTACCTTTGTTGCTGGAGTTTTCCTCCCAGATGTTATCCATTAGGAGCTCCTGGTACCGTATTTTTCCTCATAGTTGTTTCAGTTTCAGTTAGTTGTTTAGTTGTTTTTAGCTTTCCTTACACAGACATTGTATCAGATCCACTAATTGTTGTAACCTTTTTGGTCTCATAGGTCATTTTGGCCTTTTGAAGACGTTAATATATCATTTCATTTCATTTTCATTTTCTCTCTCTCACAGACAGGATTTGATCCAAAAGCACACCAGGGAGACTTGGTCGTCGGGTCCCCTTCCCACCAAGATGCAGTACTACAAAGATCATTTCCTTAGCTTCACAGAGGATGGATTTGTTAGACAACCAGGCTACATCGATGTACACATGTCCTCACGCTATGAGGGTGACTATTGGTCAGATCAAAGTTTCCTCTCACACTCTAGAGATTGAGGCAAGGAGACAAGCACGGACCCCTAGAGAGGACAGAGTATGCAGATTATGCCATAGAGAGGTAGAGTCAGAGGAGCATTAAATATGCAGATGCCCTATATATTATGAGATCAGAGGGAGATACGACTGCTTGTTCAGAGAGGGTTTTGGCCCACTTAGCCAGGTGATGGAGTATCCTGATTAGAGATGCCTAGGCCTTTTCCTCCTTGAGCTACACCAACATAGAGAGAGGCTTCTATAGGTACAGAACCAAAGATCCCAGCCACAAATCATCAGCTTCTTTAGGCCTATCAGCGAGCCACATCCCCCTCCCCTGTATCATCTACCTCCCGACGAGGGCTCACACTACAAAGAGCCTCAAAGATCAGAGCTCCCAGGAGACCGCGACTACCCGGACGCAGACCACCACTACTCCATCAGGCCCAGTCTGCCCAGTTCCAGGCGTACATACCGACGCCACACACTACCATCTACTTCACACATGACATGGCAGACATATACACTGGCAGAGTAGAGGATGGGCTCCTACTCATGGATCCCTTGGCACCTATGGATACTATTACAGCCCAGCTGGCATCACTCCTACACACGGCTGCATTACAGAGCTTCCCACATCGTGTCCACTCAGGAGAGCCTGCGAGATCTGGGACTATGCCCCAAAACAGATGGTATGATGACGAGTGCAGAGCCCTATACTCACAGCTCCGCATACAGCGAGCCTTGGGAGCCATCACAGAGCAGGAGTCGAGGAGAGAGATGAGACTTACTCGCCGCAAAAGGCGGGCCTTCGCAGAGATACAGGAGCTAGAGATCTTTCATTTCTTCATGAGAAGAGATAGCCCTATCTCATGGCGGCACTTCAGAGAGCCCCGGACACCGACACCCATTGCAGACCCACAGACATGGCACACATATGCAGAGGGCCTATACCACGCCCCACAGCAACCACCTATACCTCAGCTAGCTTCTTTACCCACTCGATGGTAAAGGAAGTTATCCGCCACCTACAGCATGGACGGGCCGCTGACCATATGGACCTACAGGGTGAGCATCTCATATATGCACTAGATTCTTTGGCTCCTTTTCTTGCACACCTGCAGATATGACATGGGGCATCTATGCATTATATGAGCAGGTTTTTGGGCGAGTCAGATGCCCAGGAGGTATGTCCGAGACTATTGCTAGCACCATTGGTGTGAAGCAAGGATGCCCACTTTCCCCCACGCTATTTGGGTTATACATTGATGAGGTGGCTGACTTCATTACACGGGGAGGCGGAGATGGAGTTGATCTAGCAGGTACCTCAGTACATATTATGCTTTATGCTGATGATATTGTATTAGTGTCTGAGTCTCCAGGAGGTCTACAGCAGCATCTACATGCACTCGATGATTTCTGTGAACCTTGGGAAAACCAAGGTTATGGTCTTTCATACATCGAGACAGGGCAGGAGTCGGCTGACATTCACTCTCGCAGGACGCCAGGTGGAGGTGGTGACATCATACGTGTACCTAGGGGTTACCTTCTCTGCAACAGCCACGCGCCTCACCATGGGTTCAACAGCCAGAGCCAGATTGACACGGGGATATGCAACATTGGCTATGCTAGAGAGACAGTGCCACAAGGTGCATTTTCAGGAACGCCGGACGAAAGGGTGGCTATTTGACACATTAATCACACCGGCACTGATGTATGGAGCAGCGGTACAGGCCCTCATGATGGCACGCATGATACGCAGCAAACCGTCAGTACCTCATGACATTATCCGAGTAGAGTTTGCTACGCCTCCTATGATGGTAGAGGCCATATTCCAGACTATATGCCTGCTTGATAGATTCAGAGAGATGCCACAGGACAGATTGTCATACAGAGCTTTTGAGGCATCTAGACAGCTGGCTGAGGCAGGAGACAGAGGATCATGGTATGCATAGGTCACACATTGGTTCTCACAGCATGGCCTAGACATGGATCATCTACCACCATTCCAGTATGACAGGGATGCACCACATATCCGTCTCTCTCATAGTGAGACGAACAAAGTATTGAGATAGGACCTATGGTAGCTCTATACACAAGAGACATGGATATCACCTACACAGCCTCTTCCACCAAAGATGCTATACTACAGAGATCACTTCATGAGTATCACTGATGATGGATTTATAGAGAGGCCTAGATACATGGAGGGCTTTTTACCACACGCCTCCCGAGTAGCTATTGGTCAGCTTAGAGTCTCATCACATCGATTGGAGATCGAGACTGGCAGAGCAGCACGGATCCCCCGAGAGGAGAGGGTATGCAGATTGTGCAGAGAGGAGGTGGAGAGTGAGGAGCATTATGTATGCAGATGCAGAGCATATACAACCATCAGAGAGAGATATCCCATTTTATTCAGAGAGCCACATTCCCTACGCCAGATCTTTGAGGTAGCAGACCAGCGCATACTAGGGAGATTCATTCTAGACAAACAACGTCACAGAGAGACATCACTACAGGCTCAAACAGCTCCAGAGGGGGGACGACAGACACAGATTACTACATTTGTTCAGAGATCCACCCCACTCCCAGCCCCTACACAGCAGGGAATTACTCTCCAGAGAGCAAAGACACTCAGAGTCCGCAGGAGACAGAGGACACCTGGCTTTCGGACACCACGCCTATACCAGAGAGAGATGACAGAGATCAGAGCTTTGTTTCACAGAGAGGGTGCGAAGCGACTGGCTCGCTTCAGAGCAGACCCAGGCATGTTCTTCAGGGAGCTGTGGACACCCCCTTCATTGATGTATACCATTCTATACCCCCAATATGGTACAGGATGGAGCTAGCTAGGTTGCATATCATGATTGTATACTCCATGCATATAGCTGTGCATTCTCCTAGTAGTAGAGCTCCATCACCTCCCCCACTCATTGTACTTATTGCACACCCAGATTCAGCTTTTTTAGTTCAGTACTTTTTCATTTTGTTGGGATGACAGAGGATACCCCACACAGGTACACTGATTTGTCTCATAGGCCGAGTTCGGTCTTTTGGAAGACGTTAATAAAATCTTTCTTTCTTTCTTTCTCTCTCTCTCTCTCTGCCACCTTCCCATGCTGCAAAGCCTTCTACAGGCTACCCCCATGCTTGATATCCTTGATGGCCCCTCCTCCGACCAAGGGGTTAGCTCCATAGGCTGTATAATGATGACAATCCTTTTTGTATCATATGGCTCGAATTTGACATTCCCAACTCAAAGCTCTAGTCTTTGTTTTCTTTTGTACCATGATGTCTACACTATTGTATCATTTTTGGTCTCATAGACCCATTGGGTCTTTTGAAGACGTTTAATATAACTCTCTCTCTCTCTCTCTCTCTCTCTCTCTCTCTCTCTCTCTCTACCTAGCAAAGTAGGATCTAGATTTTTCATCTTGTATAATCTCAGAATCTGAGATCTTAGCTTTTAGTTTTTATTGTTGCTTTTTCTTATTTCATCCATGACGAGATTTCATGGACAAATATGTACACATCATTTTGGTATCACAGACCCTTTGGTCTTTTGAAGACGTTAATATCTTTCTCTCTCTCTCTCTCTCTCCCAACACCCGCCCTTGCTCGGGCCCCCAAGGGCCAAGGCAGCAACATAATCCTCTCTCTCTGAATGGGGCTCTGAAACTGCCCACCCAATTGTGCCCACCTAGTTGAATAGAATCCCATGAAGGTCAGGGAAATGGGATGGCCTATCCCAGCAGCTGAACAGTTTTTATCGGTTGGATGGAAACACACCTAAATGCATGCACGGAGAAACCAGTTCTGGGCTCACTACTCAAAGATGGCCGTAAGGAAATCCAAGAAATAATGGCGATCCAAGAGGACTCCTATGAGAAAGCATTGGAGGAAATGAAGGAAGCCCACGCCATACAGGTTGAGAAGCTCTCCAGTGAGGTGAGAGCAAGTGGAATGCCTCACATATGAGCTCAAAGAATGCCGAGGAGGAGGGGGAACTCACACACATGGAAGAGCTTACCAAGAGTATCGAGGCAAGGATTCAAGAGAATGCTGACTTAGTAAAACAGGAAGTCAAGAAGGAGTGGACAGCAAAGGTCAAGAAACATCGTGTCACGGGAACGGCAGAGGGTGGGTGGCTCACCCAAAGAAAATGCCTTGGAGCTGTGCAAGAAACTGAAGGTGGAAGGTTCCCCATTTGTGGATGAGGAAAGGATACCATCCGACCATGTCCACTTGTCCTCCGTTTGCCGGGCTTAGGGAGTCGCTAGGCATTTTTAGAAACCAGGGTAGCCTTGAAGGGGGAAGAGATCTACTTGGATGAGAATCTGACCCTGACACAGGTGGCACACAGGAAGGCCTCGATGGAGAAGATAATGACCCCGTAAGTGGACAGTATACCGAGATGGGAGAGTCATCATTACAGAGAGATGCCTCAAAATGTGAAAAGTAAATGTTTAAATGTGTAATGTTCAACTTTGCTACTAGGCCTTTGAGAAAGATTTTAAAATGTGAAGGGTTAAAAGACTAAGTTCCTACATGATGTAATGGGTGTGAAGCATTTATAATTTAAAGGGGTACAAATGTACACGAGTGGTATGTGATGCTGAAGGGCGCGTATGTTCACGTGAATCTTCAACTACTTCCTTAACAACAATGTAATCATGCAAATCTAATGATAATAGAATCATCATTCATCTCTCCTCTCCTGTGCATATACTTGAATCTGTGTGTCTTTAGTTATGTGAGGGAGGGCTTCAATTTCCGCCAGCATATTGGTATTAGAGCCTAATGGCTAATCGCCTGTTTGATCCTGGATAGAGAGATAGAATCGATAGTCGGATGAAAGAGGAATACAGGGAGAAAGAAAGAAGCATTCACGCGCTTGCTAATGTGAGAGAGAGAAGAAGAGTCCATGACTTGGTTGGCTGGATGTGAGCAAGGTGGATGAAAGAGGAATACAGGGAGAAAGAAAGAAGCATTCACGCGCTTGCTAATGTCAGAGAGAGAGAAGAAGAGTCCATGACTTGGTTGGCTGGATGTGAGCAAGGTGGCGAACAAAGTAACAAAGAAGGTCGAAGCCAATACAGCATGCACCAATTCGCTAAAAAGAAGCCATCGCCTCAACCTGTAGAAAAAGAAAAAATGGAAAGAAAAAAAAGAGGTTTATTAATATAACCTTAATATACAAAGGTTAATAAAACCTTTAAAAAAACGAGAAGCTCATCGTCATCGTCTACGCACAGTAGAAAGTGCAGACCTGCAAAGATAAGAGAAAGGAGGCCGCCCAGCAGTGCAAGAAAAAGAAAAGGGGGGGCTTTCTCATCAGCTTAGCAGCAAAAGGAAGCAAACCCGAATTTGCAGAGAGACAGAGAAAGAAAGAAGGGAAGTTATATTAACATCTTCAAAAGACCAAAAAGGTCTATGAGATCAAAGCGATGTGTTCATAGTGTCCATGAAATATTGTCATGGATGAAATAAGAAAAAGCAACAGCAAACTAAATCTAAAAACTGAAAGCTAAGATCGCTGAGATTAAATGAAAAATCTAGATCCTGTTATGCCATGTATAGGGTACAATAAGTGATGGGATATGGGATACAGTCGATCAACCCCGTATGTCAAGCAAGAGCCCATCCAGATGTCCATCATGGGTGGTACAAAAAGGCTAGAGATGTCGATAGTCTCCTGTGAGGATGAGGCTGCTCGATGATCTCCTGAATCCGGGGCTGATGAGCTAGGGGTGGTCGGGGTCCGACAGGACGAAGGACTCTAGCTCTCTACAGTGTGCATGCCCAATCTGATGTTCCTCCCATGGGCCTACTGCAAGGGCGCACTGTGGTATAGGCTCCCATATCCACTATGATAGACTCTTGTGCCTCCCTATCCTCCCCTCTAGGCTGGAAAAAACCGGTGATGGTAAGCTGAGAGGACTGTTGGGGGCATGGATCTCTGAGTAGTGACTCTCTGTGTCTGCTGAGCTCCAGTAGAAAGAGTCCAAGGCACCTCTGATCTGGGTACTCCATGATCCGGGATAAGAGTCCAAAGCCCTCTCTGAATAGACAGTAAAATTTCCCTTTGATCTCATAGTAGACTGGGCACTGGCAAACACAGTCCTCCTCTGACTCAACCCCCATTTGATATAGTCTACATGTCCTGTCCTCTCTGGGTATCCACTCAGCTCTGCCAGTCTCTATCCTCAGTCTATGGGATGATACCCTAAGCAAGCCAATGGCTATCCTCATAGCATGGGACACGAAGGCAGAGAGAGAGAAAAAAAAACAACACCTGTCGGCTTGCAGAAAGAAAAAAAAATGAAAGGTTTTGGTAATAACAAAATCTTAGTATTTTCTAAGGTTAGAAATCTTAACCAACATAAGAGTTTGTTCACATGCGGCAAATAGACTCAAAGGAAAATCACCATTTTCTGTTCAAAACTAAAGTACCCATATTCCCTGTGATCAAATCTGAAGCACAATTTACATACAAGTCAAATAAGGGTTAAAGAATTTAAGAAAAATGAAGCATTCAACATTAAGGATGCGTCTGTTGAAGCAATAAAACAAGTGGAAGATGAAGGCGAAGTGTTCAACTACATTCATGAAGTCAAAGGTCAAAGTCGGAAGCCCAAATGCAAAGTGAAAGTGGTGAATTTCAGCATTCATCATATTCAAAGTCAAAGCAAAGAAGTAAGTGAAGAAGATCTCGAAGAGATAAGAAGTGAAGACAAAGGTGTCAAAAGATGCAAGACGATATGTGGGGAGGAAAGCTCCTCGAATGTCATCCAATTCTAATAAGTTGGTGACATGATGAAGTGAAGACTCCTCGACGAGGAGATGAAGATGTTTCCAAAAGGAAGTGTGCAAGACACATCCATGGAGAGCTTGTGACTAGATGATCGACTCCAAAGAGTAGGAGTGACAATTGGCAAATAATTTTTAAATTTCACAAGGTATCTCCTGGGAAGCTTCCCATGTGGTAACTCTCTCTCCTTGTGAAATACAATCTGCTCTAGCTAGAGGATCTCCTCAAGCTCATCAATCTTGGGCGGATCTTTTGTGACAGGCTCTTTTGGATCTGGCCCCACATACTTCCACAAAAGACTCATGTGAAAAGCATTGTGAATCTTCCAATGACTGGGTAAAGCCTAACCACTCAGGCAGAGGAGAGGAAGGAGTCCCCTTATGCATCATTGTCTAATGAGATCTCTCTGTGTCATGTTGGGACTAGGTGAAGTTCTCCTCATTTGGGACTTCAACACTAGGACCAAGAGTGAGCAATCTCAGTTAAAAAGTTTTGAGGACCCTATCAGACTACATGCACTTGACCAAGAGGGAACAGGATTGCAACAGGCTTCTCAGGACCTTGGAGCTGTCACTAGATATGAGAGGCACCTCCTGGAGTTGGATCCTCCGCATGGTCTCGTTATTTATAACGGAATGGCCCGACCACCTGGCTAGCTCCTAGTAGCTGCACCGTATAATTATGCCCAATGTGATCAAAAGGCATTAAGTGTGCAATACCAGACCGCATGAAGTCCACATGTGCAAGAGGTAGTGCAGGTCCTGATCTTGCATTCAATGAGCTGTCTGGACTACGTGTGGTTCGGATGCAATATGACACATAGAGCATAACACATAGAAGGGAACACACAGAAGGGATGATTCCTAGTATGAGAGTAACAAAGTTCAAATTCATTAGATGCTATCTTGTATAGCATATCGCGAAGTATCTGGTGCAAAGTAGCAAACCCCCACGTGTATGTATCTAGTGGGTGTAAGCTGAGCCTAACCCGGCATCCTCATCCCGCTTGACTATGCTGATCATACCCTAAAGGTGCGACTGCTACTCCTTTTGACCCTCATACTCCTTTTGTCCTGTGGGTATTCCCATGGTAAGCTTACTCCCACTGGTATCCGGTGATATGAGGCAATCCCCTCTCTGGGCTCTGGTGTGTCTCCGTATAGAAGACGATATCTCGTGCTGTAAATGTCTCCTGGAAGCCTCCCACATCTGATCACAGAGTCCCATTACAGTTCCAGGCTGCCATCTTGATGTGTGTAGTCTCATAGACCCCGCTCCCCTATTTAGTGTTGGCAGAGATTGAAGCCCTCCCTCACACAACTAAACACACACAGATTCAAGAGACAGATGAATGATGATTCTATTATCATTAGAATTGCACGATTATATTGTTGTTCACAAAGTAGTTGAAGATTCTTGTGAACATACGTGCCCTTAAGCATCTTATACCACTCGTGTACATTTGTACCCCAATCATAAATGCTTCACGCCCATTACATCAAGTACGACCTTAGTCTTTCAACCCTTCACATTTTAAAATCTTTCTCAAAGGCCTAGAAAAGTTGAACTGTACACATTTAAACATTTCCTTTTCACACCCTCCACTCACAAGCTTTCCATATCATCAGGGATCGAACACGGTAGATTATATTATGGGACCCCCTAAGCTTGCTTCACTCATCTCCAAGTTCACCATCCCCTCATGCCCTCTTGGAGCCAACCACACCTACCTCTCCTTCACCATTACTTGTACACCACCCAACTCACCACCACCGCCATCCACCTCCCACTATTCCAAAATCCACTTCACACATGAATGTGACCACATATATGCCAACAACATTGATCGCAGTTTGGTAGATATGGACCCATCAGTTCCCCTTGCCACCCTCACCTCCCAACTCACCAACACCATACATTCTGCAGCCATAGCCATTCCATACACCCCCTACTCTAATGCTAGGCCTCTGCCCCATAATGGTTGGTATGACGACGAGTGCTGCACCACACACACTAGTCGCAAGCGAGAGGTAGCGACTGGTCAAATCCTCAAGCGTGATACACAAAGGATTGACCACTCTCTCACTCACCACAAGAAACAAGCATATGTGATGAAGCAATACTAGGAGAGTTGGCTCTCCTTGAGCGGCAACTCTCTCACTCACCACAAGAAACGAGCATATGTAATGAAGCAATACTGGGAGAGTTGGCTCTCCTTGAGCGGCAACTCTGCCGAGGCCTAGCATAGGTTGAGGGAGCAACGCCCACCCACACCATCACAGATCCTCACATCTAGCACACTTACACACTCTCACTTTACCATATTCCCAATCAGCCTCCACTCCCACACCCACCCAAACCTCGCCCCACTAGATCCACTTTCTTCACATCAACCATAGTGGAAAAGGCCATCCGAAAACTCCAAAACGGTCGCTCGCAGGATCATGAGGGGATCAGATCGGAGAACCTATCACATGCAGTTGGCAACCTTGCACCCCTTTTGGCTTACATGTTTAACAAGCCACTAGTGGAAGGCTTTCCCCACACTTGGTCATCACACATCATCTCATCCATACACAAAGTTGGGGACACTATGGAGCCCAATAACTACAGGACCATCATGATCCGCCATACCTTGGCCTAGCTATATGGATCCATGCTCGAGAAAGAGCTCAGCTCATTGGCAAAGGGAGGGGCATAGAGCACGAGGCCAGGCAAGGTTCAGGTGGACCTTCTCCACCCTAGATCACATCTTCACACTCAGGAGCCTCATTGAGCAGGCTAAGGCCGATGGCCGACGCCTCTACTATTAATTTGTGATTTTTGCAAAGCCTTTGATACGGTGCCACATGATCACTTGCTACAGCGCCTACAGATCCTTAGGGTTCCATCAGACATGATTTGGGGCATTATTGCTTTATATGAGTCAGTGGTTGGGAGGGTGAGATGCCCTAGAGGACTCTTAGAGGAGATATCTAGTACTATTAGGGTGAAACAGGGCTGCCCGCCATCCTCCACCCTCTTTGGGCTATACATTGACAAGATCTCAGACTTTATTGATAGAGAGGGACGTGGAGGTAGGCATACTTGAGTCGACTCTTATATGCTGAAGATATAGTGCTTATTGCAGACTCCCATTCGGGACTACAGAAACACATGGATGCCCTACAGGACTTCTGTTTGCAGAGAGGCTTGTAAGTTAACCTTGGGAAGACCAAGGTCTCATATGTCTACTTGGGGCTCACTTTCATGAGCTCTGACAGCCGCTTCTCTATAAGACAGGCATCACAGGACAGACTGACTAGGGGATACACAGTGCCACCAGATACATATCCAAGAGCCCAGCATGAAGGGCTGGCTTTTTAACACACTACTGACTCCAACAATGATGTATGCATCCCCATTCTGTGCACCAAGCTTATCAGCGACAGATTGGCAACGCATAGAGCGTCCATAAATTTTGATGCTATCCGGATTGATGCGAAGCAAACCATTTGTCCCTCACCATATCATTCAAGCAGAGTTTGGTACAGCACCTATGGTGGTAGAGGCCTTATTCCAAATTGTCACATACATACAGAGGATAAATGCAATGGATTCATCACGGTTACCGTACCTGACACTAAAGTCTTCTCGAGCAATAGTGGCAAGAGGGGTGTTGTCACAAATTGCGGAGGGGACCCGGAAGACCACCACTTAAAATACCAAATACAGAGCATGAAAATACAACGGAAGAACCATATAACATAAAGACACCACATTGAGCCAGAACGGGCGGCCCCCTGTAGGAACTTCTTTATTCACACAGAAGCTTTTACAAGATACCAAGGTGCAAGTGCATACAGCACCGGATTTTCAACAAAACATCAGCACAAATCTCTTGCCCAGATATCTATCCAAAGCCAAGACAAAACATAGCTCCAAAAAGCCATCTAATAAACTATCTCAAAACAGTCCCATAATCAGCCCATAAACTGTCCATAAAATAGTCCGGAACGGAGCCCAAAAGCAGCCCCGAACTCCGCGCCAAAACAGCCCCAAAACTGACCCTCAAATCAGCCCCAAAGGAGCTCTCAAAGCAGCCCCAAAAATAGTCCATAAACCAGTCCCAGAAGAGCTCCCAAAACTGTCCCAGATTCCTCCTAAAAATAGTCCCAAAAAGGAGTCCAATCAGCCCTGCCAAGATCTGGGAGAAAGCAACCAGTGATAATAAAAGAAAATAGAGTGAATCAAAAGAAAAAAAAATCAATCGACCACATGGCATAATGTAAACCACACAATTTGTGGGTGGAGAGAGAGAGAGAGAGAGAGAGAGAGAGAGAGAGCCATGTGGTTGTCCTGCAGGAAGTCGACCAGCTCTATGGGAGGTTTGGAAGAAGTCAACCAGCCTAGTAGAGAGTATGGATCAAGTCAACCATCCCGGTAGAAGGCATAGAGCAAGTCGGCTATTCCTGTAGCCTATAGGAGCCATGGAGGAAGTCGACCAGCAAAGGAGAGAGAGAACTGTAGTCGGCGGCCAGCAGAGACAAAGACCCCAAAGGGATAAGCATCAAATCAGCTGCAAATCCCTGCTTTTATGAAGCCCATTACCTCAAAAATAGCATGTGCTTTTCCTTCTTCTTTTTTTCCGAGAAAAGATCCTTTCATTAGTTATATAAAAAAACACCCGCTGGGCTACAAAAAAAAAAACTCTCCTGCTCATAAGAAGGTAGAGCAGAGATCCAATCAAGGCAGCTAGGGAGACTCTCCCTAGATGAAAAAAGGTACAAATATCAGTACAAATAACTGAGAGGCTATATCATACAATAGGAGGGGGGAAAAGCCAAACAGGTGGCCTGTAATGCCAGCAGGGGGTACCCGCGTGTAGTGTATAGAAGGGGCCGCTGCGCCAAGTGGTGTGAAAGGCCTGGCGCCACAAGATCGCCGCATCTGAGTCGCCCCGGATGCGGTCATACTATCCTCGCAGGGTGTGGATCAACTCTTGCCAAATCCCCCGCAGAGCCTCTGCTCTGGTGGCTCCAATCTCCCCTCAAAGGCCTTGAAACACTGAGCTCTCAAAGTGAACCAGATGGTGAGGCTGCTGAGGAGCTCCCATCGTAGATCCCTCTCCTGTGTCCAGTCGGCGGATGAGAAATCCGGTGAAGGAACAAGGTGAGGCTGGCCCCTAATGAATCTGATGGCATGGCTGTCCTGCTCCGTCTCGTATCCCAGCGCAGGCCCTGACGAAGTCGACCAAGCAACAACACCCCATGTATACATGCCCTCTGGAAAGAGGGGGGTCAAAATGCGCGGCATCCTCAGCCGAATCTGCTGCGCCTGTGGACAGTCCCATAGGCAATGTCTCTGTGTCTCCAATGGGTGGCCGCATCGGATGCAGGCCGCCGGAAGACCACTGTAGACAAGCCAGGTGCCAACTGCAGAGCCCCTGTGGGCAACCAGCCAACCACTGGAAAGTCGAGATCCTGCGTGCCTGTCAACTAGCCTAGAGCCTGGTCCAAAAATCCTCCAGGAACTCCTGTGAGAGTCCCTGTAGCCGCCAATGCTCCGATGCAGTTGGAGAGACCATCCTCCTCGCAGTCAAAATATGCCTCCCCAACCGAACAGTGTACTGGAAAAATGTAATCTCTGTGGCCTCGGGGGACGCATAAAGATCATGCCACTCGTACTCGCCAGGGTCCCACTGGAGCCGGGCCAAGGGACACGCAGCATATGCCCATATGCGCCAATCAGAGTCCACATCTGTAGGGTCTGGATCAATATGCCACTTCCGGGAAGCGGTGGCCACTACCCGTATCCTCTGAAAGATGCACTCTGCAACCAAAGGCGACTCCGCCTCCACTCTCTGAAGTCTGCCCTCATCCTGGATCTCATAGTAGAGGCATCTACCATCCTCAGTGCAAGCTCTGACAGCAATCAGGATCTCCAACTGTGTAAAGGCTCCCATCCACCGTGGGGCCGCTGGCTCGAAAGGCGTGAACCACTCCTCAGTAAGTGCTTCCTGAATGTTATCCCTCATAATCAGCCCCCCTCTGAAGTGACTCAGCCTCTCCACCTGGACCTCCTCTGGGAGACTGCAGAAGGCCTGCCAGTCTCCAAAACTGCGTGCTGGGCCTGCCGCCAATGGTCCCCAGGCTAGACAAGGCCGAGAACCCAGCATATGACCCTACTCAGTGCGTACTGCGGGGCTCCAGATGAGCGGCTGTCTGGCCCGCTCCTCATCACAAGTAGGAGGTCTCTGAGAAAGCCCCGGTCTCAACAGCTCCCAAGCTCGCAGGATGCTCAAGGCAAATGTGTCCTCCCATCCCCTACTGAGGCATGTCCTCCTCATCTCTATGAAGATCCATCGTATCTTTGGTGCCCAAGTGCCCCCTGCTGGGGGAGCCCTAGCCTACAGTCGCTAAAAAAGAAGCTCCTCCCAAGGCTCAGCGCCTTGAAGCAGCCCCCGAACAATAAGCTTCCCCAATAAGGCTCTACTCTGATCAACTAGATCTATAATGCCCAAGCCCCCCTGGGCCAACGGAAGAGTAATAACTGCCCAAGCAACCTTAGCTCGGGCTGGCTGACCATCCCACCCAGACCAAAGAAAGTTCCTGATCAGCCTCTGTACCTGGCTGATGCAAGAGCTCGAGAAGATCCAGCAAGACGTGATGTACCACATGGTTGCTAAAAGCACCTGATTTGTCACCACCACCCTCCCAGCCAAGGATAGCCGAGCTGTATTCCAATACAAAAGCTTCTTCCGAATGCTCAGAAGAAGCGGGGCGATCTACTACTCAGGTGACAAATCAAGTCCAATCTGGCATCCCAAATACCGCACTGCTGTGCCAGGAGGAATCCATCTAAAACTCGGGTCTGGGCTCCATGCCAGAGCAGGAGCGCTACTGATCCAAAAGGCCACTGTCTTGCGCCAATTGATCAATGCTCCCGAAGCTGCACCAAAAACCTGTAGCGACTGCTCTGCCCTCTAAAGATTGGCCTCCTCGCCATGCAAAAACAATCCCGTGTCATCAGCAAACTCAAAATCGAGCAGGTCCTCACCCCGAACTGGGAGCTGGAGTCCTCTCAAACCAATCTCCTCTGCTGTCACATACATGCTCATAGCCTCAACAAAGAAGAGAAAAAGAAACGGGGCGAGAGGGCACCCCTGACGAACTGATCTCGTCAACTCAAAACTCGGCCCCCATCCTCCTGCCATCAGCACCTGGCTACGAGCTATGGAATATAGAGCCGCCACTCCTCGAATCCAGACTGGCTCAAAACCTAGGCGAAGCATAGTGCCCTCTAGGAAACCCCAATCGACTCTATCGTATGCCTTCTCAAAATCAAGAAGCATCACGACCAGGTCCTCACCGAGAAATCAAGCTCAGGCCGTCGCCTCCCAGAAGGTGAAATTGATGTCAAGGATACTGAGCTCCTTGACAAATCCTATCTGGGTAAAGAGTGGTACAATGATATGCTCTGTCCAGCTTGTCGAGAAACCCTCACAAATGGCACGATTAAACACATGTACGATGAGCGGAGCCAAAGTGTCTCGTGCATATGAGAAGTGCTCTCCAACTAGCCCATCATGATCCTGTGCCTTTCCATTCTGTAACCTGTCTATCGTATCTAGCACCATCCGCATAGTAAAAAAGGTGCTGCTAGCCGGTCTAGCTCCCAGTGGAGGGGGGGTGGGGGGCTATCCTGGTGCATCATATAGCTCTCTAGCATAAGTATGCCATGCCTCAGGTGGAGTAATCGGAGTACCAAGCTGTCTCTCCTGAAACATCTTCCATGCCCTCTTGCTGTCCTTCCCTAGGAAGAGTTGGTAGATCTCCTCCTCTAGCTTAGCCAGATAGGCTCGTTTCTTCCTCCGCACAAGGCGCCGAAAGATCATCCTGGCCTGTCTATGCGTGTGAGACCCAATGACAATCTCACGATGTAGCTGTGCTCATGTCTCACGACACTCATCATCATACCAACTCTTCTGTGGGGCAATGCTGCGGGGGTGGGTGGAAGGGATCATAGTGCAGGGAAAAGCATATGAGGCGGATGCATGTAGAATACCTGCCAATCCTCTAGTGATCTCGTCCAGAGAGCTATGCGGGTCTAAAGCGAACAAGCCATCAAATACTGCATCCCGATAAACCCCAACTGTCTCACGTGTAAACTGATATCTCGGGTACCTAGGTAGATAAGTGGCTGGCCCATCTCTCGGGGATCTACCTACTAGTGTGAAACTCAGGTATGCATGATCGGCTGCTATGCCAATGGGCCTATTGGAAATCGTGAAACCCCGCACATCAGGTATCAATGAAGGAGATCCCATTAAGTAGTCCACTGTGCTTGCTCCCCCTTTAGAGTTCCAGTGTGTGAGAGCATCTGATCCTTGCCATCTCAATAAGCCATTGTATATGACCAACCCATTTGCACTCCCGAGTGTGAGAAAATGCCTGCCATAATCTGTAATCTCCCCCTCATCCTGTGCTGATCTCTGCAACCCTACATCCTCTGTCGCGATCTGCTCTGTGCCTGTACGTGCATTAAAGTCTCCCAATAGTAGTATGTCTCCCATGCTGGCAAACCTCATGATATCATCATATAGTGGTATATAGGGCGACTCTCCTGATGGTGCAAACCTGGAGTGGGCTGGGGGAAAGTAGCATACCACCACATATAGCTCGCGGAGCCCCCCTCTGCATATTCGGACCCACATGTACCTCGCATCTGCATCTCTATGTACCACATGTATTTTGTCACGAAGCTCCTCCCTGTAAAGTATTGCCACTCCTCCAAATCCTCTGGTACCTCCCTCTGTGCGTGGCTGAGGGCGGAAAACTGATTCCCATCTATAACCCCGGACGTCAGGAAGCCTCTTGTTTGTGCACTGATGGGTCTCCGTATACATAGCAATATCACTGTGTCTGAAAGTATCCTCAAAGTATCCTGCATCTGTTCTAAGGGCTCCGTTGCAATTCCATACCGTGAATCGCAAGGTCTCATAGGCCGCGCACCGTCAAGCAGGCCTCCTCTCCGTAATGATGACTCGACCATCTCTGTATATCGCCCATTTTCCCTCTTTCCTTGCCTCAAGCACACGTGGCATGTGTTCCTTCCGGTGTGCTATCTGTGCCAGTGTAAGGTCCTCATCCAAATAAATCTTTTCCCCCTTAAGGGCCATCCTTTTGGAGAGGAAGGCCTTCTTCTTCTACAAGTCACCAAATTCTACTATCATCGCGAGGCCTCACAGTGGACGCTGCTTGGTGATAGAGTGATTGGGGAGTTCTTTGAGATTACCGGACCCCTCCATGCTCGAGCAGGTGTACGCCAGCTCAGGAGACAGGACGGATCGTTAGCCACTGAGCCCGGGGAGATTAGAGCCATTGCCACTGAGTTCTATAGAGACCTACTTTCAGCGGAGCCAGCCCCACGGAGGCACGTGACGCTTGCAGACAGACTGTGGGGGCCCATGTGCAGAGGAGGGTCACAGATCGTATGCGCACAGTTCTGGGTGAGCCTCTTTCAGAGGATGAGCTTGTTGAGGCTTTGAGGGTCCTTCCGCGCCATAGTTGCCCTGGGAAGGACGGATTGACGCCTGCCTTTTTTATGCGCTATTGGGACCTTTTGGGGCCAGGCCTCCGCAAGGGCTTTCAGTATGTTTTGGACACTGGGGTGATGCCACATAGCTTTTCAGAGGGCCTGATCTTTTGGGGCCTTTTGGGACCAGGCCTCCGCAGGGGCTTTCAGTATGTTTTGGACACTAGGGTGATGCCACAGAGCTTTTCAGAGGGCTTGATCTTTCTTATCCCCAAGGGGGAGGGAGTGTCTGATGATATTCGGCATTGGAGACCTATTACGATCCTCAATACTGTCTACAAGGTCCTGGCAAAGGCCTTGAGTTTGAGGATCCAGCCCTTCCTTGGGGAGCTGATTCATTTGGAGTCGGAGCTGAGCCGATGGGCAGAGAGGCATGGTCATCGAGCACATGGACAGGCTGGCTTCAGGAGAGGATTTACTACCTTGGATCACATACTGACACTTCGGGCACTTATTGAAGAGGGCACGGCACAGAAGAGAAGGATATATTGCTGCTTTGTGGACTTCCGCAAAGCCTTCGATACCGTACCACTTGCCAGGCTTATGCACAAATTGCATGACATTGAGGTACCCGAGGATATGCAGTGGGGGATATATGCTTTGTATGGTGAGACAGGCAGAGTCCGAGCTCCAGGCGGACTATCTGATAGGGTGACCAGCACGATAGGGGTGACGCAGGGATGCCCGCTATCACCCTCTTTGGATTGTACATTGATGCAGTCTCTGATTATGTAGACAGATTGGGAGGCCCAGGGGCATGCCTGGCAGGGGTGTTGATACCCATCTTGTTATATGCTAATGATATTGTTCTAATCTCAGACTCTCCAGAGGAACTACATAGACACCTGGATGCATTCCAGGCTTTCTGTGCGGATAGAGATCTCACAGTGAACCTTGGGAAAACCAAGGTTATGGTGTTTAACACCACACAGGCATGGGTGACGAGATCAGAGCCTCAGTTCACTTTCCGAGGGGAGCCGGTAGAGTACGTCAGGTCATATGTCTACTTGGGAGTTACTTTCACAGGACCGCGTTTCTCCCTGAAGGGGGCAGCAGCAGCTAGATTAGCTCGAGGGCATGCAGCCTTGGGGGCACTTGAGAGGCAATATGCACACATACAGTTTCAGGAGCCACGCACCAAATTGTGGCTATTTGATACGCTTGTCACACCGACTCTACTGTACGGAGCTCCAATTTCGGGGCCCAGTATACATCACAGATCTCAGAGAGGGACAGATGAGGGATGGAGGCAAATGGAGAGACCACTGATTATGATGATTGCTCGTATGATTCGGAGCAAATCATCAGTACCACATGAGATTGTTCGGGCTGAGCTGGGTGCCCCACCAGTAGTAACCGAGGCCCTATTCCAGGCAGTTACCTTTTTACAGCGGCTATGGGAGCTCCCTCAGCAGAGGTACTCCCGTTTGGGATTGACCTCATCCATACAGTTGGCAGAGGATGGAGATACTCATTGTTGGTACGCTCAGATGAGATCATGGTTTGACCTACATGGTTTGCGGATAGAGGCACTACCACCCTTTCAGTACAGTCTGGATTGTCCATTTTTGGATCTCACCCGCTCAGAGCAAAACCGCGTGATCAGGATGGATATCATCAGAGTGGACACAGAGAGGACATGGACTAGCCCCCTTGAGCCCTTGGGCAAGAAAATGACTCATTACAAGAGCCATTTTCTACACCTCTCACCGGATGATTTTATCACCCGCCCGGCATACATGGATGTACACCTATCACATGGGATACGTTGTGCCATTGGACAGATCCAGACCTCATCACACCAGCTGCGGATTGAGACAGGGCGATATGTGCATCAGATCGTGGATGACCGCATTTGTCAGCTATGCTACCAGGAGGTAGAGACAGAGGAACACTACATTTGCCGATGTACAGTCTATTATGAGATCCGAGGGAGATATCACTGCCTCTTCCGAGAGGGTTTTGGGCCGTTACGCAGGGTCATGGAGTTTGAGGATCAAAGATGCCTCGGATTATTTCTACTTGAGCTTAGGAGACACAGAGAGACCCTCTTGGCAGACAGGAGGCCGAGCCATGATGTACCTAGATAGAGGACCCTGGCAAATTTCTTTGGCACCAGCACCAGCACCAGCAACCCAGCCCACACACCTCCTGATACCTCCTCCATTGGGCCATCAGGGCACCGACCACGCTCCCAGAGAGTCACCACTGATAGAGCAGTTATCTTATGTCGTGCTCGTCGGCCATGCCCACCAAGATCCCGACCACGGCATCCTCACCATCGCCAGATCAGAGCCATTATTGCTCGGCATCGGAGGCACCTACCTCGCTTCTACGACCTCTCCATTCTAGACAGCCCCATGGCGGAGATACTTGATCTAAGGAGAGGGCAACAATTCAACTGATCACCATACATGGATCTACCTGATATACATTTTTCAGTATTTTCCAGTATTTTCTACTCAGTATCATCTCAGAGTCTTGCAGTTTTGTTCTTATAATTGTAGGACAATCAAATTATTGTACTTTTTAGTCTTGTTTTCTTTGATGAGACGCCAACTTCAGATGTACTCTCAGTTTTGGTCTCATAGGCCACTATGGCCTCTTAGAGACGTTAATATATCATTTCATTTCATCTCTCTCTCTCTCTCTCTCTCTCTCTCTCTCTCTCTCTCTCTCTCAATACATATTACATACTATCTACACACACACTCACACACGCATACTTATTACTACCTACACGCTACGCGGGCGGCGGCACTCGTGTGAGACGCAACATGGGGAGAAAGAAATTAGCGGTATGGGATGAAGTGATCGAGAACAAGGCTGACAAAAATTGGTGGCACAAGCATTGCAACATTGTCTACACCGGCAGTGCACCGCATGTTAGAGCTCACCTTCTCCACATTACTGGCCAGGGAATTGATGTGTGTCCCAACGACATTCCCGACGATGTCATTCAGAAATTGGGTGAAGATCCAAGTGTTGTTCGTGCCAGAAAGAGAGCCCGAGTTCAGGTTCAAGGTACAACACCTTCCATCATAGATTCCTCCCAGACTTCACCACAACGGGATGTTCCCGCATCATCAGTTTCCGGTTCTTCTCGAGCTCCAGCCTCTTCTCATCCACATAGCGGTGGTGCACATCCATCTTTCGCCACAAGCCCTCCACCTCCAAATGTGCCAAAGAAGTCTCTTCAACAAAGTTGGGCCAAAATCAAGCATGAGAATGCAAGACGAAGAGTTCGGCAATACTTCTTCGAGTGCAATGTGCCCTTTGACCATGCTCGCAAGCCGGCAGACGTATAATATGCGTATTATACTTTGCCGTATTATACGCCCCATCCCGTACCTGGCTGCTATGCTGGTGATAAACCGTTGGAGCATTAAAGTCCCCAAGTATGATAACATCTCCCTCCCTAGAGAACTCCCATATGTCCTCATCTAGAATCATATATGGAGATTGCCCCTTGGGCGTTGCATAATGAGATGTGCTGGGTGGAAAGTAACATATAGCAATGTATAGGGGTCTACCCTCATCTGCCCTCACTCTGACCCACATGTACCTCGCGCTCTCATCACGGCGCATAACATGGATGAGTGGCTGAAGCTCCTCTCTAAAAAGAACTGCCACTCCTCCAGATCCGTGACCACCATGCTTCGAACGGGCCTCCTGTCTACAAGTCGTCTCCCATCTGTATCCGGCCACTCTCGGTAATGTGCTACCTGGGGCCTGATGTGTCTCCGAGTAGAAGATGATGTCCCTATCTCTGAAGCTGTCCTCAAAGGGCCCCACATCCAATCTCAATGCTCCGTTGCAGTTCCATACTGCAGTCTCATACTGGTCCCATAGGTCTCGCACCATCAGGTGGTGCGTCTCTCTAGTATCACCACTCTGCCTCCTCTGTAAAATGCTAGCTTCCCTTTTTCTCTGGCTCCCTTATCTCCGGCATGCACTCCCTCATATGTGCTAGCTGTGCCAAGGTGAGGTCATCTCCTAAAAAGATGCCGGTTTTCTTAAGGGCAAAGCGCTTGGCCAAGAAATCCTTCTTGGCCTCCACGGTGGGAAAGCGTAAAATGAGAGCTCTCTCCTTCCAGCTCTCTCCTCCATTCTTGTCTTTCTTGCCCACTCTCCAAGCCCCCAAGTGTGTAGGCCTCGGAATGCCCATGTGTGTGTATAAATCTTTGGCTTCCTCCTCTACATTGTCACCGTCCTTAAGACCCGTGATCCACACATGAAGTTCCCTTGTCTTTCTTCTTTGTTCCTCCTCAATGGTTAGGTTGATAATCTTCGAGGCAGATGTGCTTTCGGCCTCCTTGTTCTTACCTTTCTTGACCACTTCTATCCATTCCTCCGTTTCATCTACTTGCTTTTGCGTCTTCGTGAGCACCTCCACCCACGAGGAGGTCTCCCGGGCGTTCTTTTCTTGTCCCTCTTGAAGTGTTCTCACTTGGGCCTTGATGGTGTTCAGCTCCTCATCATGACGGGCTGAATTTCACCTTCCTCGAGCTTATGTTGAGCACATGCTTCTTCTATCTCCTTCTTGAGATTTGCGATCTCTACATCTTGGGCTGCTATCCTCACTTCAAGCTTCTTGACTTTGTCAAGAAGGCTCCGGTTGACCATATTAATTGCATTGTCCGTCTCTTTCTTGTGTTGTTGGATGGCTGCCTTGATCAGGTCTTCAATGTCGATCCTCTCCATCTTGTCTTGGGCTGAAAAAGGCTAGTTTCGGGTTAAAAATTAATTAACCCTTGGCCATAGGAAGAGCTCCGTGCGTGTCTGCAACGCTTCCCACAGAGAGAGAGAGAGAGAGAGTGGCCAGAGGGCGCTGTTGTGAAGAGAGAGAAAGATAGGCAGCAGGCGGGAGAGGAAAGCAGGCGGGGGAGAGAGAGAAAGAAAGAAAGAAAGAAAGATATATTAACGTCTGCAAAAGGCCAAAATTGGCCTATGAGACAAACAAGTAGTACAATGATGTTCCTCCAATCATCAAGAGGAAAATGTGGAGTGAGAATAAAATGTACAAGTATGACAACACGACCATAGGGGACTCAATGGTGGTGTACAAACGAGAGGGTGTGGATGGAGTACTAGGGCTACTAATGCATCTCTATATGCTGAAGGGGTGATACAAGTATGATATGTTATCTACTCCTAACTCCATCCAGTCCCATAGTCTGGGTACAATATGTCATACATCCGATCTGAGGATGCCGTAAATGTCTAGAACATGCGTCCTGGATCAGAGCGAAAATGTGCCAGCTGCTCCTGGACCTCCTGCTGGTGTCGAGACCGGATGGCCGCGATCTCTCTGTGGTGTGGCCGTGGTGTCTGGTAGCCGGCTAGTCTGGGTCGTCGCCTAGCTCGAATCTCTTCCGCTCGCTAAGATGTCACTCCCAATGTGTGTGGCTGGGCTACTGGTGCCAATCTCTGGAAAAAGTCAGTCAACTGGGACTGTCTTCCTCCGCTATGATGTGCAGGTGTCTGAAGTAAGATCTCCCTGTGTCTCTGTAGTGCTAGTAGTAGTCTGGCTAGCTGTCTCTGGTCCGATCTCTCCCAGATCTGTCTAAGTGATGTGGTCCCTCTAAAAACCTCAGAATAGCATGCCCTGATCTCTTGCAAAGCACCACACTGGCAAACAAAATGCTCCTCTGTCTCTACCCCCATCTAGCATAATCTGCAAATGCGCACTGCTCGAGGGATGCGTGCTGCTCTCCCAGTCTCGATCTCTAGTTGGTGTGATGAGACCCTTAGTCGCCCAATGGCTACTCTGGCTCCATGTGATAAGTGGACCTCCAAGTATCGTGGTCGTTGGATGAAGCTATCTGTGGAGGTGCTCAAGAAGTGGTCTCTGTAGTAGAGCATCTTCGTCGGGGGTGGCTGACTGGGAGATAGCCAAGTCTCCTGTATGTGGCCCTGCCAAATGTCATGTCTCATGACTCTGTTCCTCTCTGTCTGAGAGAGGGGTCTGTGTGGTGCAACTAGGTCATACTGTAAGGGTGGTAATCTGTCAATATCAATCCTGTGTGATGATATCCATTGTACCACCTGGGAGTACCATGACCATGTATGTCCCTCCTCAGCAAGCTGTCTGGATGCCTCAAAAGCAGCCCGACATACCCGATTTAGTGGGAGCTCCCGCATCCTGTGTATAAAAGATGTAGTCTGGAACATGGCCTCTACTAACATAGGTGGTACAGCAAACTCCGCTCGAAGGATATCATGTAGTACTGAAGGTTTGCTGCGGATCATCCGTGAGAGCATAAAAATCTGAGGGTGCTCTATCTGTGTCCATGAGGATGTAGCCAAACCTGGTGCCCATACTGCTGCTGCATACATCAATGCTGGAGTAACTAGTGTATCAAATAGCCACCCCTTAGTACGGGGCTCCTGGAAGTGTGCCTGGTGACATTGGCGTTCCAAAATTGCTAGTGCTGCGTACCCTCATGTCACTCTGTCTCTGGCTGCCTGTGCCATAGAGAGAGAAAGAAAGAAAGAAAGATTTTATTAACGTCTTCCAAAAGACCGAACTCGGCCTATGAGACAAATCGGAGTACCTGTATGGGGTATCCTCTGTCATCCCAACAAAATGAAAAAGTACTGAATAAAAGAGAGAGAGAGAGAGAGAGAGAGAGAGAGAGAGAGAGTGGTGGGAGGGAGAGAGAGAGAGAGAGAAAGAAGGCATGTGTCTCTGTTCTGTAGCACAGCACAGCAGCCAGCCCTTAACTCTCCAAAAAGCATGCCTAAGGAGCTATTCAGCTGCGCCTGTAACTTCTGTAGCACAGCCTGCCTGCTGTCCTTCCAAAAAGCCAAGGTTATTCAGCTGCGCAGACCCGCCTGCACCTGGTTTCTCCAAAAAGCAAGAGTAAGCCTGAATCGCAGCCATAAATAGCCTAGGGGCCACTCAAGGTTATAAAACCTTCCTAGGGGCCACCCAAGGTTATAAAACCTTTTGAACTTTAATTCTTGGCCACCAAAGGTTATAAAACCTTTTAAATTTTAATTCCTTTGTCCCCTTCACACTTGGGGTTGTCCACACATGGGTTTCCTTTTTGTCCGGCCACCCAAGTATGAACCCTTATATATATAACTTGCTCACCTACCACCATGCTCACACTTATGCTGCACCAATTTCACAAGGTCATGACAGCCAGTGTGGGACCAGCCCCGCCTAATCCATCAATGAAGCTCGAGATCTCATCAATGTAGAGGCCAAAAAGAGTGGGTGATAGAGAGCAGCCATGTTTCACCCTAATAGTCCTAGAAATCTCCTGTGATGTACTTCCTGGGGCTCTCACTCGTCCGGTGACGAACTCATAGAGGGCGATGACGCTCCAAACCATGTCAAATGGGACTCCTATCTCCTGTAGACGGTGTAGGAGACAAGCTCAGGGTACAGTATCAAAAGCTTTGTGGAAATCCAAAAGCAACAGTAAATCCTCTGATCTCATGCTCTACCCCCTTGATGATGACACGGAGGGTGAAGATGTGGTCAAGGGTAGAGTAGCTCCTCCAAAAGGCAGCCTGTCCTAAGGCTCTACATCCCTAGCTCTCTGCAAATGAATTGAGCTCCGCCTCTAGCACTAATCCATAGAGTTTGGCCAATGTGTGGCCAATCATGATCGTCCTGTAATTATTAGGATCAAGTGGATCTCTGGCTTTGAGGATGGGGGTGATGATGTTAGTGGACCAAGAGGATGGAAATCCTTCACAAAGGGGTCTATTGAATATGTAAGCTAGTAGGGGCGCCAGGATATCATCGGCATGCGGGATGTAGTCGGCAGTGAGTCCCTCGTGATCTTGGGCTCGCCCATTGCGTAGTCTACAAATGGCCTTGAGGACCATGTCCTTTGTGAAGAAGGTGGAGGTGGCGGGACAGGGATCTAGTGGTGGGGGTAGGGGTGGCTAATGAGGGCTATGATAGAGGGAGCGTGCATAGGAGTGCCATGTGTTCGGGCAGGTGATAGGTGTGGGAGGGCGATGTTTTCGAAGTTTCCTCCAGGCCTCTTTGCAATCCGGCCCTAAGAAAAGTCGGTATAACTCATCCTCTTTACCAACGTAGAACTCCCATTTCTTGCGTTGGCTGAGCCGTTGAGAAATCCATTGCGCTTGGCGCTTCGTGATTTACCCAATCCGTATGCTTAAGACGGGAGCGTGTGGCCCAACATTCGTCATCATACCAATAGTTATGGGGCATGGAAGCGCAAGGTGGCTTGGTAGTAGACCACCGCGTGCAGATGAAAGAAGTGGTGGTGGATGTGTGGAGTATGGTGGTGAGCTGTGATGTGAGGGTGGATAGGGGGGCGGTAGGTTCCACATCTTGGAGTTGGCGGTAGATGTGGTTGGAGTAAACAAGGTCAAGCTAAGTGTAATGTGAGATAGGGGGTGGTAGCGGAGGGGCGGGTGGTGTACAGGTAAGAGTGAAAGAGAGGTAGGCATGGTCAACTTCAAAGGGGGGTGGCAGGATGGAGAAGTCAGGGAGAAGATGTGCCAAAGCCGGAGATCCCATAAGGTAGTCCACAGTGCTAGCACCTCCTGAGTGAGGGAAGGAGGTGAGGGTGTCGGAGGAGGGTCATCAAGACATCCCGTTATAGATAACGAGACTGTGTGCAACTCCCAACTCTAAGAAATATCTCCCATACACGGTAACCTCCTCACGGTCCTGTGATGATCTCTGCAGCCCTGTGTCAATGATGTCCAGCTCCTGTAGTCTAACAGGGTCATCCAAATCTAGTAGGACCTGCTAACTTCCCATCCGGGCATTGAAATCCCCGAGCAAGAGGACTTCCCCCAACTGTGAGAACTCCATAATATCCCCATATAATGGTAAGTACAGTGACTGGCCATGCTATGCGGCATAAGGGGAGTGGTGCGGTGCAAAATAACACACAGCAATGTGGATGACTCTCTCACTGCTAAGCTGTAGCCGCACCCAAAGATATACCTTCATAAAGTCAGAAAAATCTGAGCTTACGAATTGAGAGATTTGAGAAAGAAATAATAGTGAAGAAGGACAAAGACAAAAACAAAGCATTTGAAAGATCAAAAATAAATAAACTAACAAACCTAGCTACTAAGGAGAGGAAATCAAAAGATAATATCAAACGAAGACTTTTAATTAAGACATTGACAAAAAAACAAAAAACAAAAAACAAAACAAAACAATTACATGAATGAAAGAAACTTTAAAAAATAAAAAATAAAAAAAACACACACAAAAAAGCATACACACAGTTCTTCTTAACAAGAACTTAAACCTTTTGAGCTGAGATACTAAACAACAACACAAAAAAGCAAAACAGAGAACTGTAAACTCTAGACCTGAAGCACTTAAGAGCCAGAACCAAACATTAAGCTAAATTTTAAAAAAGACTTCGACTCAAAAGTGCAACCATTAACTCCAATGTCTGTCCGAACATGAAGTGTAGGTTCATCAACTATATCATGCATAGCGTGGACAATAAGCTATGACATCCCTACTCATGTCATTAGAGGTTTATATAAGGTTAGTCCAAAGAACATGCTTTATAAAACCAGTGAACTGAGTTTCTATCACTCTCCGGAGGTGATGGGCGTACTCAGCCATGATAGAGACTAGCACTCAAAGTCTGCTCTAAGATATAACAACAAAGAATCACAAAACATAGGAAAGAATCACAAAACATAGGAAAGAACCAAACTAAGTCTACATTAAGCTAGAGCGAGAAGGAATTACAAAAAGACTAAACAAGGCCTACTCTAAGTTAAAACAACAAACCCTACTCTAAGCTAGAACAAGCCACTTTTACAAAAAAGAGCATTGAATTATGAAATAAGTGGACTTTTCAGCTCCCCACTTCTATATAACTTACTCCTTGTCATTTTAAACATTCCACAGCTGAAATACCAAAGATAAACTTACTACGATTCATGAAAGAACGAATCTTTTTCAAAATCTTATTGAAACTATAACCTTTTTAGATAAGCAGTAAAATAAGACGGCATGATTGACATATAAAGGTAAATTTAGTAGAGCAAAGACAAGAGAATCTAAAAAGTTGAGAGCAGATAACACCATACTTAGCTGTATCAAAAATATTCGAAGAAAAGTGTGGCATCCGAATGATCTTTAAGTTAGCATATTTAGGTTGTAAGCGTTTGTCATAAATATCTACTATGAAGCTTGAAGATGATTGAGTGATCTTAAGGACTAAAAAAGCACAACTATCGCTACTCGAGGTGCGGTTAAGTTCACAAAATTCCTTGGGATAGATCCCTCCACCTAAGGAATTTGGACTGATATACAAAAACTCTTGAAGGAATGTCGGGAACTAAGAGGTCATCTACAAAACGTCTCACATTACAAAGTTTGTGAAGAAAGACTGGACAAGTATTAGCAGAAATAAGACGTTCCATAAAATCAAACTCATAAAAGTAAAAAGATGAAAATTAGTAAGAAAGACGGCACAATTGGTACCCATGGGAATACCAATTGCTTGCTTAAATAAAGAATCGCCTAAGGATATATAAAGGTTATCTAGAAGAAAATCTAACCAAGTACAAATGTCATCTTTGTCTACAATTTTGGTGAATCTTTTCTCTCTCTTATCTACATCTTGATTTTTACTTTTTAACCAAGAAAAATCAAAATGCAAAGCTGACTTTTCTACTAATAAAGCCTTGCATCTATCCTTTTCTAATCTATAGGCAAAAACTTTCATCATAAGGGATCTAATCCTTACACGTAAGTCTTTTAAGTCTAGTTTGGTGTATAAGGTCGTGAAGTCGAAGGTTTGTAGGCATAAAGGAGACGACTTTTCAGCCAAGCTCCGAGAGGAGTTTAAGAATATCAAGACGAGAACTACTCCTACAGAGTCTTTTAAGACCCAACTCATGTCTGTAGGCACGTCAGCATCTCTAAGAAGATTTTTCCAAAGGTCATGGACACTAGGTAAAATGGCTTTAAAGCAATGACTAAGCCATTTAGAAACATCCGTCAAAGATGTATTGTAAGAAGCAGCTATGAACTTGGGCTTTATAGGATTCTTATGAAACTTCCAAACTGTATACAAAAGATACCCAAAGATACCGTGCATCCGCATCCTTCCGGACGATGCTGAGAATTTGTCGAAGATGGGATCTATACCGTGCATCTTCATCCTTCCGGACGATGCTGAGAATCTGTACTCCTCCTGATGTGCGGGTCTCGCCTCGGAAAGCTGACTTCCTCTCATACCCAACTATGTATGGTAAGCCCCTTTCAGGGCTCTGATGAGTCTCTGTATAAAAAATGGCATCCCTCTCAAGGCTAGCACAGGCCCGAAAGGAGGGGAGGGGGGGGAGAGTGGGGAAGGAAGAGGAAACAAGACAGCGCGGAGCTCCTTGCTGTCACTCTCCAAGAGCTCATATGTTAGTAGCCATCTGTTTGATTAACAATGCATTACACAATCAACTCTGGATTGAACAAAAAAGGGTGTATTTAAACAGAATTTTCATGAATTGCAGAATTCTAAAAAATAAAGCTTTTAATGTTCTAGCTACCAATCTTAGCAAAAAAATAAAGTTTATCAATACAAATTAAAGAAAACACACAGCAAGTGATTGTGAAGTGGTCCCTCCATCCAAAAATCTTGCCCCATGCTTCTCCAAGTCTGTTGCCATGCTTTCATAAAGATCACTTCTCCTCCTAGTGTAGGATGTTCCCTCTGGAAAAAAGAAAAACCCGTAACTATCAAGAAAAAAAGGAAAGAGAATTTTATCAACATCTAGCAAAAGACCACAAGGGTCCATGAGACAATGGTAGTCCCTCAAAATACATTCAATATGTAGTGCACTGCCTCTTCCAAGATGGATTTGGACCACTTTCTAGGATCATGGATTTCCCAATCCAGAGATGCTTGGGAGTTTTCTTCCTAGAGCTTCATAGGCACAGGGAGTCCCTTTTGTGACCTAGACCAGCGGTATCCGTGAAACGACCAGTAGAGAGAGCTCTCACCGACTTCTTCCAGACCCACTACACCCAAACTTCAGGCTGATGTAAAAGCTCGGCCGAGAGAAGTGACACTAGACACAGCCACTGACCTATGCAGAGCCCGGCGCCCCCGACCTTGTGGTCCCCGCCCACCCCCGCGTCACTGCAAGAGGATCAGAGCCATCATCTCCCACCACCACAGGACTTTCTCCCGCCGGCCCAGCTTTACTACATTGGGTGCCATGTTGCAGCGTCCTATGTGGGATATTTTATGGTGATATGAGAGTTGGACACCTTTTGTTTTGGGATCGGATCTGACATTTCAGCTCTTATTACTTTCTTTGATTTATATTTTTAGTACCCATGATGATATATTTCATGGACATGATGTAACCTTTTGGTCTCATAGGTCATTTTGGCCTTTTGTAAACGTTAATACAACTCACTCTCTCTCATAGGTCATTTTGGCCTTTCAAGTGTGGGAAAAATGTTAATACCATAAATAATCACATTTTCAAACACTTCTTATGTCATTTTATTACCAATAAACGCACATATGTGTCCTAAATACATGTTCAAAATTTAAACATACCTTAAAAACTCCCAAAAATACTCTAGTCCCACACACTTAGTCTCCTTGTTTCTTCGTTGTTTTTGTCACTATAGTCATCACTATAGTTGTGATACTTAACCAAGATCCATCCTATTACACTCACAAACCTCCATATTCCTCTCATAAAATCAATATAGTCCTCACTATAGCCTAACACCTCCACACATTCCCATATACCTCTACTATATTCACGTTGTTTTGAGCCTATATTGAGACTGTTCCCATAAACAGTGATACAAGAGTGCTCCATTCTCACATACTTATCCTTAATACAATCCTTTCCAAATATTTTACATCATTTACCCAGCATTAGATTTCACTATCGTGACTACCCTCTCTATACACTCATTGTACCAACCCTTTGTACCAACCCTTTTCCTCACTATTTTTCATTCCTTGTATACACATCCACCTACAACTCCCTCCACTTCAGTCTATACTATCCATATACACTCCTATAGTCCTTATACCTTCATGAATCATTCCTATCACTATGCATCGTTGTTCTCAACACTGTTATTACACTGTACAAGTCTGTACTTCGTTGTTTTTACGCATATTATCACATTTTTCTCACACTTGTGAAGTGAAGAACTTGACTAATCATGCAATATACACTGTTCTTGGAAGATCTTAAAAGGTGCCTATTCAAAACAATGTCCCATCACATCTTGGGTGTATACACCCCTTAGCATCTTCCTTGGAAACCTATAAATAGAGGAGGAAATGAGTTCATTTGACACATCATACCCACACAAGAGAGCCTCGCAGCCATAAGTCTAGCCCATAAGCTCTTGCTCTCCCTCAACAATCCATGATTATTTTCTTGTTTACTCTCATTCTTGATGGGATTAACCAAGTTTTCCTTATGAAGATCAATCAAAGAGAGTAAAAACAAAGTCAAAGGATGAAGAATAGCAAAGTTTAAAGACGAGGACTCCAAAAAAGCATTGAAGAAACAAATCAAAGTCTTAATCATGAAGAAGTTTTGGAGATCTGTGATTCCTTTTTGGAATTCTATCAACAATGTATCAAACGTTCATCAATCAAATACAAAGTTCCCTTGATCCAAAATATTGTCTTCAATCCAATGTTTGTTAAAAATCCATGGGAGGGACTAACATAAAAGTTGTGACTTTCTAAACAAAGCTCAAATGATTAAATGTTTCAACATCTTGATGATAATATAAGATAGAACTTCCTGCTTAAATATGTTGTGTTTAGATGTTGCTCTATAGAGTCCCATTTTTGGTGCGCAGTTAGGGAAATAAGCTATTATCAAGATCTTGAAACTTAATCATGAAAAATAGATCCAAAATCCAAAATCCATCTACACCAAATTTCATTCTTCTTTTCCTTATTCATATTCTTTCTTCTTTCACAAGCCTTGTGAGAATTAGATTAGTGTCCTAGGATTAGGACTTAGGATAGACACAAGCACTTGTGTGCACCATTGAGACCTATTTTGGGATGGGTAGTGGGAATAGGTTCCCTAATCACTGTCACTATTTTCACACAAAGTATTGAAATATGTTTAATGCAAAATGAAAGTTCCTCATCATCCCCAATCAAGAAAGGAGTTACTTTCTTTCCTGGGTAAAGTGAATTACTATAAAAGAATCTTTCCTCACTTTGATATCTTGGCAATCCCTTTACAAGAAGTCTTAAGAAGAGAAGAATTCCAATTTTCAATTCCCCGTAAAGTAGCTTATAATCTCTTAGTTGCTGAATTGGATGGAACTACAATGGATTGATGATCTCCCAGCAAAAGCAAAGAAGATAATAGTTGAGAAAGTGAAGGACCGTGATTATGTGTACATACATCAAAGGGTGATCAAGGATAAGAATTCAATTCAAGCTTCTACCTCCTTTGAAGCAAGAAAGAAAGAAAAAGTGAAATATGAATGGATCCTTTGGGCCGATCTTTGGGAGTTAGAATATGCTTCTCCTACCCCCAATGATTTATTTTCCAACTCCACAAATCTTTTGATAATTGGGTGCAACCCTCTTAAGAATACCCCTTTTTGAATCCCATCATCTATGTTATGGTTTCCCCATCTTTTCAAGATTGACTCCATCCTTAAGACATATGACTCAATCCTTTCTCCCTCTAACTGACCCAAGTTCATAAATTCATGTCTCATGCGATCCACAAATCCCTCTCCTGAAATGTGTAAGAAACTCTTGTTTCAACTCATCCCAAGTGCCAAATATTCCATCATTTTGCCTCTCATACCATTGAAATGCCATGCCTTTTAGGGTGGCGGGAAAAATGGCTAGCCAATGCTTTGGAGTTTTGGCATTGTTGGCTACTCCTGCTACTAGGAACTTTGCTACATGAAGATCACGGTCTTCATTATATTCTCCTTTGAAGATTGGCAATGGGACAACATTCATAGGGTGGTCAGTCACATTCCGAGTAGCTATCTGGATTGGGATAGCACCTATGGGTGCTCGTTGGTATGCCATGTTAGGGAACAGTAAGGGTAGAGCTTCTAGGGCTCTCTCTGCACCTTCTTCTCTTTCCTGGGCTAACCTTTGTCTTTCTCTTCTTAGGAACCTTCGCAATCTTTGACGGGCTTGGTCAATGATTTGTTGGTTCATCACTCTTCCCTTGCATCTTCTTGCTATTTTCCTTAAGTTCCTTGTTACACATGCGAGGCTCTTTCATTCCACATAGTTTCAAGATCTTCCAACTCTTTCTTAATTTCAAGGCAAAAACTTACCTTCATCCCACTACACAATGGTAAGCAATCCTGTCTAAAGCTATCAAAGTTGAGTTTGCAAGGAATGTCAATTGTTGGTGTTTGTCCCTGCCAGTACCCTGAAAGGGTGTTAAAATGAATGGTACTAAATTCTATCTTGTCAATCATCTTCCAATAAGTTGCTAGCTTACGTGAAGCAATTACAGCAACTAGATTGTATGATGAAGTGGAGACTAGGATAGCACAGTCAACACGAAGAGGAGCATTACACCCCCCCCCACCCCCTCTACAAGGAATACTTATGCCAATCTGATCATCAACCGTGGACTCCAGCAAACCCAAAGTCTTCCTCCCCAAACATATTTCCATACTTGGGGTCCATCGTGGTCACAATCTCAACCTCCTGTGGCTCCTCAATCTCAATGGAACCAACCTTCATGGAATCAACAACAAAGTCATCCACCTCAGCAAAATCCAGTACAAAAGAACTCCACTCCATCTGGACCAGTTTATGCAGTCATAACTGAAAATCCCCGATTCCTACCCCTAGTGCACCAGAGGAGAACATTAAAGGTTACCTTGCAACCTCCCTGGCCAATATGAAGGAGGAGTTAATGGATGCCATGTTGGAGCAAATGAATTCAGTAAGTGTCAACAACGCTACTTCCTTGAACCTGTCAAGACTAGTTGGAGACACCCTAAGGGCCAACACATGGTGTGGAAAAAGTCATCAGGCAGGACACTTAGCCGCAGAGTGTACCAGGAAGCCAATGATCCCAAGAGTTTTTTGTTCTTATTGCCTCGGAAAGAACCATACCGAGAAAATTTTCTCCTTTAAACAAATGCATGATAGGAGAAAGAAGGCAGAAGATTAAAGATTCAACCTTTTAGAAGCCAAAATGTCAAGTCAAGATATTGGTCCTAAACCCCAGGAATTTGGTTCCAATTTTGGCCCCAGAACGTTTCCATCCCAAATGTACAGAGGAAGAGCCCAAAACATAAATCAAAGAAGCCAAGTGGAATGTTTCAGGTGTGCGGAGAAGGACCATATATCTCCAAATTGTCCAAATCCCAGGAAGCAGCAAGGGTATCAGCCCTTATGTGGAAGATGCAAAGGAGAAAGCGATACGGCCAAAGATTGTCCTAGCAAAGGAAGCCAATCCAAAACCGGAAACAAGTACCAACTTGGTGGAACTAATGGAAGTGGCGGCAATAACCAAGACAAGCAAAGGTACTTCCCAAGATACTTCCAACCCTAAGGTGACAGTCTCTCCAAAGAGGGTAAAATTCTCTCAAGTACCTCCTAAAGGAAAAGAGAAAGAAGGAAGTATCCCAAAACCACCATTGATGGGAGAAACCGAGACCAAGGAAAGAGATCCCTCAAATGCTAAACATGGAGAAAGTGTTGTCCAGGAGCTTACCCAAGAAGAGCCTCTCCAAACCCCTCTTCCTTCTAGAGAGGATCCAACTCTTGTCCTACCCTTGCAAAACCCCCAAGTCATCAAGGTAGGAGTTGTCCCCTTTCCAACAAGGTTAGAGAAACCAATAGATCCAGTCAAGGAATAAGATCTTGTCAAAGGCCTGGATACTTTCCAACCAACATTACCTTCAGGCAACTCCTTGTCTTTTCTCCACCTTGTAGAAAGAGGTTCAAAACTCTTCTCTCCAAACGGAGGGGTTTGAGACCATCCATGACACCAGATTTGGAGAAGCCTTCAAAGGAAGAAAAGGGAGTACATATAGCTGATGCCTTTGTGGACCCTGGCACTCCTGAAATAGGAGTATGGATAGAAGGTTGTTACATACTAGATGCTCTGGTAGATGGAGGGTCTGCAGTCAACATAATGACAGATCAAACAATGAAAGACTTGGGATTGGAAGGACTTCAGCCCACCAACTGGCTCATCCGTATGGCCAATCAAGGTAGGATAAAGCCCTTGGGTATTCTTCCCAATGTAAAGACCACCATGGCAGGGAAGGATTACTGATTGGCATTCTTGATGGTGCGACCAATCTCTTATGGTACTTACTACCCCATTCTTTTGGGAAGACCATGGTGGTACGAGGCCAGAGCAAAGACGGATTGGTTCAAAGGAACTCTTACCATTGGAAAAGGAATAGAAAGAGTTGTCTTGAAATTGTATGCTGGTTATAAGGGAAAAGGCTCCACAGCCATAAAAGACTCATGCGATGCTGGCCAAGATGTCACCCCAAGTGACACTTCCAATGTCACGTGCACACCCATCAGGTGTACCAATGATATGGCATATCTTAGTATCCATAAGCATTAAGCAGGACATTTAAGCATTAATCACAGCATAAGCATATGTATGGGGCTGTGTCAACACCATCATCAGCACATAAGTCTTCATGAGCATTTAGGACATTTAAATACATAAGTTTGTGGACTCTTGTGACCAGCCGACAGCATTAATAGAGCATTTCTGTCAGTCGTGAGCATTTACATCAGGCCGACAGCAGCCTATCTGCCTGACCAGCATCAGATCAGCATATAAAAGGCAACGCATCAATTCAGTTCATATCATCTGGATTTCTCAACGTTTTCATTCCTAGGAGACAAGGGGATACAGTTCAGCATACAGTCAGCATCAAATCTCATCTTCTCTTTAGCATTTTCTATCCATGGAGCAAGGGAGACAGCAGATCAGCAGTATAGTCAGCATATTCAGCATTTAGTTCATATTCCTACCTCCTACATAGAGGAAAGCCGGCATCCAAGGGTGGACCTCAGCATTGAAGAGGGAATCAGTCATTCTCCGTCAGCATTCAGCACCTCTCTCTCATTCCAAGAAGGATATTCAGCATAGATCTATTTATAGATCTCAGTTGTAACCGTTGCATTTAATATAGCTGCATTGCATTGCATTGACACCATTGTCTCTCTCTTAAGCATCATTAAGTGAAGTTTAGTTAAGCCTAAGGTTGTTTTACTACGGTCAATCCTCTTCATGTCACATACTATGAAGATCACAGACTGAATGGGAGATTGCCCAAGGCCCATGCACAAGTAAGAGATGGCCTTTTGTTAGATTCAGAAATACAAATTAACTCCACTTTTGTAGGGGAGTACCTTGCCCTCACAGGAAGTAATTAAGGCTTTGAAGTGGAGTCCGACCAAGACATTGAAGATTGGATGAATTCCAAAGAATTATATGTTACAATCCTTGAAGAAAGCTCCACTGAAGATGATTCTGTTGGGTGTTGGACTCACACACTCACACACACAAACCTGCACATTAGGGTTAGGTGCAGGGTAGAGAAGCTCACACACAGAAATGAGAGAGAGAGAGAGAGCCAAAAGTGTGGTATCCACAAAATGCAAGTCAACCCTTGCATGTGTGCCACATCCATATAATATAGAAGTACAAAATATTATATGTTAGAGTGTCCTTTCACACTTGATGTCCAAGGGGAAAAACCACATGGGAAAAAGTGCCCTTGGTTAAGCCCTGTTCACACATAGCACTACCATAAGTGAGCATATGCCTACAAATCCCCCCTGTAGTGGAAGTGTGAACCTGTACAAGGTAGCAGATCACTCTCTGTATGAGAGTAAGCCCAAAGCTTTGCGGAAAGCTTCAAACTTTTCTCGAGGTAAAGCCTTTGTGAATAGATCTGCAACATTATCCTGTGTAGGGCAATAAGATAAACTGATCTCCCCTGCATGTAGCCTCTCTCTGACATAGTGATAATGAATCTCTATGTGCTTGGTACGTGCATGAAATACTGGATTTCGTGCCACGGCCATAGCACTCTGGCTATCAGTGAGAATGGTGGTGGGTGTCTGCTGACACTCACGAAGATCAGCCAATAGTCTCCTCAACCATACACAATCTACTGTAGCTGTAAACACTGCCCTGTACTCAGCCTCACAAGTAGATGTAGCAACAGTGGGTTGCTTTTTACTTAACCAAGATATGCATGAGCTGCCAAGAAAAAAACAATTCCCACTGGTGGATTGCCTGGTATCGTAATCACCAGCCCAATCTGAATCACTGTATGCATAAAGCTGCAAGCTGCCCCCCTGGGATAGAACAAACCAAGATCCAGGGTACCCTTAAGATAACGAAAAATGCGTTTGACTGCTTGCCAATGCTTTGTGCCTGGGCTGTGCATGAATTTGCTCAACAAAGACACCCCAAAAGACATGTCTGGCCTCGTGTTACACAAGTAAATGAGGTGGCTATAAAGGCCGGCCTCAAAAGGCTCTCCAATATCATGCATAGTAAGCCGTACACCTGATTCTACTGGAGTAGAAATGGGCTTACATTCATCCATGTGAAACCTTTTTAGCAAACTTTTTATGTACTTAGTTTGCTGCATAACAATGCCATCATCTGTATGCATAAACTGTATGCCGAGATAGTAGTGTAAAGGCCCCAAATCTGACATATCAAATTCAGCTTTCAAATCAGCTTTGAAATCTGAAATTTGTGCTTTGCTTGTACCTGTAATGAGCATGTCATCTACATACAAGATGACTATGAGAATATCGGCATCGGTTTTCTTCACATACAATGTGCTTTCAGCTGGACTATTCTCATAACCTTGGCTGGTTAGATGAGCATGTATCTTATCATACCAAGCTCTTGGAGCTTGCTTTAACCCATACAATGCTTTGTGCAACCTGCATACTTTATGTTCCTCACCAGGAACTACAAAACCAATGGGCTGATTTACATATACTTCCTCCTGTAAATCCCCATTCAAGAATGCAGTTTTGATATCCAACTGATGCACTTTCCATCCTTTATGGGCAGCCAATGCAATCGCCGATCTTATTGTGGTCATTCTCGAAGTAGGAGCAAAAGTCTCTTCATAATCTATTCCCTTTTTCTGGGAGTAGCCTTTAGCCACAAGTCTTGCTTTGTACCTGTCAATAGTACCATCAGACTTTCTTTTGACTTTGTACACCCACTTTGTGCCAATTACATGCTTGCCTTTAGGCAATTCCACAAGATCCCATGTATTATTCTTCATGATAGAAGAAATTTCAGCTTGCATAGCTTGCAACCAATGTTCATTTTCATGTGCTTCTTCATAAGAAGAAGGCTCTTCTGAATCAAAGAGACCACCCATTGCGAATGCAGACTCCCCACGATGTACATTCAAGGCATGGCTGGAACTAGCCCTTGTTCTACCTGTGAGTGGAGCTGCAAGTTTGCTTTCTTGCAAAGTTTTCAGCAACCATCTTGGCACTGACTTGGCTGTGTCTATGGCTGTTTGCTCTTCCCTGACAAGATCTTCCACTTCTTCTACAGAAGGGCGCTGAATGGCTGGCTGTTCCACATGTTCTACATGTGGATTTTCTTGTGTAGGGGCTGGCTGATCTGAATCCCCCCTAATTGCAATGGGTAAAAGTCCATCAAACATGTCCTGTATGCCTGTATCATTGCTTTTATACAAGGTGACCATGGGCTGTTCAGCAAATATCACATCTCTACTCACAAAAATCCTTCGTGTAGTTGGATTATAAAGACGGTATCCTTTGCTTTCATTGTTGTAGCCCACAAAAATGCATTTAATTGCTTTGTAATCAAGCTTTGTTCGGAGTTGTTCTGGCACATGTGCATATGCTAAACACCCAAATGTACGCATATAATCCACTGTTGGCTTTCGGCTATACCAAGCCTCAAATGGTGTTATGGTTTTCAAAGCTTTTGTTGGACACCTGTTCAACACATGAGTTGCACACATTATAGCTTCCATCCAGAATTTGTGAGGCAACTTTTGTGCTTTCACCATGCATCTTGCCATCTCCATTAGAGATCTATTTTTCCTCTCAGCTACACCATTCTGCTGCGGTATATAAGGCACAGTACATTGGTGTTTGATGCCCTTTTGAAGCATATAATCCTTGAATGCATTTGACATGTATTCTCCACCTCTATCTGAGCGAAGTGTTTGGACTTTACATGCACACATATTTTCAGCCATTGCTACAAAGTGTCGAAAGCATGTAAACACATCTTCTTTTGCTTTCAAAGGGTAAGCCCAAGCAAACCTGGAGTAGTCATCAATGAATGTGACGAAGTAAAGATGCCCCCCTATGGATGGTGTCCGCATTGGACCACATACATCACTATGTATGAGCTGTAATTTACTTTCAGCTCTAACAGCTCCATCTTTGGGGAATGGTTTCCGATGCATCTTTCCCAAAATACACCCCTCACATACATGTCTTGGCGGAGACTCAAGAGGCGGCATATTATCAACCATATGATGCTTCTGCAAAAGCATCAAACTCTGAAAATTTACATGCCCAAAACGAGCATGCCATAGCTCTGCATCATGCATAGCAGGAGTGTGGGCAGCCACCGTATTTGCATCATAAGTGCGCTTGTCATAGCTGTCCAGCTTATACAAGCCTTTGTATCGTGTTCCAGAAGTGACTATTTCATAACCCTTTGATGGGTCTTTTACCAAACACTTCCCATCTTCAAATTCAACCTTTAAACCTTGGTCGTTTATGGCTGAGACGGAGAGCAGATTTTTCTTTATTCCTGGAACATACAATACATTTTTCATACATATATTGGCACCATTGGCTGCAATAAGTATGACATTACCAATTCCCTTTACTGGATATGTGGTATGATCTGCACATGATACAGTGCGGCCATTTGAAGCATAAACCAAGTGCTAAAATACATCTTTGCATGAAGTGATGTGGCTCGAAGCACCACTATCAAAATACCATGATGCATTCTGTCTGTCAGATGCAATGCAAGACATATCAGTGTCTGAAGCACCTGGTGTGTCACTAGTGCATGTGACCAAAAAAGTGTACTCTTCCTGGATTACATTAGCTGATTGCTTTGCTTTGTCATCCGAAGAGTCTGCTACTGCATTGCCTGCTTCTTTCTTTTTCTCTTTTGCAATCCTTTTCCTACATTCACTGATGTAGTGTCCAGGCTTATGACAGTAGTGACATTTGCCCTTCTTTTTGGGCTTGTTTGCATCCCCTTTGTCAGACTTTTCACCACTAGAAGAGGGCTGTCCATGACCAGCCTTGCTAGACTGTTGTCCCCCATGCTTAAAGCTCTTTGCTTTACCCTTATCCTTGGCTGTAAATGCCTTTTCTCCACCACGGTTGCTCGATATGTTTGCTCTTGTTTGCTCTTCCTGCAAGAGTAAACCCACGAGCTCTTCAAAAGTGACGGGATCACCACCTCCTCTCATTGAGAGGTTGAGAGAGGTGTGAAAGCCCAAGTAGGAAGGCGGTAAAGAATGAAGAGTGTTGGTGACCATCTATCTGTCTGGGATAACCTCATCAATGTTGAGCAATTGTTCCTGCAAATCTTTCACTTTGGTGAGATGATCTGCCATGGAGTCACCCTCATCCATAGAAAGAAGATCCAATTGCCTCTTCAAGTAGGCAACTCTTGCCTCGTTGCGTACCTGATACATTGCTTCCAATGTGTCCCATGCAAGCTTCGATGTCTTGCATGAACGAATGTGTGGAATAATAGTCCTTTTCACTGAAAGGGCTATCAATGACATGGCCTGTGCATCTCTAGAGTCCCATCTCTTCTGCTCTTGTGTGGGAGCAGGATCTACATCAGGAGCTCTTTGAGCACCTCCCCTTTGAGGCGTGGCTGGCTGAATGGTATGTGGGCGTGTGTCATCACCACACACGATGCCCCAAAGCCCTTTGGCTACCAGCAAATTACGGATCATAAAACTCCAGAGGGAGTAGTTAGATCCATCCAGCTTGTCCTCCTGGGTGAGCACACCAAATACATCCGTAGCATTCTGTGCCATGTCAACAAAGTATAGCTGCAAGCAAACCAAGCACCAATGTGCACTGCCAGGCAACCAAATGTCCTGCGCAAATGTATGCCTGCAAACCAAAGCAAGTGTAAACCTGCACCAAATTGTCCAATTACACTGAATGTGTATACATACGCGACAAATCGCAGCTGTAATGCCCAATTACATGCTCCAATCAGAAAATCCCCAATTTTTATGCACTCCAATCGCTTCAATGTGCATCTAATTGGCCAATTTGGTGCAGGTTTACACTTGCTTTGGTTTGTAGGCATACATTTGCGCAGGACATTTGGTTGCCTGGCAGTGCACATTGGTGCTTGGTTTGCTTGCAGCTATACTTTGTTGACATGGCACAGAATGCTACGGATGTATTTGGTGTGCTCACCCAGGAGGACAAGCTGAATGGTATGTGGGCGTGTGTCATCACCACACACGATGCCCCAAAGCCCTTTGGCTACCAGCAAATTACGGATCATAAAACTCCAGAGGGAGTAGTCAAAAAAAAAAATAAAGAAAGAAAAACCACATGGGAAAAAGTGCCCTTGGTTAAGCCCTGTTCACACATAGCACTACCATAAGTGAGCATATGCCTACAAATCCCCCCTGTAGTGGAAGTGTGAACCTGTACAAGGTAGCAGATCACTCTCTGTATGTTGGGTGTTGGACTCACACACTCACACACACAAACCTGCACATTAGGGTTAGGTGCAAGGTAGAGAAGCTCACACACAGAAATGAGAGAGAGAGAGAGAGCCAAAAGTGTGGTATCCACAAAATGCAAGTCAACCCTTGCATGTGTGCCACATCCATATAATATAGAAGTACAAAATATTATATGTTAGAGTGTCCTTTCACACTTGATGTCCAAGGGGAAAAACCACATGGGAAAAAGTGCCCTTGGTTAAGCCCTGTTCACACATAGCACTACCATAAGTGAGCATATGCCTACAGATTCATCCTCTCTTACCCTAAGTGAGAAAGATATAATACTCCCACATGCAAGAACTATTGAGGAAGAGGAAAAGGAAAAACTTGTCCTTGAGACAAAGTCCAAAGAAACAGCTGACAAAGAAGAGGAAGTAGTAGATGAAGATCACGAGGAAGATCAAGAAGACGACGAAGACTCAATGGAAAAAGCAGGCCCTTCTCCCAAGGAGTATGAGTTAAATCCTTCCCCAGCCAAAGGCACTTTCATCAAAGAAGTGGAAGGACATCAAGAGCTAACCTTGAGGACCAAAGATGGACAACAACGAGTACTCAAGGTGGGAAAATCTCTAACTCCAAAAGAGATACAAGGATTCAAGGACCTCTTGGAAAGAAACCTTGATGTGTTTGCATGGTCTAACGGAGACTTGAAAGAAATATCCCTAGATATATGCCAGAACCACATTGACTTAGAGCCAGATGCTAAGCTAGTAAGGTAGAGACAACGAAGGATGAATACTTGATTGTACATCTATAGCATGCTAGACGGTGACCGCACAATGAGCTGCATATGACTAGGTTTATCTTTTCATTTCAGTTTTTCTTTCCATGATACTCACGACATGGACTTGTTGTATACAGATTTGTCTCATAGGCCAATCTAGCCTTCCGTAGATGTTAATATATTGTTTATATATGGGCTCCACCGATCCATGATGATTCACAGTTGTATCCAGACACATGCACACTTTTTCTTTTCTTTCTTTTCTTCCGATAACCGGAAGAACACAGTTGTATTATTTTTTGTCTCATAGGCCGACTTTGGCCTCTCGTAGACGTTAATATCTCTCTCTCTCTCTCTCTCTCTCTCTCTCTCTCTCTCTCTCTCTCAGATGAGATCATACACTACTCCAACCTGGGGGAAGTCCTCCTTATGGGGGACTTCAATGCACTGACACAGACCCGACAATGCGACATTTATGATTTCAGGCACCCCGAGGTGATGCACACACTAGAGGTGGAGGACACGGGAGCTTGCAGGGTGTCAGAGGACATGGGGCCGGTTAACACCAGATATGGTCATCACTTACTTGAGCTGGGAGCACGACACCATCTCGTTATTTATAACAGGATGAGACAGTGGCAGGATTCAGGAGCACTGACATGCTTTCCACGATGGGGGGGGGGGGGGGTGTATATAGCACAATGGACTACATCATGGGGTCCATGGAGACCACACAGGCAATGACATCTTTCACCATCCCCCCCTGTCCTATTGGTGCGGATCACACGTACCTCTTACTGTCACTGGCGAGCTCCACACCAACACCCACACAGCCCACACAGGCATCGCATACAACTTTCTACTTCACCCCTGACTTGGCCGACATATATGAGCATCATGTATATGATGTGCTATTCCAAATGGATCCCCTGTCACCTCTAGACACACTCACCACCCAGCTGTCATCTCTACTATATACGGCCGCCACCCGCAGCTTCCCCCATCATACACACATTGCGCACACAGATAGATCTGGGAGCATGCCCTAGAATCGGTGGTATGATGATGAGTGTAGAGAGCTATATAGACACCTCCGTGCCCAGAGAGCACTGGGGACCATTACACAGAGACAGGCGAGCCGACAGATGAGGACCCTCACAGCCGTAAGAGGCATGTATATGAGAAGGCACAGTACTGGGATATATACCACCTACTCATGAGCAGAGATGCAGCCACTGCATGGCGCAGGATGAGAGAGCCTCACCCTCGTACCCCGATTGAGGATCCACACACATGGCACACACATGCAAAGAGCCTCTACCACATCCCTCAGCATCCGCCCATACCACAGCCACAGGAGTCCCGCCCTACCACATTTACTTTCTTTACCGCCTCGATGGTAGAGAGACTATCCGCCCGTTACAGCATGGGAGATCGGCTGACCACACAGGTATACAAAGTGAGCATCTTATTTATGCAGCTGACACACTCGGACCCTTTGTTGCTCACCTCTTTAATAGGGCACTAGTTGAGGGCCTACCAGCTGAGTGGACTATGCACACTGAAACCGATCCCGTCAAGTGGGAAGGACTCCGTTGGACACCCACACGCTTAATAGCACAACTTTAAAACCACAAATTTGAAATGGACAACTTAAAAACAACTTGAATTTAAATGAACAGAAATGGAAAGATGGACACCAGCACTGGGGCCGGAACGGGCCGACCCCCCCCTCAATATATGATATATTTATTGGGAGTATTTAATGAATACAATGCTCCATGGGTTCTGAGAACCAGATAATGTCCATGTACATATGAAAACAGTACCAAACAAATAGGCTCGGATTTCGATGAAGAAAACTCGAAGCAGAACGACCACTAGTGTGGCCCAATCGCTACGGTCCTGTGCTTTCACTGGACTCCGCGGAGAGCGCCTCACTGGTGTTCCGAGACCACGCACAAACAGGCGCTCTCGTACTAACGCCTGGCTCTCCCGATCTCAGCACCTTTGGACCGAGGTTTGCCAATACAGCTTGGACAACCCGGCACCGAACGGGTGTGGCCGTAGAGGGATGAATCCCTTATCAGATTTAAACATAAAATGCTTTACTCAAATCTGAAATTCACTTACTTGTGGATGGCCGATAGAAGACCAATACCCGTGGTATTTGTGTAGAAGATGTAGCCACCCAATAGATGTGAATTCCTCTTGTAGTGGAGAAGATGTGCAACCTTGTTGAGATGGCACAGCCGCCTTGTAAATAAACTTACTGTAGCCACCACGACAGGTACCACCGCAAAGACCACAGTCGCCTGCTGAGAGTAGGAGAGGCTTGTGTAGTTGCCAACTGAAGGTAGCCTCCTGCTGTAAGCTGCAGCCGCCTGAGAGAGAAAAGAAACCACCGAGTATAGAGGAGGCACCAGGCTGCTGTGCACAGCTACTTGGCTGCAGCCTGCGTAGCTTCCTGTAGAAGGTAGCTTGCTGGAGAAACAAGCGCAGATTTTCTGGAGAGGACCCACGACTTCCTGTAAGAGAAACAGGCAGCGCCTACTGCCAATATGGTGCCGCCTGTAGGAGCATGTAGAGGGGCTTGACTGCAGCCTGTAGTGTAGAGGATAGGGCAGCCTGTCAGTAGTAGCTGCCTGTGGAAAACATGCGCAGCAGTTTCATGGCCGCCTGGGGAGTATGCGCTGCTATTCTGTAGGAGATGGCAGCCGCCTTAGGAGGATTAGCGCAACCACCAGTAGCATGTGCAGCCGTACAGAAGAAAAGATGGCAGCCGCCTTTGCGTAGGAAGAGCAGCCGGTTGATGAATTCAACGCTAGAAGGAAGCGATGGATGCCCACGCTTCAAGGAGAGAAAACGATTGATAATTTTCACTTCATGGATGAAGCCTTTTTTAATAAAATTAATGTGTAGTTAACTAGGTGATAATACCCACGTTTGCATGTGGGTGGGGAGTTTGGGTAGGTGCCCATGCCCACCCCCACACTCACTTAAGTGGGGCTCCCCACCTTGGCCCCTAAATGGGTGCCCAAAGGGAGTGCCCACATTTAAGTGAATGTGAACACCTAACCTTATAAAACAAAGGGGTCAGAATAAAATATTAAAAACTACTTGTGCAACATACTTACCACCTGTTCACATGCACTAAAACTCGTCAGAATACAGAGCAGACTTCACGACTCACTGGCAGGCGTCCCCGCTCAGTAAGTAACACGTCAAGCAGGCAAACACACAAATACATGTCATGCGAAAACAGTTTCAAGCATGCAAAATGTGTGACAGTCCCATAGGTAAAACACGGCACGAATACTGGCTCTTCCATGGCGTGACAGTCCCATGGATCGAACACAGTCCAGGTCATACACGGGTGGCACTGATCTGGCTCCCGTCCATACGACACCATCCTGCTAACACACGGGTAGCACCAGTCTGGCTCCCGTCCATGTCAGCAAAATACTGGCCTCTTCACATGAGACACTGGCCTGGCCTCAAGTGAACGAGACGCCAAAAACTAGGAATGGACCAAATGGTCGGCCAATTGGTGACACACACCATCGTGCCTCTCCACAAAGCGGGAGACATGCTAGACCCCAGCAACTACAGGACTATCATGATTGGTCATACATTGGCGAGACTTTATGGCGCACTGCTCGAGGCAGAGTTGAGCTCATATGCAGAGGAGGAGGGACTGCGAGCACCAGGGCAAGCTTGATTCCGATGAGCTTTCTCCACTATTGACCATATATTCACTAATGTCTGATTGACCAAGCTAGGGCACGGGAGAAGAGATTATACTGTTGCTTTGTGGATTTCCACAAAGCATTTGACACGGTGCCACGAGAGAGACTCTTCCAGTGCCTACAATCATTGGGGATCCCATCAAAGATGGTTTGGGGCATCTATGCTTTGTATGAGCAGGTCCTCGGGCGCATACGATGCCCTGGGGGGCTATCTGATGTTATTGCTAGCACCATAGGTGTGAAGCAAGGATGCCCACTCTCTCCTACACTATACATCGATGAGGTGGCTGACTTCATTGGTCCCGGTGGTGGGGACGGGGTATACATCTCAGGTACCACAGTCCACATTATGCTATATGCAGATGATATTATTCTGGTCTCTAAGTCGCGGATGGGACTACAACACCATCTCCATGCACTCGATGACTTATGCACACAGAGGGGGCTTACAGTGAACCTTGGAAAACCAAGGCCATGATTTTCCACACCTCAGGGCCGGTTCGACGACAGGCCATCTTCACACTAGCAGGAGGACAGGTAGAGGTGGTAGACTCATATGTGTACCTGGAGATTACATTTACAACTCTGCCAGGAAGATTTACTATGGCACAGGCAACCAGGGATAGACTCACACAAGGGTATGCAACTCTGGCCATGCTAGAGAGACAGTGTCACCAAGCACACTTCCAGGAGCCCCACACGAAGGGGTGGTGGTTTCACATACTAGTCACCCCTGCTTTGATGAATGCTACAGCAGTATGGGCACCTGGGCTCGCCACCTCCACATGGTCTTAGATAGAGAGGCCTCAGATTCTCATGCTCTCACGGATGATCCGCAACAAACCCTCCGTCCCACATGACATTGTCCGGACGGAGTTTGTTGCACCTCCTATGCTAGTAGAGGCCCTCTTCTAGACGATCTGCTTCATTCAGAGGATCAAAGATATGCCATCAGATCGACTCACACATAGAGCTTTTGAGACGTCCAAGTAGCTCGCAGAGAGTGGAGATAGGAGATCATGGTATTCACAGATGATAGAGTGGCTCACTCAGCATGGTCTCGACATAGATCACCTGCCACCTTTCCAGTATGATAAACATGCACCACACATCCAACTCTCTCACAGTCAGAGGAACACAGTCCTTCGGTAGGATTTATGGCAGCGATACACTCAAGAGACTTGGATTACACCCAGTCAGCCTCTATCGCCAAAGATGCTATACTACAGAGATCACTTTATGCGTATCTCAACGGATGGATTCATACAGAGACCTCGATACATGGATGTGTACATGCCTCACAACGCCCGAGTGACGATTGGCCACCTCAGAGTGTCATCACACCAGCTCGAGATTAAGGCAAGTAGGGCAGCACAGATCCCTAGAGCAGAGAGGATATGCAGACTATGCCAAGAGGAGGTTGAGAGTGAGAAACATTATGTATGCAAATGCAGAGCATATAGTGTCATTAGAGAGAGATATACCACCATCTTCAGTGGACATCCCTCACTCCGCCAGATCATGGAGTCCGCAGACCACAGCAGATTTGGCCAGTTCTTGTTAGAGACACAGCACCACAGAGAGACACTGATACGGACTCATACCACAGGGAGAGGTGGGCGATAGCTCCAGCTCACTGATTTCTTCCAGAGATCTATCCTAGTGCCTACCCTGACACAAGAGGGGGTTACACTTCAGTGCGCTGCGGACCTCCGAGCCAAACGGAGACAGAGAGCACCAAGCTACCAGACTCCCAGACTACATCAGAGGGAGATCACAAAGATACGGGCTCGACATCAGCACCATATCCAGGAGCAGCTAGCTCACTTACACTCACACCCGGAGATCATGCTCCGAGGTATTTTTGCCTCGCCATCGCCTATGTATCACAAATTACACCCCCATTATGGTACCGGTTGGAGCTAGACAGATCTGCATTGCATTCTTGTATACCCTATGCATATAGGTTGCATACTGAGCCTCTAGCAGTAGTGCTCCATCCATCACCCCCTCCCCCCACTAGCTCAGTACTTTCATACTTTATTTCATGTTCATTTGGTCCTTTTTTTTTCTGGACGTCCAGAAGACACTGAAAGTTGTACATTGATTTCTCATAGGTCGAGTTCGGCCTCTAGTAGATGTTAATACAGCTTTCTTTCTTTCCTCTCTCTCTCTCTCTCTCTCTCTCTCTCTCTCTCTCTCTCTCTCGCCTTCCCCTCCTTCACCGCCTCCCTCCTCGCTGTCCCCTCCTTCGCTTCGCCTGACCCTTCCGCCTCCTGTGTAGCCGCCGCTCCATTCCTGCTCGCTGCCCACCGTGCGACTGCTGCATGATTGTTGTGCGCCCCCTAGCTGGTCGACACCACCCTCCGCCAACTCCCCCTCTCTATTCGCTTCTCTCACTGCGCCCCCACAAGCTCTTCTCTTCTCTCTGCTCGCCCCAAAAGGACTCGGCCATCTCTCTCTCTCCTCGTAGCCCCCTCCCGCCACTCTCTCTCTCTCTCTCTCTCTCTCTCTCTCTCTCTCTCTCTCTCTCTCTCTCTCTCTCTCCAAAACCAGCCTTTTTCAGCCCAAGACAAGATGGAGAGGATCGACATTGAAGACCTAATCAAGGCAACCATCCAACAACACAAGAAAGAGACGGACAATGCAATTAATATGGTCAACCGGAGCCTTCTTGACAAAGTCAAGAAGCTTGAAGCGCGGATAGCAGCCCAAGATGCAGAGATCGCAAATCTCAAGGAGGAGATAGAAGAAGCACGTGCTCAACATAAGCTCGAGGAAGGTGAAATTCAGCCCGTCATGATGAGGAGCTGAACACCATCAAGGCCCAAGTGAGAACACTTCAAGAGGGAGAAGAAAAGAAGGCCTGGGAGACCTCCTCGTGGGTGAAGGTGCTCACGAAGACACAAAAGCAAGTAGATGAAACGGAGGAATGGATAGAAGTGGTCAAGAAAGGTAAGAACAAGGAGGCCGAAAGCACATCTACCTCGAAGATTATCAACCTAACCATTGAGGAGGAACAAAGAAGAAAAACAAGGGAACTTCATGTGCGGATCACGGGTCTTAAGGACGGTGACAATGTAGAGGAAGCCAAAGATTTATACACACGCATGGGCATTCCGAGGCCTACACACACGGGAGCTTGCAGAGTGGGCAAGAAAGACAAGAATGGAGGAGAGAGCTCGAAGGAGAGAGCTCTCATTTTACGCTTTCCCACCTTGGAGGCCAAGAAGGATTTCTTGGCCAAGCGTTGCGCCCTTAAGAAAACCAGCATCTTTTTAGGAGATGACCTCACCTTGGCACAAGTAGCACATATGAGGGAGTGCATGCTGCAGATTAGGGCAGCCAGAGAAAAAGGGAAGCTAGCATTTTACAGAGGAGGCAAAGTGGTGATACTAGAGAGACGCACCACCTGACGGTGCGAGACCTATGGGACGGTGGACCAGTCTGAGACTTGCAGTATGGAACTGCGACGGAGCATTGAGACTAGATGTGGGGGCCTTTGAGGACAGCTTCAGAGATAGGGACATCATCTTCTACTCGGAGACACATCGTGACATCAGGCCCCAGGCAGCATATTACCGAGAGTGGCGGGCTACAGATGGGAGACGACTTATAGACAGGAGGCCCGTTCGAAGCATGGTGGTCGCGGATCTGGAGGAGTTGCAATTCTTTTTAGTGAGGAGCTTCAGCCACTCATCCATGTTATGCGCCGTAATGAGAGCGCGAGGTACATGTGGGTCAGAGTGAGGGCAGATGAGGGTAGACCCCTATACATTGCTATATGTTACTTTCCACCCAGCACATCTCATTATGCAGCGCCCAAGGGGCAATCTCCATATATGATTCTAGATGAGGACATATGGGAGTTCTCCAAGGAGGGAGATGTTATCATACTTGGGGACTTTAATGCTCAAACGGCTCAGTACCAGACCTCCTTCTTTGACACTTCGGAGGAGATGTTGAGAGAGAGAGATGTGGAGGAGATGTGTTTGACTCAGAGATCACAGGATGAGGTGGAGTGTACTGAGTATGGGAGATACCTCTTGGAGATGGGGACTGCACATGGGCTGGCCATTTTAAATGGCCTAGAGAGGTATCCACTTGGCAGTGGCTTTACTTGCTTTCCACACAGACATGGGGACAGCACAGTGGATTATGTTTTAGCCTCGCCAACCTTCATCCCGAGTATCCAGGATTTTGCGATTGGCCCCAGACCTATCGGAGTTACAGTGGATAATGCACTTCTCTCCTTTACGGTGGATTTCCACTACAGTACCCGCCAGGTTGGGCAGTCCTCCTATCACCCAAGATATACCTTCTGTAGAGAGACTGATGGAGTATACACCGCACAGATCAACAGCTTGTTGAGTGCACAGGATCCACAGAGGCCATTAGCAGAGCTCACACAGATCTTGACAGAGGCTTTACATGCAGCTGCAGCGACGACCTTCCCACACACGCAGCCCACAGTACGACCACGTCCTGGGAGCATGCCCCAGAATAGTTGGTATGATGATGACTGTAGGGAGCTCAGAGCCCGGCTACAGAGAGAGGTGGCCACAGTGTTACTACATATAGACAGTCACGCATCATCTTCCGATGCCTCATTCGGCGGAAGAAGAGAGCATTCTTAGCTCGGCTGGAGAGAGACATGTATCAGCTGTTTTTGAGTCAGGATTCTGGGGAGGCCTAGAGATTGCTTAGAGAGCACCCCTCGCCTCCGGCCATTACCTCTCCAGATACATGGGGCAAGTATGCAGCCTCCCTCTACACAGTACCAGAGTAGCCACCACTACCGAACCACCCTCAAGTCTTGCAGCCTGCGCATCAGTCTAGCTTTGGGCATTGTGTCAAAGGCCTTGTAGAAATCCACAAAGCCACAGTAGATCCTCCTCCCATGTGCTTTGCCCTCCTCAATGATAGCCCTGAGGGTAAAGATATGATCCAAAGTAGAGAATCTCCTCCTTAAACCGGCCTGTCCTCGAGCTCGGACCCCTTGTCTCTCTGCCCATCTGCTCAACTCCTAATAGAGGCATATAGCTTGGCCAGCGAGTGACCAATCATAATGGTGCGGTAGTTAGTCGGCAGGCTCCGATCTCCAGACTTGAGTACCGGCACAATCGTGGAAGTACTCCAAGTCCCAGGAAACCCCTCACACATGGCTCTATTAAACATGAGAGCTAGCAAGTCTGTAATCATATCTCGAGCATGTATGAAATGCTCGGCTACAATGCCCTCATGATCCTGTGCCCTCCCTGTATGCAATCTGTTGATGGCCCTCCTCACCATCTCTGCTGTGAAGAAGGTAGAAGTGGGTGGACAAGGCTCTGGAGTCCATGTGAGCTCATTTGGGGTATTATGGCACTTTATGAGACAGTAGTTGGGCAGGTGCGGACTTCAGAGGGTCTCTCCCAGCCAATACACTCCACTATAGGGGTGAAACAGGGCTGCCCGCTCTCTTCGACTCTATTTGGACTATACATTGATGAGATCTTTGATTATATTGGGACACAAGGGGACAGAGGAGCCCAGTTGGCTGGCACTTGGATACCTCTGCTCTCATATGCTGATGATATTGTGCTTATAGCAAACTCACCAGAGGGTATGCAGAGGCACTTGGATACTTTACATGCTTGTGCACAAGATAGTGGGCTCTCAGTTAACCTTGGTAAGACCAAGGTTATGGTGTTTAACACTATAGCTCAGTGGGTCTGGAGATCAGCACCTATTTTCACATATGGGTAGGAGACAGTGGAGTATGTTGACTCATACACATATCTTGGAGTGGTGTTCACTGGGCCCACATTTTCCATGAGGGGGGAAACAGAGGCCAGATTGACGAGAGAGGATGTGCTCACAGGTATAGTTTCAGGAGCCACGCACCAAGGTAGGATCAAAACGTACGTACGGAACCAATCCGTACCGTACATCCGTACAGTACGGGGATCCGTACTTTTTTTTTGGGGTGGCGTGTCTGCATCTGGACTCTGGAGGCCGTACGACCTCAACCTTCCGGTAAGGGCTAGCCGCCATGCTCTCTCCTCTCTATAGTCACACTCTCTCTCTTCGCTACTGTAGCGGCCGCCTTCTCCCTGGGCCGCCCCCTACTCACCGCCGCCTCAGTTCGCCTCTGCCCTCACCACCCCTGTTCGCTTCGCGCCTCTGTGCGTAGCCCCCTCTCTGTTCGCCACTGGCGCCCAGTACGGCTGGCAATATAACTCACCCACCCTTGCTCAGGCCCCCAAGGCAGCAACATAACTCTCTCTCTCTCTCTCTCTCTCTCTCTCTCTCTCTCTCTCTCTCTCTGAGCCTTAGCCCACCATCTGTGGACAACTCACTTGTGACAATGTGACTTGTCTTAAGTAATAAGTATTAAGTATTAAGTATGATTAACTTATTAAGTATGATTGACGACTTGTGATTCTAATTTCTCACTTTTGAATTAGTAGGTTTGTGACCTTGTTGTGTCTCTATTTCGAAAGTTTTATATGTCAATGTGGACATGGACTGAAATTTTATGTAGGTGGCTGTGAGATTTTATGTATTTTTACCAATGGTACGTATTTTTACGTACCTTAAAAATTTTTTCCGTACCAAACAACGTGCAGTTCGTACGGATCCGTACAGTACATAACGTTTGGTACCACCTTGCCACGCACTAAGCTGTGGCTTTTTGACATGTTGGTCACATCGGCTATGCTATATGGAGTACAGATTTGGGGGCCTAGCCTAGATCGTCACAATTGATCAGGACGCACATACGATGGATGGAGATCGATGGAGAGACCACTTGTGTCCATGATCTCCAGGATGATTCGGGCTAAGGCCTCGATACCCCATGAGATTATCAAAGCCAAGATGGGAGCACCACCAATCATAGTCGAGGCTCTTGCCAAATCAATGTCCTTCATTCATAGCACCTGGGAGCTTCCCCGACACCGGTATGCACGACTTGCTTTAGAGTCCTCTCATCAGCTAGCCATGGAGGGAGACACTTCATGTTGGTATGCGCAGATAGCATCCTGGTTTGAGCTCCACGGGTTCAGTTTACACAGACTTACACCCTTCCAGTACTCTCTGGAGGCACCCTCTCTCGCCTTGACACATTCTGAGATTAGTGGAGTCATCTGACAAGACCTCATTCAGTTGGACACTAGGAGGACATGGCTAGAGCCCTCACAGGAGTTGGGGACGAAGATGGCTTTCTATAGAGACCATCTTCTCCGCACCACTGAGGATGGCTTTATACTTAGACCGAGCTACATGGATACCCATCTGTCTCATGGCCGTGGGACTCTAGTTGAGAGCGCTATCCAGTTGGGCAGATCCAGACGCCCGAGGGTTCGCGGATCCTCACATCGGAGACAGTGCCTACACCGGAGGATTCAGAGCATCATTGCAAGGCATCGGGCTCGTCCGACCAGGCATCTCACTATGGCATATATCTAGGCCATCCGGCACAGACCCATGCTAGAGCTCCTAGGATGATTACCACTCCAGCCATATATTGTTGTACTCAGTGTCATTTTTGTACTCCCCCATATTCATGTATTCAAGTATCCATGTACTCATGTACCCCATTTTGACTAGTAGCATTAGCTTCCCACCTGCTGCTTCCGGATGCTCCCTGCTGATGTATTGTAGGACTAGAAACTTACCTTCAGTTCTTTCTTTTCTTGTCCAGACAATGTATCAGATGTCACATGGTTGTAACTTTGGTCTCATAGGTCACTTTGGCCTTTTGAAGACATTAATATAACATTTCATTTCTCTCTCTATCTCTTTCTTTCTTTCTTTCTCTAACCCGCCCTCACATCATAGCTCACCACCATACTCCACACATTTGCCACCACTTCTTTCATCTGCACGTGGCGGTCTACCACCAAGACACCTTGCAGTTCCATGCCCGAAAACTGTTGGTATGATGACAAACACCGAGCCACACACTCCCATCTTAAGCAATAGGTATGGATTGGGCAAATCACGAAGCACGAAGTGCAACAGATTTCTCAACACCACACCCAACCCAAGAAAGGAGAGTTCTAAGCTCGGAAAGAGGATGAGTTATCGCACTCTTCTTAGGACCCAACTACAAAGAGGCTTGGAGGAACCTCTCAGAACATCGCCCCCCCCACACCTATCACATGCCCAAACACATGGCACTCCTATGCACGCTCCCTCTATCATATCCCCCATCGATCACCTCTACCCCCACCACACCACCTTCACCTTCTTCCCAAAGGGCATGGTCCTCAAGGCCATCCGTAGACTACATAATGGGACTCACTCCCGAGTACATCTCACATGCTGATGATACCCTAGCACCCCTACTAGCTTACATGTTCAATAGAGCCCTTTGTGAAGGATTTCCACCCTCTTGGTCCGCTAACACCATCATCCCCATCCTCAAAGCCGGAGATCCGCTTGATCCTAATAATTACAAGATGATCCTGATTGACCACATTGGCCAAACTCTATGGATCGGTGCTAGAGCCAGAGCTCAATTCATTTGCAAAGAGACAAGGATGCATAACCTCAAGACAGGCAAGCTTTTGGAGGAGCTATCTACCCTTGACCACATCTTCACTCTCCGTGCCATTATCAAGGAGGGTAGAGCATGACATCAGAGGATTTACTTTTTGCTTTGTGGATTTCCGCAAAGCTTACCCCCAAGCCCGCCACCTACAACGTCTACACGAGATAGGAGTTCCATCTGACATGGTTTGGAGCATCATCGCCCTTTATCTATCACGCACTCTTTTTGGCCCCTACATCGATGAGATCTCGAGCTTCATTGATAGATTAGGTGGGGCTCGCTCCACACTGGCAGACATATCGATCCCCTACTACTTTTTGCAGTTGACATCATCCTCCTTTCATATTCAACTGTCGCATGCACTCTGCACTGCATTGTAGTGCATGGTGACAAGCTGGCTCATCATCAGTGCATCTTGTATATCAGTAGTAACCCTTTTAGGATATGATTTTGTCGTATGCCTTGGCCCCATTGTAAGCCCCAATCCGGGACATGTCAAGCACGAGCTACATAGGTCTTTCCTCACCCATAGAAGGTCAGTCAGTCCAGTCCCTTAACCCACTTGAAGAGAATCATTCATGTATGTGGCAGTCAGTAGAATCCGTTTTGCATTTAGATCATGGTCTACAGTGCATAGCATTCATTTCATATGGTCTACAGTGCATAGCATTCATTTCATATGCACAACACAATGCTAATCAATACACTTAAATACACTAAGATTTGATGGACACTTGCTCAAAATACAAGAAGTAAATTGCTGAATTGACAAGAGACACACAATGAGCCTTGGTTGAACACAATGCTAATCAATACACTTAAATGCACTAAGATTTAATGGACACTTGCTCAAAATACAAGAAGTAAATTGCTGAATTGACAAGAGACACACAATGAGACGGAACGGCCGACCCCTCCCTCTAATAAAGTATATTGATCTTGGGAGAATCAAGTACATAGTGTCATGGGCATTTCTGACCAGATTTCCATACCAATGCATATGAATGCAGTATTGCAAACAAGTGGTTGTCGATGTAGACTTGCAACCCACACTACCCTCTCAAGTGCCCATGTTCCCTACCATCTACTCACACAAGTGGTTGTCGATGTAGACTTGCAACCCACACTACCCTCTCAAGTGCCCATGTTCCCTACCATCTGCTCTGTATTGTTCCACCAACACATGGTAGCAACAATCTACAAGAGAGCACGTAGGACAAGAGAACACTACACAGGGTATGTGATCTTGTAATCTGGTTCCTCCCTCTTGCTACTTGCTTCCATATTTAAGCATAAAAGCTTACCAATAACAAGTAGAGTCGATGACAGCGGAAGTCTTCGCGATGGAAGTCCTTGGAGTGTTGAGATCTTGATTTGTCGCCTTTCTTCGCGACAAAAGTCTTCAAGAGGATGAAGGGAACCTTGGGAAAGCTTCCCCTATGCTTCAACTTGAGAAAGGAGAGCTGAAATTAGGGTTTTCAGTAAAAAGACCAGAAATTACAGCAATTTCAGTCATTGGGAGTGTGTAGGAGAGTGATTAGCATCCGCAAACAGTCTAGGAAGCTTGAAAATCACCTTAGCAAGCTTGGAAATGGAGTTAGGAAGGAGAATGTGCAGAAAATGCAGCCCCTACAGCCCTCATGAAGGAGGCGCCAAACTCTAGAGAGAGGAAGAGGAGTGAGGTGGTGAGTTGTCTAGTGTAGGTGGCAAGTAGGTGCTTTGTGGAGCAAGCTAGAGTGGACACATAACTGGTTACTCCCTTTGTACAAAGGGGATAAGGTCTGGGTGGTGGACATTGGGTTATGTCCACCTCGCGACATCAGTGTGTGAACACTGGGCTGGTCATAATTTATAAGTGAGTTTTGGTGGCCCAAAACTTAATGAAGTGTGTACACACTCACTTATAAATTAGTGCTAACTCGTAAGGCCAAGTTTATGACCAACACTTACCACCTGTCACATGCCACATAACCATGTCAGCAAACAGTTTCACACGCACGGTTCGCGGGCGGGCGTCCCCTTACCCGCAAACTACACATTGGTCAAGCAAGCATGAAAACAGCATGCAATTTCAATTGCAAGCAAGCACATAAAGATGCTATGCAATGCAGCATTTGTATGGACAATCCCCGTTCATGAGACTATACCAAAATAGACGTGCTCCAGGCAAGTACATGAGGTACGAGACCCAATGGAACACCAATCCACCAAGCATTTCCGGCCATGTACACGGAGGCACAAGTCCCAACGGAAAGCCAAGTCTATAGTATCACATGAGTGGCATCAATCCCCGGCATAAACAACTGCCATGGACACCAATCCAATGTACATACATGATAAGAAAGCACAGGGGGACATCCCTCCCGGCTTCTAAACAGTTGTCCGCAACTGAAAAGCATCCAAATATATCTGAAGCACATGCGGGCAATCTTTGAAGAACTCTTCATCTACCCATTTAGCATCAATGGGAAGATAGTTCCTAAACTTCACAAGGTAACATCTCACAACTTTGCCTTCAGCAAGCTTGCGTTCCTTGTGATACACAATCTGCTCTAGCTGCAAGATCTCCTCAAGCTCATCCACTTCTGGTGGATCCTCAATGACCATTTCACTGGGCTCCGGCCCTACATACTTGCGAAGGAGACTCACATGAAAAGCATTGTGTATGTGCCAATGACTAGGTAACGCCAATCTGAAAGCCACTTTATTGATCTTCTCGATCACTCGAAAAGGCCCATAGTACCTGGTTGCAAGCTTGGAATATGCACCCTCTTTGCCAGGCCTCTTTGCAAGTCTTACTTTCTCAAATTTCAGCAATACCCAATCATTCTCTTTAATATCCAATTGCCTTCTATATGTCGGCAGCCTTTTTATGCTTGTCTTGTGACCTTGCAATGGCTGTCCGCACCTGAGTAAAAGTAATATCCAAGTCTCTTACATACTCATCAGCTGCATATCTCATCCTTTGTGCGAAGGATGGGTGGCAGAACCACCTTACCATAAACAATCTCAAACGGGACCTTTCCCGTAGATGCATGCACCGTGTTGTTGTATGCAAATTCCACAAGCGGTAAGTACTTCTCCCAAGAAGACTTCTGATCCGCCACATAACATTTCAAGAGATCCAACACGGCTGAATTTGCAGCCTCACTTTGCCCATCCGTTTGAGGGTGATAAGCTGATGAGAAGTCCAATTTGGTGTCGATATTATCAAATAAGGCCCACCAAGAGACACTTGTAGTCCTGGGATCTCTATCCCCCACAATGGACTTCGGCATTCCATAATGTTTGAACACTTGTGCAAGATATATTTTAACCATATGCTCAACTTTAATGGTCTTTTTGACCGGCAAGAAATGAGCTTGCTTGCTAAACCTGTCCACAATTGTCCAAATTGCATCATTATCCTGTTGGGTACGTGGCAAGTCCATAATCCATTGTAATACTTTTCCATGGCTGCGTGGGAATAGGCAATGGCTGAAGCAAACCTAGTGCCTTTTACCTATCAAATTTGACTTTTTAACAAGTGATACATGCACGTACATGTGCCTCTATGTCCTTCCGCATACCTGGCCAAAAGAAATACCGCTCAATCATGTGCGTAGTAGGCATTATGCCTCTATGACCAGCATATGGAGGAGCATGGCACTCATCCAAAACCTTTTGCCTCATGTGAGACACCACACATAAGCAATTATCTTTCATGAGATAACCCTCTTTGATCACATGTGAGGCATGTGCATGACCAGCCATCAAATCATCTCAAATAGTGGCAAAATCAACATCCGTATGATACAAATCACGCATGGTAGACAAGTCCCCATGAGAGGCAACCGAGATAGCTGTTACATACGGCTTTCGTGACAATGCATCGGCCACTAGATTCTTCTTTTCCGGGGTGTGTAAGATCTGAAAATGAAACATAGAGAGAAAATTGACCATCCTCATATGCTTCTCTGACAACTTAGTTTGAGTAAGAAAATACCTCAAACTCTGGTGATCTATCTTCACAGTGAAATCAGCCCCAAGAAGGTAATGTTTCCATATAGTAAGTGCATGAATTACAACCAAGAGCTCTTTCTCATAGATGCCAAGAGATAGCTCTGCATCATGCAATCTACAGCTCTCATAAGCCACGGCATGTCCCTCTTGATTAAGGACAGCTCCTATGCAATTTCCAAATGCATCACATTCCACACAAAAAGGCTTTTGCAAATCCGGAATGATCAACACTGGACCATGAGTAGTTGCATCTTTCAATTTGAAGAATGCATCTCTCTCTACAGTAGTCCATTTGAACACGGCCTTCTTCTTTGTCAAATCATGTAAAGGAGAAGCAATCCATGCAAAGTGCCGAATGAACCTGCGGTAGTAAGAGCGAAAACTACAAATCTCATGCACCGAACTCAATTCGGGCCAATTCCGAATTGCATCAATCTTTGCAGGATCCATCCGCACTCTCATCTTTGGACACAATATGCCCAAGATAATGTATCTCTCATAAGAAGAACTCACTCTTCTTTGCAGTTATAAAGAGTTTATGCTTATGGAGCTCTTCAAAAACAATAGCCAAATGAGCTTTATGCTCTTCTTCGGTCTTCGAGAAGACTAGGATGTCATCAAAGAAGACACCTGTAAATTTCCTGTACCCACGGAATATGCGATCCATCATTCTATTGAATGTAGCCGGGGCATTTGTAAGACCAAAAGGCATAACAAGATACTCATAAAGCCCAAATGCTGTCCTGAAAGCAGTTTTGTGTACATCCTCAGGCACTACACGCACTTGATGATATCCACTCTTGAGATCAATTCGGCTAAAGCATGCCGATCCATCCAACTTGTCAAGGATGTCGTCTATGTGTGGAATCAGAAACCGATTCTTGTTGGTAAGCTTATTCAAAGCTCTATAATCCACACACATACGAAAGGATCCATTCTTCTTTTGAACCAAGAGGACGGGTGAACAATATGGGGAAGAGCTTGGCTGAACCAAACCCTTCTCAAGAAGCTCATTCACTTGCTTCATAATCTCCTCTTTTTGGGATGCACTTACACAATATTTAGGTGGCTGTCCATCATTTTCCAGGTTTTGGACAGTCCTCTCTTTGCCTTGAAATGAGGGTTTAGCCTTATTGGATCGACTCAATTTGAGTTCCAATTGCTCGGTGGCAGTGGCGGCTGCGATTAATTGGTGTAAGGTATGACGAGGATACATTTGTAGTCCCGCTTTGTACATGGGTTGCAATCCCGATTGAAACCTTCTCTTCCTTTCCGCCTCAGTGACATGCATAAATGGAGACACCTCCAAAAGCACTTTCCAAAACTTTTGTACATATGCATTTACCGATTCCCTCTCATTTTGCTTTACCCAATCCCACTTCATTGTTATCTCATTCAATGCATTGGGAGGCAAGAATTGAGCACAGAACCTCTCCTTGAACTCTTCCCATGATCTAACAGGATTCGGTGAGAGCTTCTCCGTGAGCCACCAATGGACAACAGTGCCTTTCATGAACATGCTTACATGCCGGATCATGGATTTCTGAGTGAAATCCTCATCACTGAAAGCAATATCAAACTGGGCAATAAAAGCAAGTGCCTTTGATGCATCATATTCCCCATGATATGTGTCAAACTTCACAGATTTGTCTCCGGCTTTGAAGTCACGACTTTGATGCATGTGTGTGCATCTCAACATGTTTTTCCCCATGTTTGTCCATTGGGACAGCCCCTGTGTGACTGGCATCATTTTAGGACCAAAAGGTGATGCATAAGGCATAGATACATGTGCCCTGTAAGCATAAGGCATGGTTGGCCCCTCAACATGCATTGATACATTTTCAGCCATAACTTCTCCCTCACGAACACACTCGAGGCATGAGTGGTATGAGAGATACGCGGAATACCTGCACCAACAGAAAATTGCAGCCCATGTTGCATGTGTTGTGCATGCACATTTTCAGCCGGCAATGGCATTTGACATACATTTTGACCACTGCCATAAACATTGTATCCTTCACGGGCTACATAAGGTGTTCCTGCATGGCGTGAAGTCACTGATTGTTCCTCTCCCATCGCATGGAGATTCATCCTCTTAGACATAAGTTCTTGTGCGAGCACTTGTGGGGATTCCAAGACATGTGGGATGGTTGCCTTTTCTGCATAGGCATCCTCGGTACGAGCCAAGTATGCACGTGCTGCATCCCTCGGTTGCATGTGCAACTCGTGAGCAATCATTGCCATTGTATGATCCATATAAGATTCAGCTTTCTTGGCCTTCAAACGGTCATGTACCAATGGATCCTCGCGGCGGTAGAGATTCAATTCTTCTTGTTGTGCATGGAGAAGAGCTTGCATACGAGTAAGTTCAGCCCTTAAGACTATGGACTCTTCTTCCTAAGTACAAAAGCTAGTATAGCCGGTACAATGGGTGGTACAATAACTAGTACAACCAGTACAATGGCTGGTACAGCAGTGAGCACGTACAAAGGTTGGTACAACAAGTACAATGGCTAGAAATCATAATAAATGATTAAATACCCTTGCCTTCAGTATTTCTTCGCGATGGAAGCCTCCAAAATAGTCCCCAACAGCCGGTATTCTTCATGAGCAGCCTTCAAGAGAGAGAGAAAGAGAGTAGCCATCATTAGGGCAGCCTGTAACGGTGGTAGAGGCTAGTGTGCAGCAAGAGAGCCTCCATTAATGAAGAGAGAGGGCTCCAATTTATAGATTTGGGCCTCCCATGAGCTGAAATTGCAAGAGAAGACTACAATGACAAGTGGAGAACCACACAATAGCTGAAGTGACAAGTGTGAGCCCACTTGTCTCACTTTGATCCACTTTCTAACAAGTGTCAGGCCACTTGTCTCACTTTGGTCCACTTTCTTGCCACATGTCCCAATCTAAGAGATGGGTCCTTCCATAAACTTTATCTCTAAAAATATCTCAACTGGTAGACATTCTGTCATAGGCACTTTGCCAACTCTTGGTATCTGCTCAATTCCAGATGTAATGACACGAACAGAATTTCCATCGGAGTCAGGCCAAAAATAGCAACTCTCCTAAATTTTAGGAGTGTGGTCCTTTGTATTCTAGGATAATCTCCCATTTCCAAAGCTTGTACTTTCCAAATATTTAGACATCCTGGAGTCCACCAGACCCCTTTCATACTGGGAAATGTCCAGGCTGGTGACACGTGGACCAAGCGGCAGCCTCACAAGCCTGTGAAGGGCAACGTGGAGCTTTCATTAGTGCAGGCAGCAGTCGATAGGCAGCGGATAGGCAGCGGACAGCAGCCCAAGCAGCAACCCGACAGGAGGAAAACGCCAAAATTGTGCTGGTCGGCAGCATTAAATGCTGGTCGGCCACATTTGGTCCAGTCATCCCAGTTTGGGTCCAATCGGCCAGTTTTGCAAGGGCGTATATAAAGAGGGCCAGGTCTCTTAGTCATTCATTCAAGTTCCCACTTGGGACTTGGGTCATTAGTTAGAAGTGCAAGAACCTTTTCAAGGGAAGCTCAGCTTCCAACATGGCATTGTAACAGACATGTATATGAATAAGATTTTGAGTAGGTTAGGTTACTGCTTCCTCTCTTGTGTTTTTATCCAGTTGTTTGTGCATCAAGCATCCAATGGGAGTGCTGCGTTTTCTTATGAGTGATGATCTGGCCACAGAGAGTTCCGCATGTGACATTGGTATCAGAGCGCCAGCACTCAGCAGGATTTCCAGTGCTCCAAGAGCAGTCCCAAGAGAAGGTGCATAGTCCGAGGCAAGGAACACAGCTAAGGGTAGATCTCCAAGGAGGATGGTCGGTGTTCAGCAAAGCCATAGGGAAAAGGCAATCCGTGGGTGGATGCCAAAGGGCATACTGGTGAGCCCATAGGAATACTGGTTCCAAGGGATAATAGTCATCCAAGGGTGGAGCGAAGATGCCAGTGATCAGCCTCAAGGAAGGACACCAAGACCTCGTGTTCAAGGGACAGGGCATGAAGGCAAGGGGACTCAGTGGATCAGGATGCAAGTTCTTCAAGTGGAGCCATCTCGGAGGATAGCAATGTTTTCTAGGTGAAGTCAAGTTGCCAGATGTCCAAGGATGATAGTGAGGAGACATGGCAAGGAATGAGGGACGATGACAGTCATCCAAAGAGGTAGGTTGGATCCCCGCCATCAAATTTAGCAGGGGGGATGTCACGTGCATGCCACATGGACATGCTTCCGCCTTGATCTGGACAGAGTCAGAAACCTTTTTAGGGCTGAGTGGGACCAAGAGGGCTGCAGCAACACAGGATGAGAAGGCATGGACCAGGCGGCAGCCTCACAAGGCTGTGAAGTGGAGCTTTCATTAGTGCAGCCAGCAGTCGATAGGTAGCCAGCAGCAACCCGACAAAAGGAAAACGCCAGAATTGTGCTGGTCGGCAGCATTAAATGTTGGTCGGCCAGATTTGGTCCAATCGGCCAGTTTTGCAAGGGGCTATATAAAGAGGGCCAGGTCTCTTAGTCATTCATTCAAGTTCCCACTTGGGACTTGGGTCATTAGTTAGAAGTGCAACATGGCATTGTAACAGACAGGTATATGAATAAGATTTTGAGTAGGTTAGGTTACTGCTTCCTCTCTTGTGTTTTTATCCAGTTGTTTGTGCATCAAGCATCCAGTGGGAGTACTGCGTTTTCTTATGAGTGATGATCTGGCCATAGAGGCTTCCGCATGCGACATCACACAACTTTGTTAATTACAAACTTATGCAGAAATTGAGTCTTAACACAACACCTAGCAATCATACCTGTGAGGTACGCCTACCTGCAGGTCGGCAAGTATGGGATCGAAAGGTGGAGAATCTACCGATCTGAATTCAAGAATACGAAGATACTCTGGAATGCTATATTATGCATCTAGAGCATGTAGACTTGTTATTAGGGATTGAGTGGTTTAAGACTCTTCAAGTCCAGATAGATTGGTCTAGTTACACTTTTTCTTTTGAACATAGGAACACCCAGTATAGTATCTTAGGTGATTGTATACATCCCTCTCATGGACCTCTTGTAATTACAGTTGATTTTAGAAATATAATGGATTCTTCTTTGTATAATGCTTTCCATTGTGTCTTGATTCCACTTTCTTCATTTCTCATACCTACAATGGATGTTAACGAATTAAGTGTGTTTGAAAGCAACGAATTAAAGAAGATACTTAATTTATTTCAAGATGTATTTCCTAAGGAACTGCCATCAGGCTTACCACCTGAAAGGGCAGTAGATCATCGTATCAACCTGCTCCCTGGTGCTCACCCTGTTAGTATTCCACCTTACAAGATGAGCCAAGCTGAGAAAGATGAGTTGGCAAAACAACTCGAAGATTATTTGAGGATGAGCCAGATCCGTCCAAGTAAATCACCTTGGGGTGCACCTGTGTTACTCAGGAGAAGAAAGGACAACACCTAGAGAATGTGTATAGATTACAAGAGATTGAACAAGCTAACAATTAAGAACCGTTATCCTCTCCCTAGATCAAATGACCTGATTGACCGGTTACCCGAAGCGAAGTATTTCACAAAGATAGATTTACGTACTGGCTATCACCAGATACGTATTCATGAAAGGCATGTCGAAAGAACATGCTCCAGCCACCTTCCAGCAAATAATGAACGATCTTTTTCGTGAACATTTGGGAAAATTTATGATTGTGTTCTTGGATGATATTTTAATATATAGTCGTACTCTTGAGGATCACGTTAGACACCTCACGACTATCTTAACTATTTTAAGACATAATCGACTATATGCTAAATTAAGTAAATGTGAGTTTTTTATGACAGAAATCATTTGCTTGGGATACAAGATCACTAGAGACGGGTTGAGCATTAACTATCACCGAGTTCAAAAGGTTCTGGCCTGGCCTATACCGCGCAGACTATGAAACAACTTCGTTCTTTTCTCGGTTTTGATGTTTTTCTTCAAAAATTTGTGCGGAAGTACTCTCAGCTCACACTACCAATGACCGACTTGTTGAAAGGTCGTGGACGTAAGTCGAATCAGCTTATCACTTGGAATAACGATCTAGATATGGCCTTCAGACTTTTAAAAGATAAAGTCAAGGAAGCACCTATCTTAGCACTACCCGATCCTAGTAGGCCTTATGTTCTTGAGACTGATGCCAATGACTATGCAATCGGGGCTGTTCTATTCCAAGATGGTAGACCTGTTGCTTTCGAGAGTAAAAAGCTAGACGACACTGAATCTCGTTGGCCAACCCTTGAGAAGGAGCTTTATGCTATCATTCACGCTCTCAAAGTTTGGAGACATTATTTATATGGCTCCAAGTTTGTGGTATTAGTCAATCAAGTATGTGCGTGATGCAGATGATTTGAGAGGAAGGAAAGCTCGATGGGTTGAGTTAATGCAAGATTTTGTTTTTGAGATTCATTATCGAAAAGGGTCCATGAATAGTGTCACAAATGCGCTTAGTCGAATTAGAGAGGTGAATACTTTGTCGTTTACCCAGACTTCTACTGACTTATTTCAGTCATTGAGAGGGCTTTGCAGGACTGATAGTTATTTTGGTCCATTTTGATAGAAGATCCAAGACGGGAGCTCATTCATTGACCAAGACTCAATGATTGAGCAGCCTACCATTCAGGCTAGGTCAGTGGATGATTCGGAATGGTTTACTATTCCGTAATGACAAAATTTGTGTACCACAAATCCCGGACATTAGGTCCAAGATTCTTAAGGAGTGTCACGACGCTCCTTATGCTAGACACCTTGGGGTACACAGGACATTATCGTTAGTGAAACACACTTTTTATTGGCCAAAGATAAAAGGGTATGTAGAAGATTATGTTCTCGAGTGTGAAGTTTGTCAAGCAAATAAAGTTGAACGCTTTAGACAGGCTGGACTGTTGCATCCTTTGCAAATCCCAGGTAATAAATGGGAAAGTATTTCCATGGATTTTATTATTGGATTGCCAAGAACACGTCAAGGCCACGATTCTATTTGGGTTGTGGTGGATCGCTTGACAAAAATGGCTGGATTTTTACCGATACGGAAGACCATTACAGCTACGCAATTAGCAAGCCAGTTTATCGAGCAATTGTTTAAACAGTACGGGTTTCCACAGGACATAGTCAATGATAGGAACTCTAAGTTTACAAGTGACTTTTGGAGGCTTGTTTTTGAGAAGTTGGAAACAACTTTGAATTTGAGTTCCTTAGATCATCCTCAATCTGATGGCCAGACTGAAAGAGTGAATCAAATTTCGGAGAATATGCTTCGAGCACATGTCTCTAAAAGACAAAGTTCATGGGAGGATTATCTTCCTATGTTAGAATTTGCATATAATAGTACTAAGCATACGAGAGCGTGGCAGCTGACATGTATGCACGTACGGTTGGCCACATAGGCTAGACTGCACGTGTGGCTGGCTGGCTGGCTGTGTCACCAATTGGCCGACCATTTGGTCCATCTCCAAATTTGTCTCGTTCACTTGAGGCCAAGCCGGTGTCTCATGTGAAGGGGCCAATATTTTTGCACAACATGGACGGGAGCCAGACTGGTGCCACCCGTGTATGACCTGGACTGTGTTCTATCCATGGGATTGTCACGCCATGGAAGAGCCAGTATTTGTGCCGTGTCTTGCCTATGGGACTATCACTCCATAGGGAGGCTCGTGCCTGGATTTGTGTCGTACCTATGGGACTCACTCCATAGGAAGACCGGGATTTATGTTTTCTGTCGTGCCATCATTGTGCCCGACAGAAATGTTTAGTACTTGTTCCATGAACGGGGGATATGTCCATGATACTGTTTGCACATGCATTCCATGTTTTGCATGTTTGGAACTTTTTTCGCATGACTTGTATTTTTGTGTTTGCTTGTTTGACGTGCCACTTACTGAGCTGGGACGCCTGATGAAGTTTGCTCTGTCTTCTGACGAGTTTTGTTGCGTGTGAACAGGTGGTAAGTGTATTGCAATTGTTTATTTTATAGCTTTCTTTCTAAGCTTTATTTTTTATAACGTTGCAAGTTCACATTCATTAAAGAGTGGGCACCCTCCCAAATATTTCATGATGTCCTTGGTAGGATGGGCACCCATTATGGGCACCCACGTATGGGTCAAGGTGGGGAGGGAAACCCCACTTAATCTTATGTGTGGGGGTGGGTGCATGACCACCTACCCACCCCTCACCTTGAGACTTTGGAATTGGCCGCCTCCATGCAACTGTGGTGGGCCGGCCAGCTGTTTATCATGCACCCCCTTCCATCGCTTAGGAGTGAACCTCCTCTTGCTTATAATCAGCTGCGCACAGGCCTCTTATCATCTTGCTAGATACAGCTGCACACTGGTGGACTGCGCACAAGCCTCTTCTCCGCTTGCCCTCGGGTTGCTGCACGCTGGTGGGCTGCGTCCAGGCCTCCTCTCCACTCTGCAGGCGGCTGCGCCCAGACAGTAGGCGGCTGCGCCCACAGGCCTCCTCTCCACTCTCGGGCAGCTGCGCCCAGGCCTCCTCTCCACTCTACAAGCGGCTGCGCCTAGATAGCAGGCAGTTGCGCCTAGACTCCTCTCCACTCTGCAGGCGGCTGTGCCCAGACACCTCTCCACTTGCTGACAGCTGCGCTCAGATCTCCAGGCGGCTGCGCACTCTTCCCTCTTGCCAGTAGGCTGCTGCGCCCTGGTGTCCATCTCTAGCAGTAAGTGGATTAAGATTTAAGCAAAGGACTCTGATGTAAATCTGATAAGGGATACTCTCTGCTGCTAACACCCGTTCGGTGCCGGGTAGTCCAAGCTTCTAGAGAACCACGGTCCATGGGTGCTGAGATCGAGAGAGCCAGGCGTTAGTACGGGAGCGCCTGTTTGTGCGTGGTCCTGGAACACCAGTGGAGCGCGCTCTGCGAATTCCAGTGAAGGCACGGGACCGTAGAGACTAGACTTCTTCAAGTGGATCGCTCTCCTTCAAACGACTACTCCAAGTCCCTTGTTTGGTAACTGTATTCATTTCAGTAGTACATGGACATCATCTGGTTCGTTGAACCCATGGAGCATTGTATCTTTTAAATACTCCCAATAATATATCATATATTGAGGGGGGGGTCGGCCCGTTCCGGCCCCAGTGCTGGTGTCCATTGATCAACATTTCATTTCATTTCAGTTTTTAGTTGTTATTAAGTTGTCCATTCAAATTGTGATATTTAAGTTGTGCTATTACGCGTGTGGGCGTCCAACGGAATCTATTCCCACTTGACGGGATCGGTTTCAGGCTGGCTGGCTAGCTGCTCAAGAGCTTAGGCGGCTGCAGGTACTGCCACGTAGGCAGGCAGGCGCACAAGCTTGAGTGAGAAGGAAGCGCTACCATGTCTATAGCAGGGTAGCAAAGGCAAAGAGAAGTGAAGCTGTGCAACAAGTGCAAGGTGGGCAGCAACGATGGCGGCTGGCTCAAGCGCTGGCGGCTAGCTGCCACGCAGGTGGACAAGCGCATACAGCGTGGGCAGCAGCGAAGCGTCGCCGGCCAGCAAGACGCGTAGGGAAAAAAAAGGCGCAAGAGAAAAGCGCCGACAGCCCAAAACACGAAAAGAGAAGCAGCGTGGGATTTTCGAAAAGAAGAAAATGCTAGGCCCCATGTTTATTATTTTATTTTATTTTTTATTTTATTTTTTTAAGAAGAAAATAAAGATCTATTCGATAGTTTTTGAGAAAAGCTCTTCTAGTAGATTTTTCTAAGAAGAAAAAGCATAGCTTTTTCCCCCCTATGCTTTTTTCCCCAAACTTGTATAAATAAGGGACCAAGGCTCTTGTATCCCACAACACATCTTGGGTGAAAGCTAGGAGGAGATCTCCTCCCCGTGGATCAAGGAGGCATCTTCTCGAGAATTGTACAAGGGCTACGCCGACCTTAAGTTATAAATAAATACCTGCAGGGACGCCACGCTTTGGGGCCAATTGGTCTTTTGTGCAGGAGCACTCTAGCTCCACTTGTTTATTTTCTTCTTCTTTCAAATTTATTATTCTAGTTCGTAAAGTGATTAAAGTGTGATTAAGTGTGTTCACCGCCCGTCAAGTTGTTGAAGGCCGGTTTCACGAACTGGCACTGTTTCATATGCAGGACAATGCACACCTGACCTTGGACGCATGTGTAGGACAATACACACTTGACCTCAGACGACTGAAATGGAACCCTAGCTGACTCGTCCCAGACTGCGCTCACATGGAACCAGTTTTCCATCCCAGGTCCTGCACCTTCTCTGCAGATGTCTACATGGCATCCAAGTGTGGGATGCACGTGACACTTTGGCTGCCTTCCATAAAAGGTATAACACCTACTCTAAGCCTATGTCTAGACCCAGCCCCCAAGCAAGGGCTGAATGACTAAAACAATGAGCAATATTTGCCTTTTATAGGCTAGAAATGGCTTGATGGACCGGCCGACTAGGTCCTAGACAAAATTCCCTTCTTGTACTACAGCCAGCAGGGATCTTCTCATTCATAACTAGCCGACAGCAACCCAGGGAAACTCCATCAAATATTCCCTGCCAAATCAGCATCACATGCTCCAAAAACCTAGTTCTGATCTGTCTTTATCTGGTTGCTCTCCTCAGGATTAGCTCTAAGTTCAGCCAGTGCATGTCTTGCACATGGCAGGCACTCCTTTGGGGGCTCGTCGCCGAGGGCAGGATCGAGCAAGATGGCCCATTTGCCTTGTAGCCAAGGAGACCGGAGTACTCTACCCACTAAAGATTCGGGTTGACTTGGAGGCTCGGGGGCACAATGACTGGTGGAAGATCCTCCAAGGAGGCAATGCAGACTCGGATCTAATAGACGATGTGTCAAGTGATAAAGGATTCAATATATAGGCCTCCAAAAAGTAGGCCAACTTCCATTTTGCTTTAGTTTGTGTATTTGCAATTTGGTAGACAACCCACTATTACCCATTATGGGCAATTTACCTCACACTCACAGCCGCTTTTGTCCCTCTCACAACAAGGTACAAAGCCCCAACCCTAACTAGTAGGGCTAGCATGACCCATACATTAAATGAATGTAGATAATGCATGTAACATCAACTCATGTTCAGCTCTCTGCCCAAAAATATCAACCACATACAACTGCCCACGCCATAAATAGTTCATTGCTTTCCTTGCAAGACTAAGCTTCTGCAAATTGCTTAATCTTTTGCGACTCTTATGGCACTAGAATAGTCAAAGAACGTGACTAAGGGAGGCCAAATGTCTCTCAATGAATGAAATTTATGGATGTCTTTTAAGTCAAGAATGGAGATTTTCTCTTGAATATTCATTGAATGAGCAAATCAAGCCAATGCAAAAGAACACTCTTTTGATATATCATAATTATACTCATAACTATTCAGGATTTCTTTATTTGGAGATACTTTTGTGACATCAGATAATGATAAGAGTTTGATGTGTGCTCTTAAGAACCAAATTGTGAGAAATCACTTTTAGAAGATTGATGAGCTTCCACTCAACCCATAAGGTGAGAAATTAATTTAGGAAGTCACAACTCACCAAAACACATGATCCACTATAAAAGAGCAAACATGACTCCCAAAAATGGATGCATGTAGAGCTGTTTGCATGAAAAATATAGCCTTGGTGCCAAGCAAGAAAAGAGTCTTGGTGCTTGTTTAGCACAAAGCATGAGGTGGCGTGTCTTGGTGCTTGTTTAAGACCAAGCATCTTGGTACCTGTAAGGAGCCACACTCGTTTTTCTGACCTCTGAGAGAGAAGGAATTGATTACAGTAATTGACTCTCTATCCTAAATGAAGTGAGGTCAGCTATTCGTGTCATGAGCCATGCTTCTTTGTCACGATAACACTAACGAATGTGAGATTCTTTAAAGTATTTTGAACCACAAAATTTGTGTTAGTAACTTGCATTTTGTGTTACCTGCATTCACACACAGCTTTTTATGGTCCCTTCTTAGATTAGAGCGTATTAATGGCACATAGAGTAAATCCGAATTGCATCAGTAGAATGAGATGTAGAGGTGCAAGGGATAATATGTTGAAAGAGAGAGACTCCAACTTGCATAAAGCAGAGTGTGTTCAACAGTTATGTAACTGTCATCCACTCTTTTTCCTTCAAGTTGGATGCAGCTTGGTCAAGGGGCTGGACTGTGGCTATAGATGAAAGATAAAAGAACTCTTCTGCACTGTATTGGCGTACTTTGTAATAGTATACTACTAGAAGAGAACTATGTGGTGACCAAACACCTGACGCAGTAGCTACATGTCTTCTTCACACTCTAAAGGTGCATGATAAAAGCTGCATCATCTATAAGTGCTTTGAAGTCTATTTCGCCCCTGATGGAATTTGCCACCCACTTAGAGTTCCCAAAACAGCCTGACTTGTTGACAACGCCTCGTGGAGGGATAGGTCCAAGCTCTAACACATCTTTCCAAGAGGTCCATTGCAGAGGACAACACTTCAGACTACAATTCGCACAGCGAGGGCACACAATTCTCAAGCTGGGCTTGCACACGGGGACACCCCCAGCTTTCATGGATCAAGATCAAACCCATTAAAGCCTTGAACATTTCCAAGGCTGAGAAAAGTCCTTTTGTTGCCCAATGATTCCTTCAAAGGTTGCCATGTGAAAAGGGAGGACGGTAGAGGGAATAAACAGCAAAACGATGTAGGCGCATGCAATGAGACCATGCATACATACACATATATACAATATGCATAAATGCGCGTATGTGTGTGTTATATACATACAGGCCATTCAAAAAAAAATGATATTTACCCATACGGATCGCTGGCCTTGGGAGTGTGAGGATGGCGAGGAAGAGCAGGAGGCCGCAGATGGAGATGGCAAGAGAAAGCCCGATTGCCGGGTTGCATCCAAACTTCCTGAGCTTCACCCTCATCTTCTCCTACGTCCCGCTGGATTCATACTTCCCCTCAGCGATCAAAGTGCAAAATGAAATTTTATCGAAAAAGAAATGTTGTTTCCTCAATTAATTAGAAGAGTATATTTCAAGCACACAATTTTTTTTAGAATAAAACCCACTCCTTTTTTGCAATATTGGACATGTTAGGAATGGGAAACGTTATAGTCCTCTTTCAAAATCCATAGGAAAGTAGTAAGAAGAAGATTATTGTGTAATAACCATGCTTAAAATTGGAAATGGTAGGGAAGTAATCTCACCATGAGATAAACCAAGACATTCATCCATGCAACTTGACTCTCTCTCTTATCGTTGTATGTATGTCTCTCTCTCTCTCTTTCTCTACAAAGGAGCCTAGCGTAGAGACTCCAATGGTTGGCGTGCACAACAAGAGTATGGAACTCTGTGTCTCTCATATTTGTGTATGAGTGTGAGGGTTACTGGGGAAAATCATAGCTCACATCCTTGCAAGTAGGTCACCTATGTCATCTCTTTGTCGTCAATGCACCACATTCCTCTCTCTCTCTCTCTCTCTCTCTCTCTCTCTCTCTCTCTCTCTCTCTCTCTCTCTTTGGTTTTAGTACAATGTAGAGCTAAGTATAAGCTTGGGAATGTAGCGAAGAGTGTGTAAAAAGTATTTTAGTTGCCTCTCTTTCATTTTCCATACAAGAGAACAGAGGAGGAGGTGAGGAGTAGGTTGCAACAACCTTGCAGTGGTGGATGGAGGAAGCATGGCAATGAGCTTGATGATGCAGGCATAGGCAAGCTAAGCACATGAGCAAGGTGTGAGAGGGTTGAGGTAGGGAGGGTGATGACATAAGAGGAGAAGAGTTGTGTTGCCACTTGTGAGATTGAAAGGTTCAAACATTTTATGTCTACCTTAGCAAAGACACGGATAGACACATAAAATGTGGACACATTTTATGTCAACCTTAGGAAAGCCACATGGCTAACGTCTATCTTTAGGCATTAATTAATGCACGTGTGAAGCAAGCATCTTAGGCACCCAAGTTAGATTTTAGCTATTATGGACACCCAAAATGTTTTTTTGCATTAATTAATTAATAACATCGAGTGAATGTTGAGTTCTAATAAGCTTCATTTGACCTCACCATGCTATCTGAGTGGATGCACCTCACCCTTCTACTAGGCCAACAGAGACTGGACCAAGGATAAACTAGGAACTTTCTCACTATGTTCAAAGCGTAAAAATTAGCCCATTCTTTCAATAAATCCCCGATTATTATTCATTTTGATGTTTGCACGGTAGAATAACCATTTTGAAACCATTAGTAAGCTAGGTACCAAAGAGCCAAGAAAATACAAGGAAAACAGTCGATGTAAAGTGAAATCGGGCATATCGAGTCGGATCATTTCAATCCTAGAAGTAGAATCGCCCAATCTAACCCTTGGAATTGGATCGTTTTGGCTAGGCTAGCAAATTGTTGACGTGACTTCTGGAATCATCTACTACAGGCTATTGTATGTTGAAATTATGGATCAAGCTCTCCTAATGAAACATTGTAATATGAGCCTTTAATTGGCAATAACTAACTATCGTTGAAAGTGAAACCAGTGCCACAGTACCTTCCAAATCTGTATTTGGTGGATGTGCAATAATTGCTTGTTGGAGATCCGGTTATAAGCTTGTAACTTTAGTTTTCAATTATATTGAGCTTTAAACCTTTGAGATTTAAAAATAAATATATTTTCCTTTCATGTTCCCATAATTTTCATTGGCCATGCCATTCATGCATGTTGGTGTCTTTTTTGGTCATCACATTCATCCATGCTAGGGTCCTCTGAGACTCTCTCTCTCTCTCTCCGCCTCCTCGTCCTCCCCCCCTTCGCTCTCTCTCCCACTGCCTGCCTCCGCCTCCTCGTCCTCCCCCCCTTCGCTCTCTCTCGCGCTGCCTGCCTCCGCCTCCTCGTCCTGTCCCCGCTGCTGCTGCTGCCCTTCGCCCCCCCTTCGCTGCCTGTCTACCTGCACCCCCCTTCGCTCTCTCTCCCGCTGCCTGGCTCCGCCTCCTCGTCCTCCCTTCACTGCCTGTCCTTCGCCCCCCCTTCGTCCTCCCTGCTGCCTGCCCTTCGCCCCCCTTCACTGCCTGTCTACCTGCGCCCCCCTTCTCTCTCTCTCTCCCGCTGCCTGCCTCCGTCTCCTCGTCCTGTCCCCGCTGCCTGCCCTTCGCCCCCCCTTCGCTGCGTGTCTCCTACGCCCCCCTTCGCTCTCTCTCCCGCTGCCTGCCTCCGCCTCCTCGTCCTCCCTTCGCTGCCTGCCTTCGCCTCCTCGTCCTCCCTTCACTGCCTGCCCTTCGCCCCCCCTCGCTGCCTGTCTACCTGCGCCCCCCTTCGCTCTCTCTCCCGCTGCCTGCCCTCCGCCTCCTCGTCTTCCCTTTTCCCACCCACCCTTCCTCAAGCCCCCAAGGCGGCAACATAACTCTCTCTCTCTGCTGAATCTCCTCTCTTTCCCTTTCCCCTGCATGACTTGAAACCCCCCCTCCCTGTTGTTGCTGCTATTTCGCGCTGGTGTCATGGATTAATTTTCAGTCCATTGGCTGTGGGAAGTTCTGCAAAAAGTTATGGCCAAGACCGGGTTTAAAGAGGAGCTCGTGAAGGTGGAGGACAAGCTCGGCACAATTATCAAAGAAAACAAGAAGATAGTCGACTCTTCTGTTACCGCAATCATAAACCGCCTCTCCAAACTCGAGAAGGGATTTGACAAAATCCAAGAGCTCGAAGAGAGATCTTCCAAGCAAGAGGCTAAGATTTCAGCCTTAAAGGAGGAACTAGTGGGGAGGCCAAATTGCATGCTAAAAGTCAAGCGGCTGAAATCTCAGCCCTCAAAAAGGAGTTGGAAGCCACTTCAGAAAGCAAGCTTGAGGATGGAAAATTTCAGCCTTAAAGGAGGAACTAGTGGTCGGCACAATTATCAAAGAAAACAAGAAGATGGTCGACTCCTAAGTTACCGCAATCATAAACCGCCTCTCCAAACTCGAGAAGGGATTTGACAAAATCCAAGAGCCCAAAGAGAGAACATCCAAGCAAGAGGCTGAGATTTCAACGTTAAAGGAGGAACTAGTGGAGGTCAAATTGCATGCTAAAAGTCAAGCGGCTGAAATCTCAGCCCTCAAAAAGGAGTTGGAAGCCACTTCAAAAAGCAAGCTTGAGGATGGAAAATTTCAGCCCTCCTTTATTGAAGAGTTGAATACCATCAAGGAACAAATGAGGATCATTCGAGAGGAGGAGAAGCAACATAAAGAGAAGACATCTTTATGGGCGGAGGTGATCACAAAGACACAAAAGAAGATGGACGAGGCGGAGAAATGGATCGAGGTCGCCAAGAAAGGGAAAGGGAAAGGAAGACCCGGGCCTTACATGTACGAGTGTCCGGTCTAAAACTCTCTAGTCTCCCCAATGCTGCATAAGCTCTGGTCAATCTGGTCTCCGCTACTCTCCTCAAGGAAAATAGTGTGCCACTAAAAACCACACCAAGGTAAGTATATGCATCTGTATACTCCACTGTCTCTTGACCATATCTAAAGGTGGGTACTAACCTCCTAACCCACTGTGCTGTGGTGTTAAACACCATCACCTTGGTTTTACCAAGGTTAACAGACAATCCACTATCCAATGCAAACGTGTGCAATGCATCCAAATGATGCTGCATTCCCTCTGGAGAATCTGAGATCAACACAATATCATCAGTATACAATAACAGCGGAATCCATGTCCCTGCTAGCTGTGGCCCTCTGTCACCCTCCTACAATGCATCCAAATGATCCCCTCTGGAGAATCTGAGATCAGCACAATATCATCAGCATACAATAACAGCGGAATCCATGTCCCTGCTAGCTGTGCTCCTCTGTCACCCTCCTGCTCTACATAGTCCGAAATCTCATCCACATACATCCCAAATAAGGTGGGAGAAAGGGGGTAGCCCTGTTTCACCCCAATAGTGGAGTGAACCATCTTAGATATACCCTGAGTAGTACGTACCTGCCCCACAACTGTCCTCTATAAGGCCATGATTCCCCAAATCAGCTCTGTGGGCACTCCCATCTCCTGTAGTCTGCGCATCAGTCGGTACTGTGTCAAAAGCTTTGCAGAAATCCACAAAGCAACAATAAATCCTCCTGCCATATAATCTATCCTCCTCAATAATAGCTCCGAGCATCAAGATATGGTCAAGAGTGGAGAAACCTCTCCTGAACCCTGCCTGCCCTGATGCACACGTTTGCCCTCTCTCTCTGCCCATCTACTCAACTCTTGCTCAAGAATAGATGCATATAATCTAGCCAATGTGTGACCAATCATGATGGTATGATAATTCCCAGGAAGCATGGGATCCCCTGACTTGAAGATAGGCACAATCGTGGACATATTCCAAGTCTCAGGAAAACCCTCACACATGGCTCGGTTAAACATCATAGCAATAAGCTCTGCAAGCATATCTCTAGCATGAATAAAGTGCTCTGCTACCAAACCATCATGATCATATGCTCTCCCAGTCCTCATCCTGTCAATAGCTTTCCTTACCATCTCAGCAGTAAAGAAAGCACATGTATGGCTCCGATGGGTCTGGCAGGGGTGGCTGTCCTGGTGTTGTGTACAGGGATGCTGCATACTCACCCCAAATCTCTGTGGAGGTAATGGGCTGGTGATGGTGAATGCTCATGGAATAGTCTCCATGCCTTGCCTGAGTCCTGACTCATAAATAACTGATACAAATCCCTCTCTAACTGAACAAGATAAGCCCTCTTCTTCCGTCGCACTAGGTGCCGGAAGGTAATCCGCGACTGTCTGTGAGTGGTAACACCCATGAGCACCTCTCTCTGTAATTTGATCCTCATCTCTCTTCATCATACCAACTGTTCTGGGGCATGTTCAAGTGTAGCACTGATGGATGGAGACGTATGGAGAGGCCCTTGGTTTCTATGATTTCTCGGATGATTAGGGCCAAGGCCTCTGTACCACATGATATTATCCGTGCAAAGATGGCTGCCCCCCCATTGGTAGTAGAGGCACTCACTCGATCAGTCTCCTTTATGCATAGCACTTGGGCTCTCCCTAGAGACAGATATGCTCGGTTAGCCCTGGAGTCTTCACGACAGTTGGCATCACAGGAGGGAGATGGATCATGTTGCTATGCACAGATGACAACTTGGTTCCAGCTGCATGGCTTTAGTATGGACAAGCTACCTCCATTTCAGTACTCCCTGGATGCACCCTCCCTCTCTCTCACATGGGCAAAGATTACCAGACTTATCAGGCAGGACTTGATTCAGCTGGACACTAGGACATGGATACAGCCGACACACGAGCTTGGTACGAAGATGGCTTTCTATAGAGATCATCTTCTCCAGCTCACGCAGGATGGGTTTGTGATTAGACCCAGCTACATGGATACTCATCTTTCTCATGGGGTACGGTGTGCTATTGGTCAGATGTGCCAGATGGAACCAGAGACAGAGTTACATTACATATGTCACTGTCCAGTATATTATGAGAGTTTTCATTGCCTGTTTAGAGAGGGTTTCGGACCACTTTCTAGAGTCATGAGATACCAGGATCAGAGATGCCTCGGATTATACTTGCTGGAGCTTCATAGACATAGAGAGGGTCTCTTGAGAGGGAGGGGATCAGAGAGGGAGAGACACCTACTGAGGTAGATTACAGACTTCTTTCGACCACAGATTGAGCAGTCAGGCCAGCAGGCATTGCAGATAGCCCCAGAGGATAGAGCTGGGGCGGTCCAGGCGCCCCAAGATGAGAGGCCCATCTTGATATCGGCGGAGACTACAATAGAGGATCAGGACCATACTAGCACGGCATGGGAGACGTCCAGTCAAAGTACTCACCATAAAGGACATTGAGGATATCCGCCATCGACCGATGAGAGACATCTTTGGATAGTGATGTGTATGAGGCTTACCTTTGTTGCTGGAGTTTTCCTCCCAAATGTTATCCATTAGGAGCTCCTAGTACCGTACTTTTCTTCATAGTTGTTTCAGTTTCAGTTAGTTGTTTAGTTGTTTTTAGCTTTTCTTACACAGACATTGTATCAGATCCACCAATTGTTGTAACCTTTTTGGTCTCATAGGTCATTTTGGCCTTCTAAAGACGTTAATATATCATTTCATTTCTCTCTCTCTCTCTCTCTCTCTCTCTCTCTCTCTCTCTCTCTCTCTCTCTCTCTCTCTCTCTCTCTCTCTCTCTCGTAATAGAAGATATACTACCAAAATTACTTTACAAATGGCCACATGACCACCATGTGATGTACTAGGTTTCCCTCACTAATTACTCTGAACCACAAGCTTAGCTCAGAGTACCCTCATCCAATTTATAGCTGTGTCAACCAAAGGAGCTGTGTCTGCAAAAGGAAGAGACTTGCCACAATAGTAGCCCTTTTATACGACCTATTTGAGCTGCAATATCAACTTTTGCATCAAATATGAAGGCATTCCTAGTTAACTAGATATGCCCCCACAAACCTGTCCACCTGAAAAAATGAAAGAAAACTAAATGTTCTAGGTTATCTGGCCCATTTTAGAATCTTGCCAAAAATCCAGTCTTTAACCTGTACCGGCCTATCTATCAACGGAGTCCATATGCGAGAAAGGAAAACCCACACCTTCTTTGCCACCGGACATGAAATGAAAAGATGCGGGCACGTTTCCAAGCATGTAGTACAAAACACACAATTACTGGAAGCATTTCGTCGCTTTCATAATTGGTCCCCCAATGGTAGACCTCCAACTAGCATGCACCATAGAAACACCTTCCCTTGATATGGAATCTTAGACCACCAGCCTTATAAGATTACTTCTTTCCACCAGGCCCTACTCTTCCTGATGTTCCATATACCCTATTAGCCTTCTTAGTGATCCAGCGCTTATCTTCTACCATCATATGGTACACTTGATTTGTTGTACGCTGGACAATGTCCTGAGGCTTTCTAAATGCCCAATCTAACCAAGGTTGCAAATCCTTCAACTGAGGAATATCACCAAACCGTGTAAGTGATGTCCTCAGCTTCTCCCATAACTATACATATCCACGTAGAACCCGAAAATACTGACAGATTTTTCGAAAAGACAATAAGCGGTCTCTACGTGGCAACAAAGCATCCAGAATTCTCACTAGTCCCAATTGAGTCATTCTATTAAATTTTGGCTGCTCAACAAGTTTGTTAAGCCACTCATGAAGTAGCCAACACCTCACCTGCCATAGAATTCAACACTGCAACCGCTAATTCAACACCTCACCTGCCATAGAATTCAACACTGCAACCGCTAATTCAACACCTCACTTGCCATAGAATTCAACACTGCAACCGCTAATTTGAAGGCTTCCATTTAGTGTGTGCCAACACCTCCTTCCATGAGATCATCAAATGAGAGAAAGGAGAGGTGAAGCCACCACTTAAACCTATTGGGAACCATTTACTATATCCCACCATGTACCATCAATCCTAGTTTTACCATGAACAAGTGCAACCTCCTCTATGAGGGCCTTAGCCATTACCACCCATGGCTCTTGAGATACACACATATCTTGTAATAAAGGCCATCTCCTAGCGACCATATGTAATCTGACATCTAATAGGGCTACCCCTCCACTCCTCTTCGAAGTAGTAACATGTTCCCAAGAAATCCACGTTAAGGCCATCACATATTAGATTTAGATGGGGTTCTTTTCTAAATATGTTTGGTTTCATAGATTAGATTTAGAGGTGATGTTCATCTTGAGGGGGGAAGGTGTTAAAGTATGCAAGGTCAAGCCATCTCTCATCACATGGAATAGAGACATTACATCATGTGCATATGAGTTTCTATGTAACAACTATTGCCAATAAGCGGTGTGGGGGAGTCGAATCTCATTAACAAGAGGAGAAAAGAAAAACTTAAAAGAGGAAGATGAAAAAGCATAACTCAATTTTGTTTTTTCATGAAAAGTTGAGCCAAAGTTAGCTTGATAAAATTAGCATATCTTCTAAATTTGATAGTTCTCTAGCTTGGGCTACACACTTCTATTCTATTTCTAGTTCTAGCTTTCATCCATACGCCTTGAAAATTTCTCTTAAAATCTTAGTGATATCCAATAATTACCTCCCGTAAAAGCAAGGGGCTACTTCAAGAATTACAAATGATCAATGGTTGCCCTATGTCCTAGTTTGTCAGAGGCTTACAAAATGACGGCCTATCACCATCCAAGCCATCATCATTACACTTGAACAAAAAAAAAAGATACTATTAAGTAGGTTACAAAAGCATTGGAGTGTTGTTCGAGGCTTCTATGAAATTGATGGTATTGATGTCATCATCAAAATAATGAAGCAAAACCACGATCCCACATACACGATCCTCAAAGAGGCAATAATGAAGATAAGCTCTCATTGAAGCCCATAGTATGAAAGACGGCTCGAGATAAAAATGATGACTAATCATCCTGTATGACATTGATGTAAAAAAACCCAAAACAGTAATGTAGGTAAACTCTCATTGAAGCCCATGTTGATAATGAAAGAATAGTATGAAAGATGGTTGGAGATAAAAATGATGACTAATCTTCCTTTTTGATGTTGATGTGAAAAGACCCAAAACATATGATCTATGCATGTTAAGTGCTCTCGATGCTAAAAATAATGTTAGAGAATGACCACAAGGCTGCTCTGCATGTGACTCATCCCTTGGTAAGAGAAACATGTGAAAATATTATGCGCCCTAATCTCAAAGAAACAGAGAAGACAATTGTTTGATTGATGTTTATGAGAGACAGGCATCGCTTTTGAGGGAGAGATGCTCGTACGAAGCCGCTAGAGAAGGTTTTGTTGTTGCCTATGTAATCATCAAGCAACTGTCTGTCTGTATGCTACCTTCTTCAGACTCTGTCAGAGATGATTTGTTGATCATGGTTGCTAAGAAGGTTGTTGAAGTTGTACCTAGGCATCTGCTCTCATGATAGGCTACACGTGATGCTTAAGGATTAATAAGCACTTGTGTCCTTTTACTAGGATTTGTGTGTTTAAGCCCTTCCAAGGAGATGTTTTCCTGTTCTTTGGTGCTTTTGAAACACACACAATCCTTGCACTTAAAATCCAAATCCATAGTAATTTTATATGGAAAATTTTTGAAACACAATGGCATGACGTCACATGAAATGTAACCTGACATCTCTATCTCTACACTATTATTCTCATAACCAACATTCACCCTGTGGCCATCTCATTTTACCACATGTATACAAAGGGAGAGTTAAAGAGTGAAGGGCAAGCTTTATTCCCATTTTAGTTTCAAGTTTTAGTGCAAATGTAGGGAGGTAACTCTGTGTGGCCATCTCATTTTACCATGTGTAAGAATGGAGAGTTAAAGAGTGAAAGACAAGCTTTAATCCCATTTCAAATTCAAATTTTGGTGTAAAGAGGGGATAGTTCTTTAAGGATGCCACTTATATGATAACAAAGTCTCTCTCTCCCTTTATCATTGTTTAAAAATAGAACACCCTATCATTATATGTAAGGTGCAATCTATTTGAGGATATAATAAGTGACCGCACCACCGCCAATGAAAAAAAAGTTAAAGCAATAATCATTTCTATTTTTGAAAAATATTGTTAACATTCTACATACATGCACACATACACATACACATACACACGTGTACCCACACACACATACACACAAATGCACACACACTCTTGTGTGCCTGTACACACACACATATACACTCGCATGCACTCATGCACTCACATACACATACACACATAGAGACACGCAAGCATACATGCACATAGTCGTACACTTACATACGCATATGCATACACACAATTGTGCATGCACACAAAGTCATACACACTCAAATGCGTGCACACAGAATCAACACACCCAATTACCCACATGCATGTGCGTACACACACACACACACACAGACACGTGCACATGATGCACATACACACACTTGCACGCTTGCACGCTTGCAGACACACAGACACACAAATGCACACACACACACTCACATAGACACACGTAAGCATACACACATATCATACACTTGAATATGCACATGCACACACACGACTACGCATGCACATAAAGACACATACACTCACATACATGCACACGAACTCAACACACACCCAATCACCCACGTGCACATGCATGTGCGTACACACACACCCACACATTTACATGATGCACATACACACATGCACAAAACACACACACACACACACATACAAATATACGTGCATGCACACACCTGAGTGTATACACACATATACACATACACGTATGCATGCACACGCATACACACGTAAGCACACGTGCATATACGTACACAACGTGCACATGCATGTAAATACATATGTGCATCCACTCACAAGCACATAGATGTGTACACACTCTCTTGCATACGTGCATATAGAGACACAAACACATGCATATACATAGGCACGCACAGATAATAAGCACAGTGTGCATACACTATTGACACTTAAAGACACACACACACACACACTTGCACGCACATGCGCACACATAGAGTGGGCGTGCATACACTTGACATACACATGCATGCATATACACACATACACTTCCACTCGTGTGCATACATATAAACACATAGAATCAACACACACACTTGTACGTGCACATAGAATTGACATATACATAATCACATACATGCATGTGCGTGCACACACCCACACACGTGTGCACACACATTTACATACATACACATAAAGGTATAGACACGTATACACACACTCTTGCATGCTTGCATGTACACACTTGTGCACACACACACTTGCACATACACACACATACGTAAACCTGCACACTCGAGCATGCACAAAAACATACATGTGCACGCATACACGTGCACATGCACACACATGTACACACGTACACACATACATACATGTACTTACACGTGTATCCACACACACAAGCACATAGATACACACCCACACTCTCTTGTGCATACACACATAGACATACATGTGCATACATATAGGTGCACACACATACACTCATGCGTGCACACAAAATTGATGCACACCTAATCACACACATGCACATGCGTGCACATACCCACACATGTGCGAGCACACATACACATGCACATGCACATGACACACATACATGCTTACACACACGCATCACATAGACATAGATATACACATGCAAATACATGCGCATGCACACACTTGAATGTGCACACACACACATACACACACACACACACGTGCACATGCACACACAAGCGCAAGTGCATGTGTAATGTACACATGCGCACACACATGTATGTATATACACATATATATCCACGCACATAGGTACACAGATGCGCGTACACACTCTTGCGTACACGCACATAGAGACACATACATGTGCATACACATAAGCACACATACACACAAGTGCACACACAATGCTGCATGTGCACATGCAATTTCGTTAGCACCAAACAATCTTACACGTGCACACACAGAGTCGATACACAGTCTCAGTGTAAGAGTAACATTAGAGCCACCTTTATTAAGTCTTTAATACATAAAGGTGACTCACATAAACATGTGTGCACACACTATCAACACATAAAGGCATACACACGCACGCACACACAATTGGCATGCACACACTCGACACACACATGCACACATATACACAAATACACTTCCACATGTGTGCACATACATAAACACACATAATCAACACATGTGCAATCACATGCATGTGCACATAGAATCGACACATACATGCATATGCGTGCACACACACCCATAGACATGCACATGATGTGCATACACATGTATACACACACACACTTGCATGCTTACATACACATACACACACACACGCACACACTTGCACACACACACCACAACACATAGACATACACATGCACATGCACACACTCAAGCGTGCAAACACACACACACACACACACACATATAAATGTGTATTTACACACAAGCACATAGATGTGCACACACACTCTCTTGCGCACATGCACACAGAGACATGCATACACATCGACGGATGCACACAGAAATAAACATACACACACACACACACTGGGCGACACACATAATCGCACATGTGTGTACATAGAGTTGACACACACAATCACATACACATAGTTGACACACACAGAGTCTTAGTGTGAGGGTAGCATGAGCCACCTCTATTAAGGCTTTACTACATGACGATGCACTCAGATTTCATTTTCGAACATCATCTCTAAATCTAGTGTAGCCCAAGAAGGAGACCTATCAAGTCTAGAAGATATGTTAATTTTATCAAGCTAGCTTTGACTCAACTTTTCATGAAATAATAGAATTGATTTGCGCTTTTTCATCTTGCTCTTTGTATTTTTCTTTTCTCCTCTTATGATGAGATTCAACTTCCCCACACCGCTTGTTGCAACACCTGTTACATAGGAACTCATATGCACATGATGTAACATGAGCATTAAGAAGCCTTGAAATTCATTCTATGTCTTTATTCCATATAATGAAAGAGTGTGATCTTGCATTTTTTAACGCCTTCCCTCAAGATGATCATCTCTAAGTCTAATAATCTATAAAACCAAACATATTTAGAAAAGAAAATCACAACCAATCCTAAAATTAATATTTGATTAATTGAGTTAATGAAAATCCTCCTCAATGCTCAAACAAAGCTCCCTATTGCCAAAATAAGCTCATTTCTCAATAATGGTGAATATATATGAGATATTTGAAAGCCATTCTATGTCTTTAATTCATATGATGAGAGATGCTGTGATCTTGCATTTTTTAACACCTTTCCTCAAGATGATCATCTCTAAGTCTAATCAATAAAACCAAACATATTTCGAAAAGAAAATCACAACCAATCCTAAAATTAATATTGATTAATTGAGCTTATGAAAATCTTCCTTAATGCTCAAACAAAGCTCCATATTGCCAAGATGAGCTCATTTCTCAATAATGGTAAATATATATGAGATATCCTCCTTAGTGCTATAATGGTGGTTGTAACTAAGAGTGTCCTCACTTTGGTACACCTTTCAAACTTTTTTTAAGAGAAAAAAACAATCATTTTTCACTAAAAATGACTAATCTTAGCATTAAGCTCCTCTAATGAAACATCACCCTTAGTCATACACCTAAACATATGGTCCAACCGAAAATGCCAAATTTCATGCATCACAACTTATCACAAATTTGAAGAGTCCGATAGTATGATCTTAAGATATTAATAACTTTCTTGTTTCAACTCTAATATTAAACATTTTCATTTTCCACGCTAGAAAATCATGGAATGTTAACCTTCACTTGATTTATTAAGTAGTTTTAGCATATAATTTTGATTTTAAACTAATTATTATATATTTTAAAGATATGCAAAAAGAGTAGTTTTTTTCTGTACATCTTTATCACAAAAATTATTTCTTTTTACTTGATTAAATGACATAAGAATAGATAATTACGAGAACAAACTTGACTAAAACTAATGTACTTTTTGTTGAACAAAGCCTTAGCTACATCTCAAACTAGCTTTTGCATAGCTCATAAAAAACACTATTTGGATAAACTACAACAAAATAAAATACGCAACTAGTGTGCTTTTTACCCAACCCATTCACCCTCTCCATGCACCTCCAAATAGAACGCACACATAAGAAACCATCTGACAAACACCAGGTCAGTGTATGAATGTGTTCAATCTGGCAGTAATATAGACAATTGCAAAGCAACGCTGGGTAGCCCATGTCCTTTTTTCTCAGAGAAGACACTGCAGCCACGTGCAGGACCTTACAATGGGTGCGTCGTCAGATTTCCTAAGGTTTTCTAAAAGAATGATATGCTTTCGTGTAGAGGATGAGAAGCGGATCAGTACAGTTTGTGATGCCTTGCTTTCATTGCATCTTCAAAGCAAAACACAGGGGGAAGGAGATATACAATGAGTTTACATCAAAAAGAGAGAATGATACACGCTGCATTCCTGTATGTGATTGTTTCCACTTTCTTTCGATTTGTACAAATTCAGATCGTCTCCATGTCATGCAGTCAGGTCAGGTGCATTCAGACGTGTTACATGCCCAAAGCTTCCTGCTGTTTGGCCTGTTGCGCCACCCAGTAGGTGTGCGCCTGAAGGACACGATCAAGCAGCTCTTGTGGCACCGGCTCTCCCCTACGCTGATGAGGGGCTATATGTGCAGTATGAACAAGGGTCTTCCATTTGTCCTGCATTGCATATGGAGCCTTTCAGATGATGATAAACAGCATCCCAACTTTATAACACACAACCCCCACCTGTCTGCCCTCGTGGATGGGGGGATCTCCTCTGTCCAACCCCCACCAGTCCGATGAGCAGGGGAGACGCCTATAAAGACCCTAAATTATGAGCAAAAAAAAAGGATTGGCAGCAGAAAACCTTTAGGTCAACGTAAGTTCTGTGCCTAGCATGATCAAAAGCCTGCTGCTTTACTTCCCGCCACCTGCAAAACAGTAACCTCACTTCACCTCAAACCACGAGAATTTGAACATATATGCTCACAATCAGCTTTGTAAGGGAAATATAAGTCCTGTAATCTGCATTTACCTGCCAGTTCCAAGCAATTCAACAGCCTGTACCAAGGCCGTCACCTCAATAACTGTAAATGGTCTGCGCATACGGCGTTTTCCAACACCTATGCCCTGGAAATTCTGCTGTGGGGTCACAAGATCCATGGCCTCATCTTTAAGACCAGGGTGTACAATAAGAGGTCCAGATGTGGGCAGTGGTGTTTCACGAGGAAGACATTGATGAGGCTCTAAACCCCTACCTCGTTGGCTAACCATGTCATTTTGTCCTTGCATTGCTGTACATAAACCAGCATTGATGAGTTTATAACCACAATTCCAAACTAAAATGTTCTGTTTACCAACCCAAAATGAAGCACACCTAGGTAGTTTGATGCATCCGTCTCCACACACACACAGGATTTTCCATTGACAGTCTTTCTTCTGTTTCCATCCATATGATCAGCTAAAGAGAATAATGGATACCTGGACATGTTGATCAGAACTTAGTAGCTAGTTGATTGAACCTGCCACCATGTACAAAAGAAGTCTACATCTGATTATTTTTTTTGTTTTCCCTGCCTCACATGCATCATCAGATGTACGACTGAGATGCATGTCATAGTAAGGGCTCGGGTTAGGAATTTGAGGAAAAAATAATCCATGCTGTGGGCCCTGATTTATAGAGAAACCAAAGAGAGTAAGATAGTGGAGTGGGAATGCACAGGGTAGAATAGGATAAACTGGCATGGAGGAGCGAGGGGCAGCTATTGACCTGCCGCCTGAGCAAGACCAGTAGACAGGGTTCCATTTTCAGCCAACTCCAGGTGGTGAAACCATTCAAATAGGCCACCTAAAAAGGGCTGGTCACATGTCTAGAAAACTGTTCAAGACAGGCAGCAGTAGATGTCCACAGAGTAACGCAATGCAAACGTCCTCAAAATAATGCAGTGTGAATCCTTTAATAAGTTTTACAAATAAACCCCTCCTATCCCCATATAAAACATCTTCCACGTCCTTTTCAGCATCCAGCCAAGAGAGTTTCAGCCAGAGACAACATTACAGCCAGCTCAAACAATAGCAGAATTGGTCCTAAAGAGCAGCCAAGAACGAGCTCCCAATCCCCCAAAAGCAGCAGTCCAGACGGCAGCAATTGTTGCAGAGTCCAGACACTGCTCTTGTGGATAGGTTTTCTTGCTTCTGTTCCTAGCCATGAACTCAAGAGTCCAGGGTAAGGTATTTAGTTACACATCTTCCAGCCAGCCATATTGACGAATCTCCGAGAGTTCGAAGATATACTCTGATAGGATCAGGTAGTGTACATGGAGATTGAAGATCCCTCAGTTTTGCACATTGACCTGCTTTAATAACCCCAAATCACCCTGCATATGGTGAGCCCAAGTATTGCACACTAGGAATGGGGACACTAAGACTTCATTACCTCGATCAACCTCGCAACCAACTAAGTACTAGCCATGCCCAATGAGAGGGATAGGTAGTCACATTCTCCTAGAGCGCCTTCTAATTTACACTTCAACATTTGGTTTACACAGCCACAAGGCCTACATGCATATTGTAAGCATGCTGCAACCATGAATCGGTGGAGTCGTAAGGCTTATACAGGGGGCTTTACCCTGGAGGGCCAAGCTGGAAAGAGAAGGTTCGAGAAAACAAAAAAGCTCCTTGATACAGAAAGCCATGTCAAGTCTCAAAGACCAAAGCCTGTCCTTGTAAGAAAGATGCAGCGAAAAAGAAACCTTTTCCCTAAAACAAGATATTCATTGGACATTAAGAGGCATAGAGAAGGCCACCATGAACCAGAGACCCCTACACTGATTGAGTGACCTCTACATGTTCAAAGGCAAGAACTTACACATGGCTGATGGCCCATGCAGGATGAGGTTGGCACAATACAGAGTAGCCCTCTGCTAGTGAAATCACTTCAAGGACAAGCCTAAAAAATAGTGGATATTGCCGGTATCACAGCTTGGCAGATTTGGAGGGCCAGATGCATAGAGGCTATTGTGGGCATTCAGATATGCAATACGACACTGAGTGCATTTATAGTATATGGGGAGATAGTATTTACACTCTTATGGCCACATGGGCTCATATACAGGGACATCCAGATCTGCGGAAGCAAAGCGCACTACTTTCATGAGGGAGTGGGATCAAGGGATCTTTTTCTCATTGACCCCCACAGGACTCTCTTGGCACCTTTTTGCCCGATATTGGTTGAGATTCACCCTACATTCTGGGATAGGGTTTTTTTTTTTGTTCCGGCTTCCAGCCATGATTTTGTATAGTCTATTCATACTTAATAGAAGTCTCCTTTCTGCCAAAAAAAAGGTGGATATTGGCATGTGTTGCACGCTTCAGGTAGGCATGAATAGCTACACCACCTTGAAGTCAGTAGTTACATGCCTACCGGCTATATCACCAAGGGGATAAGTCTCAAAGATAGTTCATCCAGGGGTACCTGCAACACTTGGAATAATAGCCTGGAGTAATGGAACGGGACAAGCACATTGAACATAGTCCTCCATACTTTCAATTGGAAACAAAATACTGTCAATCACGTCTCTGCCTAAGAAATGTTGGAAATGTACCATGTTGCAGGCTGATTTGTTGTGTTTGAAAGAGCAAGAAGAGGGTCCTCAATACCCATAACAGTATCTGGGATTCGGCTCGGTTCCAACATAAATGCCAAAGAATCTAGTCTTTCTTGACACGAGATACCCATCTGAATAAGAGTTGCGCTCTCATCACAAACTTTTTTTCCTTGGTGAAGAACACGGACATGCAAACCTCCTCCAAGTAGATTGATTGCTGCCTCCATCACAGCTCTCTGCATGAAGGAATAGTGGATGGGTTATTGATAGTTGTATATATTCTACCTTTGAGAGACAAATTGCACATACAAAGATGCCTAAATCATCAAATCTCAGACCCTAGGCAGAGGCAAATCATTTAAGGGAGATATATTGCCTTCAGATTTGCAATCGTTGCAGATTTGGGAAGATCTATTGAGAGTTCTGGAACTCTGAAAGATGTGATGTTGACCTTAACTGCAGAAGACTCTGTCACTTTTTTAATTTCTTAGTTAAAAATTCATCACTAAGCAGTCTAAATTTGAACCAACTTCTGAGACACAAAATGCTACCATGTGGTTCTCCTCGCTTTTTCTCTGCACTTTTCCATGATGCTCTTGTGGTTGTAGTAGGAGAAGATGCAACACTGGCATCCTTAGCTGAATAAGCATACAGTTGACAAACAGATTACTTGTAGGACCATGCCCCTCTGACCTCACAGAAAAAAACAATAACCACAAACATCACACTTCGGAACTGTCATATCAAGAACAACAGCTCAACTTACTCACTATTACACAATACTTGGGTCTGAATGAAATTCTCTCTCTCTCTCTCTCTCTCTCTCTCTCAACTCACAGTATTCGTACATTGTGTGACATCGGAGAGAGACAACAGATCTTACATGCAGGACTTCTTGTTAATTTGCAAATAGAACACTTATCACTTCACGCAAGAAAAGGAGAGAGAGAGAGAGAGAGAGAGAGAGAGAGAGACTGCACAGTGGTCCCAATAACCCACTGAAGGGTCCCCACCACAAATGGTGTATTTGCTTTTATTGCTGCAGATGGATGAATCGATTCATGGGCTGATTTCTGCCCAGTACCGGACCTGTATTTTCTCCTGCAGGTTAACTCTTGACTACTGGAACTCACAAATGGCAGCCTGGGAATGTACAAACTGGCAGTTTCCCTTGGCTGCCTGTGTTTTCTTGGCCTAGGAGGAGAGCTGCAGCTACACACAGAAGTACACAGTACACCGAGAACACAAAGATGGTGATGGATGGAGATGCAAAGGTGTGGATTGCATTGGAATGCATGTGGAGCTGAGAAGTCAACCCACATATAATACCAAAGTACAACAATAAGAAAAAGGTGTCCTTTCACACCATGTGTGCTAGGGGGGAAAACCCAAAGGGAAAAAGTGCCCCTAATTATGCCTTGTTCATTTGTGGCACTACAACCATGTAATATATGCCAATAAATCCCCCCTCAATGTGAACCTATACAAGGTCAGTAGTAGATCACTCACTGTAGGAGAGTAAGCCCAAAGCTTTGCGGAAACCTTCAAACTTCTCTCGAGGCAACACCTTGGTGAACATATCTGCAACATGATCCTGTGTAGAGCAGTAAGATAATGTGATCTCCCCTGCATGTATCCTCTCCCTAACATAATGATAATGAGTCTCAATGTGCTTAGTACGTGCATGAAACAATGCATTTCGTGCCACAACTATGGCACTCTAGCTGTACCGCTAAAGATAGAAAGAATTAGCACAATATCAACTGACCGCAACTCGGACGAAAACTTCACAATGTGAAATCTGCTTTTTGCTTTTTCTTGCTTTTTGACCAATGACGGTGCTTTTTCCTGTGCCAACCTAAGGATCCCTGTTCCCATGTGTCCATCAACCTATCTAAAGTGTCCGGACATGAGTTCCATCATGTGAAAAGAGCTTGAACGACCAAATAGTTACATTCTCTCCCTCTTATATCACAGTTGTCCTCAACTATGGGGTACAAATATGCCATAAGATCGTGGTACTAGCCCCATCTGGTGCTCTTGTGCATCTAGTATGGTAGCAGGTGTCTGTTGACACTCACGAAGATCAACCATTAATCTCCTCAACCATACACAATCTATTGTGGCTATAAAGGTTGCCCTTTACTCAACCTCACAAGTAGATGTAGCAACAATGGGTTGCTTTTTGCTCAACCATGATATGCATGAATTCCCCGAAAGGAAACAATTCCCACTCGTGCATTGCCGTGTGTCATAATCACCAACCTAGTCTGAACCACCATAATGTAACTGCAAGATGCTACCAAAGCAAAATCCAAGGTGCCCTGAAGATAGCAGAAGATCCGCTTCACTGCTTGCCAATGCTTTGCACCTGGCCTGTAAATAAATTTGCTACATTGAGAAACACCAAACTGAATATCAGGACGTGTGTTGCGTAGGCAGCCTACTGTAAATACTCATGTCAAAAGATTCTCCAACATCATACATGCTCAATTCGAGCCCTGGTTCCATTGGAGTGAAGATGGGCTTACAATCCTAAAACCCAAACTTGTGCAACAGCTTCTCTATGTAGTTTGATTGCTGTACATATATCCCAACATCTATCTACACAAATTGTATGCCCAAATATCTGTCATCTCAAATGAGGTTTTAAATTCAGCTTTGAAGACTGAAATCCGTTCATCATTCCTAGTTAGCAACATGTCATCTAGATATAGAATGAGCATGATCAAAGTGCCATGATCCTCTTTCACATAGAGGATACTTTTTGTTGGACTATCTCCCTCTTCCTCCACCGTATTTTTTTGTTTTTAAGTATTTTTTAAATGGACCGTACCTCCACCGTATTTTTATTTTCAAAATTTAGCGGTGCGTTCCGAGACCGTAATGTACCAAATCGAACTTTTCGTTCCTGACAACTATGGACACATGAAACAAGGTTTTTAATGTTGGCATTGGAAAAAGCACCTGTCTTGGTCAAAAAGCAAGAAAAAGCAAAAGTCAAACTTTGTTGACCAAAAAGCTGAGGGCATCATTGGAAAGGACATCGAGCTGGATCAAAGAGCTAAAAGCCGCTTTTTCATAAAGCTACTCCAAGGCCAAAAAGCAAGGCCCTGAAGTTATAAAAGCACAATCAAGAACTTTGATTATTATTAATATTTAATAAAAACAAAAGCAAGAAGGCAAGCAAAAGCAAGAGAATAAAACAAAAGCAAGGCAAGGCAAAAGCATGGTCCCCCATCAAGTATATAAGAAGCATGTACCCTCGTGAAGAAGCATAGAAAAATACTTGTGGAGATTCTTGAAAGAGATTCATCATCAACTTCCCTCTCTCCACACGCTGTCCATCTATTCCACCTTAGTCGGTGGCAGCCACCTCAGCAGCGCTGGTTTCCGCCATTGTTCCGCATTCTTGCGACACCTTGTGAGTTGTGCCGTCTCTGCCTATAGCAGCGCCACCTCTGCCAGCAACTGCGCTGCCTACTGCCTGGCTGCACCTCTTCCACTTGCTGCTCCTGTGCAGCCTTGACGAACCAGGCTGCGCTGCCACTGTGCTTATTGCAGCCGCTTTTGCTGCTGCCCCCAGTAACCGTCAGTACTATCCAGCAGCGCTAATAAAAGCGCCGCCTGCCACCCCTGAAGTCACCACCTGCGTTGCCCTCAAGGGAATTGCCACTTGTGCCTCCAACAGCGCTGATTGCGCCACCTTAGAGCACCGCCACCAGCTTCTCCAAACACCTAAGAAGGAGAGGTTGCCTTTCGGGATCACATATTCACCACTCCGGTGTTTGCCTTCTCGGGATTGATTTTGTCCGAATTGAATATAGAGAGCTTTTGTGGATATTTGGGAACATCAAACAAGGGATTTTGGTACTAGCCCGGTGTAAGTCTCTTGTGGGTCATCCTCGTGGTGAGCTCGGCATCAGTTATCTTGTGCCTTGACATCGACTCAACCTGATCTTGACATCGACACTTTTGTTTGATATTGTATTCTTGGGTTAGAAAAGCCCGTGGATTGCTCCTAAAATAAATTGGGGACGAGACATGTTCCCCGCTCAGGGTGTACTTTGTGAAACCCCTATTCCCATCTCTCTCCCCCCCTTCTCTCTCTCTATCTTTATCTCTCATACACGTGGTTGCATTTGTCACTGCACGCTCTGTTGGGCTTTCAGTGGTATCAGAGCAGGATCTAGGGTGACAGAACCATGTCGAGAGTTGAGAGAGGCCATGGGCCTCAAGAAGCCAACCCAGAGCATCAAGGAGGAATCCAAGGCCACCAATCTGTCTCTCATGGGACTGCAATCATGACATCAGCTGAATATCGAGACTTTCAAAAAGTGTCTTCAAGAAGAAGAGTTCCTAGCTTGGAGAGCCAAGAAGGAACAAGACTACAAAAGAGCTCAGATGTTCGAAGACTTTATCAAAGACTAGACCACCGAAGCCGAAGGTGTGGAAGCCGCCAAAGCATACTTACAAGGTAAAGGGATTACCATTAGAGAAGAACCCAAAGTCACCCGATCCATCACTCATGGAGGACAGAGAGAAGCTACCCCTAGACCCGCTCTATCAAATGCAACCTCTTCAGGCCCAGCAAAAGGGAAGAAGACAAAGGAGTATTCAACCGGCAAAGTGGACTTCAAGCTAGGAGAAAAAAGCATAAAGTTTGATACCTTTTATGGAAAGCGGGACACCCAAAAAGCTCTATCCTTCATCAAACAGTTTGACGCCGCCTTTGGAGGAGAGGACATCTTCAAAAAGTCCAAACTTCGCACGGTCCATATGCACTTAAAAGATGCCGCCTCGAATTGGTGGCTAAAAGTGGTCCAAGATGAGACCAAGCGTACCTCATGGGCTGATTTCAAAACCAAGTTCAACAAGAAGTTCCTCCCCGCAAGCTTCAAGGCAGATGTATAGAAAGAATGGGATGAGGTAAAGCAAAAAGTGGGAGAAAGTGTAGCAACATATCGTAATAACTTTTCAGCCGTCTCATTGAAGTTTACCTCATATACTCCTATCCCACCATTGATGGAAATGCAAAAGTTTGTCAATGGATTGCAACCAAAGCTTTTGCAAGCAGTCTATATGATGGGACCTAAAACCTTGGAAAAAGCCCAAGACAAAGCCTTGCAAGCCGAATCTCTATACATGCCTTGGATGGTGGGCAAATCAAAGAATGAGAATCGAGACTCGTCCCAAGAGAAGAAGTTCAAAGAGGGATCTCAAGCAAGGAACGAGCCACAAGAAAAGAAGAACAAAAATGAGGATAAATCCCCATTGTACCAAAAGAAGCCATCTTGCAAGCAACTCGAGGAGTAGGTCAAAGAAGGTAAATGTTTCCTATGTGGAAAGAAAGGACACGTGGCTGCAAAATGTCTTGATGAAGCCAAACCATCCCAAAGTAATGCATTACATAAAGAACTCCAACATCAAGATGATACACCACCAGAGAAGAGGCAACTCTTCAAAGCTTGGGGCAAAGTGGCAAACCAACCAATAATTATCCACTTCGATAGTGGTGCTACCCACCACTACATCCATCCACCAATGGTTGAAGCCATGAACCTCCCTCCGGATAGGTTCACAAAACTCCTACTACAATAAGTGCCGGTTTTGAAGGAATGTCAACCGAGGTGACTTCTATTTTGGAAAAGCTTCACTTACAAATCGGAGACTATGTGGATCATGAGAACTTTGTTTTTGGCAAAGTTGGACATTGTAATGTGATTTTGGGTATGCCTTGACATAAGAAGATAGACCCGGCCATTGATTGGACTGGAAATAAGATTAGGTTTCCTTTTAAAGACAAGAATATAACTTTTGATGTAGGAGTTAAGGGAAACTCCATTCCACTCATTCATCATGTACAAGTTCCTAAAGCAATAAAGCAATCTATTTCCTTGTGCTTGATATATGTAAGAGATCCAAACGAATCTGAGGGTGATGAGTCACTCTCAACTCTTGATCATGAAAGGAAAGATTTCCTAAAGAAGTATGAGGATTGTTTTGCAGATACTCTTCCAGGTGAGCTACCTCCAAAGAGACCGAAAGATCATAAGATTGACATCATGCCAAGAAGCTCACCTCCTAACAGACCTCCCTATCAAGTGAGTTAGGCTCAACAAGAGAAGATTATGAAGCAAGTAACCGAGCTTTTGGAAAAGGGTTTGATTCGACCTAGTTCATCACCTTTTTGCTCCCCAATCTTATTGGTTTAGAAAAAGGATGGTTCTTGGCGTATGTGTATTGATTACAGGGCTCTTAACAAGATCACTGTAAAGAACAGGTTTCCTATTCCTAGGATTGATGATATCCTAGATAGATTGGATGGAGCCACTATCTTTAGCAAGATCGACTTAAAGGGTGGTTACCATCGAGTCAGGATTATTCTAGAGGACATTCATAAGACCGCATTCAAGACTACCTTTGGACTCTATGAGTATTTGGTGATACCTGTTGGTCTTACCAATGCTCCGGCTACCTTCAACCGAATGATGGAAAGAATATTTCAAGCATAGAGAAAATTTGCAACTACTTTCTTTGATGACATTATTGTGCATTCAAAGAATAAAGAAGAGCATCTGAAGCACTTGGATATGTTATTTCAAGAATTGCGAAAGCACAAGTTGTATGTGAATGGCAAGAAGAGTGAGTTCTTTTTGTCAGAGATTCACTACTTGGGCCATATAGTGTCCAAGGAAGGGATCAAAATGGACCCAAAAAAAGATCAAGGCTATTATGGAATGGCCATAGTTGACTAGTGTGCATGCAGTTTGAAGTTTCCTTGGCTAATGCTCTCAATACAAAAAGTTCAAATACAAAAAGTCATCAAGTGTTTTGCTGTGGTAGAAGTCCACTACATGATTTGACAAAGAAAGCCGTGGGATTTCGGTGGGCCAAAGCTGAAAAAGAATCCTTTGAAGCACTTAAGTTTTATGCTAGCAAAGGACCGGTATTGATTATTCCAGATTTGTCGAAGCTATTCATGGTAGAGTGTCATGCTTCAAGAGATTGCATCGGAGCAATCTTGAACCAAGAGGACCATGCCATGGCCTATGAGAGTCGAAGACTTAAGGAGCCGAAAAGACCGCACTCACATACGAAAAAGAATTAATGGCTATCATTCATGCCTTGAAGATTTGGAAGCACTATCTTATGGGTGTTGAGTTTGTTATCAAGATAGATCATCAAAGTCTTAGGTATTTTATGTCTCAACCTAAGATATCCATGACCCATGCAGTAACCAGTTTCTATGGGATATCATTTTGACTTCACTATGATGAAAGATCTTTATGCTACACATGAAGATTTCAAGGACATTTGGGACAAGTTGTAGAATGGAGACTTGGTGACTTCTTATGTCATCAAGGAAGGGTTTCTTATGATGCAAACCCGTTTATGTGTGACCAAGATTTGAGACCAAAAGTGATGGAAGAATGCCATGCCCCACCTTATATGGGACATAGGAGTATCATGACAACAACTCGAGCCTTGGAAAGTTTAGTTTTTTTTGGCCTAGCATGAGAAGGGATATTGAGCAATATGTTCGAGAACGTTTAATTTGTCAGAAGGTCAAGTTTAATCGACAAAAACCCACAGGATTGTTACAACCTTTGTCAATTCCCAACATTCCATGGAAAAGTATTGCTATGGACTTCATCTTTGGATTACCAAAGTCAGGATTTGCGACTGATGGAATATGGACTATTATTGACAGGTTCAATAAGCAAGCCCACTTCATTCCAATGAAGAAGACCATCCACGTTGATCATACAGCAAGATTGTTTATTCAACAAATTTTCAAGCATCATGGATTACCCAAATCCATTGTAGGAGATAGAGATCCTCGGACTACTAGTTTCTTTTGGAGAGCACTTTTTGATAACATGGAGACAAAGCTGAATTTTTCTTTGGCTTATCATCCTCAAACAGATGGACAAAGTGAGATTGCCATTCTCACTATTTTGGATATGCTAAAGTGTTATGCTCTCAAAGCAAAAGATCAATGGAAGAAGTACTTGCCATTGGTTGAGTTTGCCTATAACAACATTGTTCCCTCTTCGACATGCAAAGCTCCTTTTTAGATTATCTATGGCAAACCATTGTTGCTACCTATTTTGAAGACCAAGGAACAGATCTTCCATGCGGATGAGTTTGTTCGAGATTTGAACACGGCCTTTGCACAGGTTCAGAAGGCTGTTGAGACATCTCAAGCCAAGCAAAAGAAACCTGCAGAGAAGCACAGAAGGAAGGTCACTTTTGAAGAAGGGGATTGGGTGTTATTGCTATTCGAAAAAGCAAGACTTAGAAAGTCAAAAGCTAAGGAGCTCAAGGAACCCAAGCTTGCCCCCATATATTATGGACCTTTTCACGTCACCAAGAAGATCAACGATGTATATTATCGTTTGGACCTTCCAGACCATTGAAGGATACATAATGTCTTCCATGACAGTTTATTGAAGCCATATACATGACTACCCCTAGATGAGCTTGTATTGGAGGATCCACCAAAAGTGAAAGAATAAGAAAAAATCTTACAGCCAGAACAGATTGTATTCCATTCACTGAGAAAAAGAGGAAGGACAACGGTCAAGAAATTCGTCTTGAAGTTTAAGAACTATTCATCTATGGATGCGAAATGGATGCCATAAGAGTACTTCAAGGACTACCCACATATTCTTTGAGCTTATGATGAAGCAGTAGATCCAAATATATTTGAAACAGGCTTGAAACGTCTTGTGATCAAGACAGATTTAAGAGGGAGAGATTGTACCCCTAGCCCTCTTCATTGTATATAATGGAATTGATCATTATCTTGTTTATGTAATAGTCTTGATTGGATATGCTCTAGTTTGGGTGGCAACGATGCCCAAAAGCCCAAGGAACAAGATTTGTATATGGAAAGCAACGATGCCAGAAGACCCATTAGACGACAACGATGCTAAATATATTAGACTTCGCAATCGGACAGTCATTGTAACCAGATGGCCCAGATAGATGACTATTGGATTTTGCAATCGGGCGGTCATTGCGACTAGATGGCCCAAATGATTATTTTGGATTTCATACTCGGGCGGTCAATGTGACCAGATGGCCCAGATGACTATTGATGAACTCTCAGGTAGTCATAGTGACCAGATAGCCTTGAGGGTAGGCTGAACAGTCCTAGTGACCAAATGGCTCAGCATGGTTTCAATGAAACCAGACAAGACAATCCATGAACAGGAGAATCATTACTTGTGCATTGCATACTGATGTATCAAAAAAATTTCTTTGATTGTGTGCTATTTTTGATGTGTGGACCAAACTTTGTTGACCAAAAAGCTAAGGGCACCGTTGGAAAGAGGACATCGAATTGGATCAAAAAGCTACTCCAGGGCCAAAAAGCAAGGCCCTGAAGTTATAAAAGCACAATCAAGAACTTTGATTATTATTAATATTTAATAAAAACAAAAGCAAGAAGGCAAAGCAAAAGCAAGAAAATAAAACAAAAGCAAGACAAGACAAAAGCATGGTCCCCCATCAAGTATATAAGAAGCATGTACCCTCATGAAGGAGCATAGAAAAATACTTGTGGAGATTCTTAAAAGCGATTCATCATCAACTTCCCTCTCTCCACATGCTATCCATCTATTCCACCTTAGTCAAGTGGTAGCTACCTCAGCAGCGCTCATTTCTGCCATTATTTCGCATCCCTGCACCACCTTGTGAGTTGTGTCGTCTTTACCTGCAACAACACCACCTCTGCCCGCAATTGCACAACATCCTGCCTGGCAATGCCTCCTCCGCCTACTACTCTTGTGCACCTGCGCCTCCAGCCACCGCTTTTATGTAACCTGCACCTCTAGCTGTGCCGCTCTTGTGCGCCTTGACAAACTAGGTTGCACCGCCATTATGCTTATTGCAACTACTTTTGCTGCTGCCCCCAGTCACCACCAATACTATCCAGCAACGCTAATAAAAGCGCCCCTGCCACCCCTATAGTCGCCACCTACACTGCCCTCAAGGGAATCACCACTTGTGCCTCTAGCAACACTGATTGCGCCACCTTAGAGCACCACCACCAACTTCTCCAAACACCTCAGAAGGAGAGGTTGCCTTTCGAGATCACATATTCACCACCCCAGTGTTTACTTTCTCGGGATTGATTTTGTTCAAATTGAATATAGAGAGAGTTTGTGGATATTTAGGAACATCAAACAAGGGATTTTGGTACTAGCCCAATGTAAGTCTCTTGTGGGTCATCCTTGTGGTGAGCTCGGCATCAATTATCTTGTGCCTCAACATCAACTCGACCCGATCTCAACATCGACACTTTTGTTTCATATTGTATTCATTTGTTGTATTGGTCCTGGCTTAGAAAAGCCCGTGGATTGTTCCTGAAATAAATTCTTGAAGAGGGAGCGGGGCCTATTCCCCACTCAACGTGGTGTACTGTGTGAAACCTCTATTCCTATCTCTCTCTCTCTCCCCCTTCTCTCTCTCTATCTTTATCTCTCATACACATGGTTGCATCTGTCACTACACACTCTGTTGGGCTGACAATTGCCTCCATCCAAAATTTGTGAGACAAGTCTTTGCTGTTAACCATGCATCTAGCCATTTCCATTAATGACCTACTCTTTCTCCTACTTTGCAACCTATTTGATTTTCAGCTTGTGCCACATAATGTTGAAAACATGCAAATACATCAGATTTTGTCTTTAGGGGATATACCCAACATAGTAACAAGAAACACCATTCTCCTGATAGTCTGGAATGGCAGAACGGCATTTGTTATGCACAAGGAACGCCAGAACGGTTGCTGACATGGCGTTGTAGTTAGAACGGGTGCTGTCGTTGCGGAAACGGATCTACCGTTTCTAGAATGGTCGTTCCTTGTGACGACTAAAAATGCAACGGCCGCTAGTAGCGTGTAAAGGTACCTTTGAGGTACCTAAATTACCTAATAGACTAGGTAAGGTACTAAAGTACCTTCAAACGGCACTTTCTCCAAGATAATCCCCCCCCCCCCCCCCCCAAAAAAAAAAGAGCTACAATAGAAATGTGCTCGCCGCTGGCCATCCCCTCCTTGTGATTTTGGACTAAGCGTTCTAACTTCACTCGACCTCCTTCAAACTTGAGATTCAAACTCGAGGGCCCAGGCTCGGATGTTTACAGTGTACTCCTACAACTTTCATCTTCTTCTCCTTCAACAATCATTCAATGGCACCTAGACCTTCAGGCAACAAGTGGTCCAAGAATAAAGCTACTTGACCATGGTGGGAAGAGGTGGACTGTGATGATACATATGCAAGTGGAGGTGCCAAGAAATGGAAGTGCAAGTATTGCAAGCAAGCGAAGACAAGATGTGCCAATCATGTGCAAGCTCATTTGATGCATGAACCTGGCCATGATGTGGCTCTTTGCCAATCAATTTCAACAAAGCAAAAGGAGTTATAGGAAAAGCTCAATGCACAGGTGTCTCGAGCTCCACCTCCAAGGTCTATGACTGTAAATCCCTCTTTTTTTGCTTCTAGAGTTTCAGGCTGCAAGCAGTCCAAGAAGCAAGCTACTTGGTCATGGTGGGAAGAGGTGGACTATGATGAGACATATGCAAGTGGAGGTGCCACGAAATGGAAGAGTAAGTATTGCAACCAAGCGAAGACAGGATGTGCCAATCATGTGCAAGCTCATTTGATGCATGAACCTGGCCATGATGTGGCTTCTTGCCAATCAATTCCAACAAAGAAGGAGGAGTTACAAGAAAGGCGCTCCACCTCCAAGGTCCATGGCTGTAAATCCCTCTTTTTTTGCTTCTAGTCCATCTAGTGGTACTTATCACCACAAGCTGGGAGTACTGGCTCTACTCTGGGTAATCCTCTTGGGCCTTTTGTTGTTCCCACGGCGCACCACCATCACAAGGTGGGCAAAGAATTATTCTTGGTTCATGGGATCCTCGAAAGCGAGAAGTTGTGGATGTTGCAGTAGCCAAGTTTTCTTCCATAATCACATTGCATTCAATATGGCAAGATCACCTTATTTCCAAGAGATGGTCTCTACATTTGCTGGATTTGGATCCACATATACTCCTCCATCATCAGAGACTTTTAGGACCACTTTACTCAAGAAGGAGAAAGAGGCACCTGATGCAACATCAAAGAATATTCATGTTGGGTAGAAGAGGAATGGGGTCTCTTATCACTAATGGCTGGAGTGACTCGCTCTCGCACCATCCATGGTATTGTGGCTTAGTGTGCATTTCTTATCCTCACATGATGCATCTAAAACAAGGAAGAGCTCCAATGTGCTTGTGGAGGAGTGGGCAAATGCTATTGACACCATTGGTCGAGAAGATGTGATTCAAGTCATAGGAGATGGAGAAGCATCAAATAGAGCAACAAGAGCAAAGTTAGAGTTGATGTATATCCCCATATCACATTCACTCTTGTATTGTACAAGGACTAATTAATTTGCTGAACATTGGGGATTTTCCATGGGTGGCACCTATTCTTGAGAAAGAGAGAGAGATTGTCAGTTTTATCACTCGTCACCACTATATTCTCTCAAAGTTCACAAAGAGGTCTCCCCAAAAGGATATCTTAAAATACCCGCTTTGCCTACATGTTGGAGAGGCTTCAAAAGGTGAAAAATGTTTTGAAACAACTTGTGGTGAGTGATCAATGGATTAATTGGCCCACCTCTCGTTCAATTACATGTAGAGCATGCTACAGTAATGTGATTCATGATGCATTTTGGACTGATGTGGGCCATCTTAATGTTGTTGTGAAGCCCATCATTCACATGTTAAGGATTGCGGGCAACAACCAACCTTCCATTGGCAAGGATTATGAGAGCATGGACAAGATGATAGAGCACATTAGAGAGGTGGAGCCTAATGAGGGAAGACAAGAGGAGTTGAGAGCACTTTCCCAAACTCGATGGGATAACTATCATTCACCCTTGCGTACAGCTGATTTTGTGCTAGATTCAAAGTTCTAGGGGTACGGCCACGAGACTGATGAGGAGGTCGTAGATGGCTAAGAGAAAGTATTGAAAAAATTGGTACCAAATCTTTCCCAAAGGAGGTCTATCAAAGATCAATTATCAATTTATAGAAGCAAACAACGAAGATTTGGTTCAACATATGCGCAGAGAGACAAATGCAATGCAGATGCTACTTTATGGTGGGAGGGCAAAACTGACTTGCTACACAAAGAACCACTAATTTCGTTTGTGTCTGCAAATCTGCAACTACTTAGCCAGCTCTACAGTCCAGAGACAAAGGGTTTCTTTGATACCCACCCTTCTTCAAGTTTAGATGATGATGCAGTGCATATGGACATGGACCATGATAATGAGATTGGGAGCTCTTCTAAAGCAGTTGATGATGATTTAGTTGCTAATCTTGACATTTGATATGTTGTACTCCATCTTTTAGTTTTTTGTCATTTGACATTTGGGATTTGTTCATGTGCATTTTATCTATCTTTGTAGCGCCAATGCATTGCGCCTCTCTTTGTATTGTTTGAATTTTCACTAGTTGATTGTGGAATCTAGATTCTGGATCTATTTTTCTAGAGTATTCAAGAGTCAAGTTTCATGATCAATCACAATGGATATGTATAATGTATCGTGTTTGTCATGTTTTAAATGAAATATCAAATTTCAATAGCTTTTATATATACACACACACGTGTGTGTTTTGACATGGTGTGGCGTTCCCGTTCCCGTTCTGCTATATGCCGTTTCCATTCCGGATGGCATGGGCCGTTCCCGTTCCCATTGCCTTGTGACTATGATACCCAATCCTAAACATAGGATTAGCATTAATCTTCTTTACTTAGTGTTAAAATCAAAAACACACTTCCAAGACACATGTCAAAATTGAAGGGAGTAAAGTCAAAACAAACGACGAGAGGGAGAGGAGGCAAGGGTAGGGGCAATGGAGGGATGAGGAAGAAGAGTTCACTTGGGAGGGGGGGGGGGGGCAAGATGTTGGCTGCAAGGCCGAGCCCGATGCTGGCTCTAGAGAGTCAATGATCCCCATGGGAGGCTGAAAACTTGGAGGGGAGTCCCAATAAGATAACGGTCTCCAAAAGGGGAAGCCGAAGGCAAGTTCCTCGAGGGAATTGAGAAGGGGCTATCACCATCAAGGAGCTCCTGAGATAAATGCTCAAAACGATTCTCTGACACAACCGTATCCTCTTTGATCCTGCCAACCTATCGCACCTACCGACATCGCTTGGCTCTCGTCATCAACCGATAGTTCCACCTTGGGCCAACGATTTGCCACTCTCCTACGCCAGTCTCAACCTAGGCCGGGACATGGTGCTCTAACACATGGAGACCGTTTCCCGCCCAACCCCCTACAGAGGGTCTGAACTAGGACCAAGGGGAGGAGACAATTGGAGACGGCCTCCTAGACTCCCAACTAGAACACACTCTAACAAAATGTCCCATTTGGCCACAAATGAAACATTAGCTTGGGAGGCTAGAGTACTCAACTCTTTGCAAAATCAGGTCCCCCCGCAGACTAGGGAGCAAAATGGTGTGAGGCACTAAGTCTGGGGAGACAATGCAGATACGAAGGGATAGAATCCCAACCATCCGTACAAGAACCAAAGCAACGGTGGAAGCGGGGATTCTATCACCCTCTTGATAGTATCACCTATCACCTAGAAGAGAGGAAGGTATTCCTTCCTAAGATCTTGAAAGCTGACTGTCAACAGAAAAGCCTGAGACACCAACCAAAGTGTCAAACATCTAGTCAAAGCCATGCTTTCATCTCACAAAGAAGGCCTGGTTCATACGCAATGCAATGAAGCTCAACTACGTGACTTTGTCCTAAGCTACAAGCGAATCAAACTCAACCTCACAAAGAAGGCCTGGTCCATACGCAATGCAATGAAGCTCAACTGTGTGACTTTGTCCTAAGCTACAAGCGAATCAAACTCAACCTCGTAGTAGCCACGCCCAAAGGATAAATGTCAGTGATCTTTCCACGCACACCAAGAAGGCTTGCCTATAACAAATCCCTAAACTGTCCGCTACGTGGCTACCCACAATCTTGCATACCAAGGTGGAGGCCTCCAAAGAAGTGACTATCGAAGCCAAAGAAGCGACTATCGAAGCGAGGAGCCGGAGATCCTCTTCAATAAAGGAGAGGCCAGGGACGACAACCTTGGTCAAGGATAACAAAGCGGCTGCCATGGAGTCCTCTTGCGTGTTTAAGACCAAGGGATGCTGAAACTTTCCACAGGAGAAAAGCAAGGAGGAGGCGCAAGTTAGGGCGGGGCTGAGGGGGGCAAAGGTTACAGGTGGGGCGCGTGAGAAAGAGAAAGAGAGAGAGAGAGAGAGAGAGAGAGAGAGAGAGAGAGACAGTGGTGCAGGAATGTGCAGGGAGGGGGGAGGCGACAAGTGAGCAAAGGTGAGAAGGCCGCCGCGCGCGGGGGGGGGGGGGGGGGAGCTCCAGCTCCAGTCGATGTTGTAATCCTAAGATATAACTACCTGACATTTTTATGTGCAAACATTCATGCTTCATCCCAAAAAGGGTAGTTTTGTTTCAGAACTTTTATGCAAGGACAATATAGATTTAGCAAATGTTAGTTAACTCTTAAGACAATTACATGGTTTCAGCATTTAATATCAGCAGCCAAAAGTGGTGGCTCACCATCCGAATCAGAAAATCTCAGCGTCCTTGATTTGTCTGGATCACCACGAAACTCAAAAGACCCAGAAGTGGATTTCTTCTTTTTTGCCTGTAGCAACCTTGCTGTGCACTGTCTAGTGCAGTTTAGGACATTATTGCCACCTTTCTCATTGATATCATCTACCAAAAAAAAAAGGCCACCACATCAGCCTTGTGCTTGATAAAATAACAATCTCACACACATGCACACACCTTCCACACAAATCTGATTTGTTGTCACATACCATGATCTCGAAAGCACTTCCGTTTGGATCCAGCTCCTAAGGTTTCCCCTTTAACAGATCCATGTGGTGACTTCTTCACAATCAAATCTGAAAAGTTATCGTCATCATTTCCTACTTTTAAGCAAACTAATTCCTGCCTGAACTCTAAAGGCCTATCATTAACTATGCCACATAATTTTGTATGTACACTAGTCAGTGCTTCCTCACTGCTGCCAGAGCTCACAAGTGGAGGACTTTCATCTCGCATTGATGAATCCCACGCCGTCATGCAACTACCTTCTTCTCTGACAATCCTACGCCTGAAATGACTACAGTTTGTGTCACTCTCTTCCTGATCCTCAGAATGCACATGCACGTCAAAGCCTAACAATTCCGGGCTTGTCTCTGTTGTCTCTGTAGAGACAAGATGACTTGATCCATTTACCTTAGACCATAAAATATCCTCTAGTGTATCCATACCCTCCTGAGTGATATCCCCTATGTTAAAAGCTTTGTTTGGATCCACACAGAGCACATTTTCTACATTCTGCAGACAGACACCTAAGTTCGATAAATTTCCAGCCAACACTGCAACCTCAGAAGCTTCTTGGGGAGCTGGCTTCTCCACATCTTTTTCAATCATCTTCGGTGCCGTGCATAGACATTGATGATCTTTGCTCTTGGAAACTTGATCGATTCCACCCACAGGCTTGTCAAGAACATCAAGTTGCTGACTTTGTAAGGAGCCTAAGTCTGCTTGAAAGCCATCCTCTTTCTCGTCTGCTTTCCCTAGCTCCTTTGAAGAGCCATTCTGTCTCATTGTGTTTCCTTCATTCAAATTTTTCTCTTGTAGAATTTGTCCTGCAACTGTGGCTAGCAGCTCAAAAAAACCCCAATCGCTTGAGGGCTTGTTTGATTTGCGTTGATATTTACCTCGCCCCTGAAAACAATGATAGATCAGACTCTCTCTCTCTCTCTCTCTCTCTCTCTCTCTCTCTCTCTCTCTCTCTCTCTCTCTCTCTCTCTCTCTCTCTCTCTCTCCGTGCGTGCGTGTATGTGTGTGTGTGTGTGTGTGTGTGTGTGTGAAAACAATGATAGATCACACTGACTGACTGTCTGACTCGCCCCTGAAAACAATGATAGATCAGTGACTGACTGACTCTGTGTGTGTGTGTGTGTGTGTGTGTGTGTGTGTGTGTGTGAAAACAATGATAGATCAGACTGACTGTCTGACTCGCCCCTGAAAACAATGATAGATCAGTGACTTACTCTCTCTCTCTCTCTCTCTCTCTCTCTCTCTCTCTCTCTCTCTCTGTGTGTGTGTGTGTGTGTGTGTGTGCAGCATACCCGTAAGGAGCGCACAGATTTAGGCAAAGCCCCGTCATAGCCCGGAAAACGAAACCTTTTACTCTGACTCCGGGCCTCCATTTCAATTGGATGGACTGCTTATCCCATACGTACAGTCTCAGTTCTCAAATTATTGCAAGAACTTCAAACACTTCTACCAGATCTTGGGAACACTATCCACACCCTTGGATCAAACAAAACAAGTGGCCCAAACAGACCCCAACCAAACTTTGTCGGTGATGACCCACAGCTCATGCTCCACAGATGTCCTGTGAGGAAAGGGATCAAACCAACAGCATTGAGATGAGTGCAAGACAAGAGATCAATGCCAGTTTTTCCCCTCGCCCCTGAAAACAATGATAGATCAGACTGACTGACTGACTGACTGACTCTCTCTCTCTCTCTCTCTCTCTCTCTCTCTCTCTCTCTCTCTCTGTGTGTGTGTGTGTGTGTGTGTGTTGAAAACAATGATAGATCACACTGACTGACTGTCTGACTTGCCCCTGAAAACAATGATAGATCAGTGACTGACTGACTCTGTGTGTGTGTGTGTGTGTGTGTGTGTGTGTGTGTGTGTGTGAAAACAATGATAGATCAGACTGACTGACTCGCCCCTGAAAACAATGATAGATCAGTGACTCTCTCTCTCTCTCTCTCTCTCTCTCTCTCTCTCTCTCTGTATGTGTGTGTGTGTGTGTGTGTGTGTGTGTGTGTGTGTGTGTGCAGCATACCCGTAAGGAGCGCACAGATTTAGGCAAAGCCCCGTCATAGCCCGGAAAACGAAACCTTTTACTCTGACTCCGGGCCTCCATTTCAATTGGATGGACTGCTTATCCCATACATACTGTCTCAGTTCTCAAATTATTGCAAGAACTTCAAACACTTTTACCAGATCTTGGGAACACTATCCACACCCTTGGATCAAACAAAACAAGTGGCCCAAATAGACAAGAACCCCAACCAAACTTTGTCGGTGATGACCCACAGCTCATGCTCCACAGATGTCCTGTGAGGAAAGGGATCAAACCAACAGTATTGAGATGAGTGCAAGACAAGAGATCAATGCCAGTTTTTCCTCTTGCATAAATTGCAAAACCTCGTGCAGCATGTATGCATGCACATCACATGGAAAATCACAACAATGAAGGGCCAACAAAAATGATCAACGTGAGATTCACATGTAAAAACACAACAATATAAATGCTTTCATGGAAATCTTCATGATAGTGGATGCAAACCCGTGCTATTATAAGTCAAAAAATCCATGGCAAAATCCATATTAAAGCCTTGCAAATCCATGATAATGATTGCAAACCTATGATCTGGATCAACATATTGAAGCCTTGTAAATCCATGATAATGGATGCAAACCGATGATCTAAAGATTATGGATAAATACCTACTAGGGTGTTGCAATTTACTGATATTAAGAAAGAAGACATGTTAAATGATTTCAAAATTTAGTGATATTAAGGAAAAAGACTATTGAATTCTAAGGTTTCAATTGTACTGACCTTGCCCACTGCATGTTAGAGCTTCAGCAGTTCGTTCGACCATGGAATTGAGTCACGTGCTGGGCCCTTTGATTTTGAATTGCCTAGATTTCTTATTTTGGAGAACTGAAAAGGCTGATCTTTGTCCTGAGCTCACCCTTTGCCCATGGCTCTGATGGGGAAAAAAAAAATGCACCCAAAAGATACAACCATAACAAGCCCTTGTCTTTGTAACACATTGAGTAGAAAACACGTTCAAGGCACAAAAGGGTGGATGTCTAAAGACAGCATAGTGTAAAAATGCATTGACATCCTCTCAGAGTTAAACCATGCGCAGATCAAGAAAACTAATTTGCTTTGCTGAATACAGAGAAAAAAGATATCCGGGAGATCAGAAGAACAATTGTACAACAGGAACCAGTAAGAGGGCAGGAAGACAACCCATCGTATATGGCTTTTTGGGCGATGAAGACAAGACCAATTATGTGCAAAAAGCTTCGAGAAATCCAATTGGATAGGCAGGAAAAAGCAAAGCCAAAGAAAAATCGGCAATTATAGCAATTGGGCGCTCTGCAATTGGGAGAAAAGGGCAATTGGGCACCTCCGAAATCAGGCAGAATGACCCACAGGAGAATTGGGCAAACTATGGACAGAAAACCTGCACATACAGAGACACGCAGTCAGAGAGAAAGGAGAGAGGAAAAGATGAGGATGAAGGGTGAGAGCTGGGCGAATGACGTTCAAGCCTGATGATGAACCCAAAAACCTTGCGCCACCGGAATTACCAGTAACCTCACTTAAACCCACTCGAGAAACCTCGTGTGTCAACCGGAAATGGCCGGTTATTCCCCGCTCTTAACCAAAGCTGACCGGGGGTTTAACAAAGGCTTATACGGACGGTTGGCGCCCGTGTTCAGCTTATGATGCGCAATTAGCCACTTAGTGGTGTAGTTAAAGCACGCTCCTTGGAGCCGTCGATCCTGCCACGTCACGTGATGAGATTGCTTACACGTGGCTTGGTGGTGTTTTTGAATTTGAGAGCCATTCATTGATGGGCCCGCCCCGCCATCGGGACTTTTTAACCCGAAAAAGCTGCACCTGTCTCCCGCCACGTCAGACGAATTGCCACATCATATTCTCGTCACATGACATATTATTAATATTATTATATTATGTATGTACGTGAGTATATCTTCTTCTATACTTTTAACTTTATATCGTTCTCATGCTCTAGCTCTACATGATATGAGCTTCTCCATGCCATGGACAAGGCCATGAATGGATCCATGGAAGTACTTTGGCATCGACTGCTAACTCCACACCTGGAAGTACTTTGGCATTGACCGCTAACTCCACACCTGGAAGTACTTTGGCATGGACAAGGCCATGAATGGATCCATGGAAGTACTTTGGCATCGACCACTAACTCCACACCCATGTCCCCCATGCCACATTCGATTGAAATGGAATTTGTGTGTACATGTGCACCAAGCCCCCCCCCCTCTCTCTCTCTCTCTCTCTCTCTCTCTCTCTCTTGCACACACACACACACTGAGTGTGTGTAACATGTAATCATCACCCATGGCTTTAACACATATTATTAACAACCAACCTAAGTGTTTACCCACAAGCAAAAGAGTCACTATTAAAGAGAATGACATACCCTGTGGGTATATCATGCACTAGGTCTCTTCTATTCCCTCTTGATATAAGTGTGGGAATTCTCAATCACCAATGTTTGTGACCTCACCTTCTCTTTAGGCCATTTTTAAGGCACCAATCTTGAATTCAGGGCCACATTGAGCCCAAGGGATGAATCAATAAATAATTGCACACCATTTGCACATCCATACTTCCCAATACCTTTTGCACACATCCACACACTCATTTTGAGTTCATCAACTAAAGTAGTGGTCACTCTTGTGCCCTTAATGTCTTGGCCTTGACACTAAATGCATGTATTTTAAAGAATGAACTATCACATGAATTACTTTGCTTCCGATACAAGACATATGTGTATGTATCATCAAATCCTTGGTGGCAACAAGTAGGTTATCAATGTGTACGAAGTGTTCTTATTCCTTACTTCTTATTCCTTACTTATGACATTACTTTACAAGCCCCACCCCATTAGTAAACCATACCATTATTTTAGTGTATGTGAGTGGAGAAATAGTGGAAATTTTACCATACCCTTAACAAATGAAATATAAGTTAAAATAATCATCATGTTTTGATATTAATTTAAGATTAAATCTAAAGTGGAAATCCTCTTTCTTAATCAAAGCAATAAGGCTTATAGCCAGTTCACATGGATGCTACATTACAATATCCATGAATGCTCATGGATGCTACATTACAATATACATGAATGCTCATATGAAAGCCTGGTTTTACTTGCTTGTTTTAACTTGAGCTATAAAAAAACAACCCCCCTTGTGCCCCCCCCCTCTCTCTCTCTCTCTCTCTCTCTCTCTCTCTCTCTCTCTCTCTCTCTCTCTCTCTCTCTCTCTCTCTCTCTCTCTCTCTCTCTCTCTCTCTCTCAATCCTTTATTGAATAGCATTAGTTTCAGTACAACCTCCACTATCTACATTAAAGCAATTACACATTTTAAAAAAAAATGTTCCCATGATAGTTGTCCAAATCATTTTTGCGCTCTAAATTAAGCATGATCTTTACTTTAATCTACCATGCATACTCTTTTTTAACTTTGAAAGAGCATCACATGGGACTCCATGAAATGATCAACCCCTATATTTATGAAATACTCAAATTATTTTAAAAATATTGGTGACATATCCAACATTTTTGCATGCATTATATTGTCAAACTTTGTAATCTATTACTACAAGCACCTTAGAAATTTTTAAAAGAATGCCATTTGTGTGTTTGGGATAAGCTTATTTGTTAACATTGTTTGGGATAAGCATATTTGTTAACATTGTTTTCATATGCCACCACAAAAGGTTGACCAAAACCTATTTCAAATCAATAAATAAGACGTGAGGCTTTTATAACATTTGGTTCTCATGCTAATAGATGCATAGCTTTCTTTTCAGTAGAGATGTGATCTATACATGCAATTAATCAAAACTACATGATTGGTTCTCAAGCCATCTTTGTGGTTCAAGAGAGAACAGCTTTTATACATAACCCATAAGAAATACCATGTATAACAAGACAATATTATTTTGTTGGCTTGTATGTCTTTTGAAGTATGATTCACTTTTACATTGACCATTACATGACTTTAAAATGTGGAAAAAGCGCCTAACTTTTTTGGTGCATTATCCTTTGAACAAGGGATTATTTGAATTCAACAATTGTTTTAAGGCTTAAGGTTTTTGTTATGGAAGCAAATCTTAGCACTTATTGAGTAAATATTGCACCGAGGATGCAAATTACCACCCAAAAATCCATCATACTTTTAGGAAATCCAATTTACATACATGTGCATAAAACATCTAAGCTATGATTCTTTGGTTTGAGTTATTTTTTAAATCTCTCCGCCTTTGGTATAATTCTTTAATGTAATAATTTGTTTGGGAATGGAAGAAAGTATACATGTACCCTTTAGATTGATGCTTTTTGTTCAAAAGTAGAGCTAGCACACCTATCTAAGTAAAAATTTACTTCTACACACATTTCATACTTAATAAAATTTTGTTGAAATTTTTTATTGTCAAACAATCAAGCTTGGACTTTAAGAGGTAAGGTTCACAAAAATTACGTGTGCCATCTATTTTACTTTTAAGGAAATTAAGAGGGGCCACTTGGTAGCATGTGGCCAAGTGGCAATGTTTTGAGTAGTTTTTAAAAGTTCTCCATCTTGGCTGTGATTCTTTAGGTTTGAGTTGTTTTTTAAAGCTCTCCATCTTAAGTATGATTCTTTACTGTAGTAATTTTTTGAGAGTGGGAGTATAAATGTATGCTTTAAATTAATGCTTTTTGTTCAAAAGTAGAGCTTACACACGTTTCTAAGTAGAGATTTAGTGCAATAATTTTTTGAAAGTGGGAGAAAGTAAAAATGTTTGCTTTTTGTTGAAAAGTAGAGCTTACACACCTATCTAAGTAGAGATTTACTTTGTTGACACTTTACGTACATTGGAAATCCCTACCTCTAGCCTAATAGCAATTCACATTATGTATGGCCATGGGCCCCATTGATGTAACACGTGCCTAACCATAAGGCTTGCATTTATGGGTAGAGCTAGGCTATGGGCACCCACTTTAGTTGGGCGGCCAGGCAAAGCCCCTTGTATATGTTGAGATTTGTGGTGCCTTGAGCACAAGGTATGAGTAGAGGAAGATATCACGAGGAGTGAGCTACATCACCCAGGCCACTTTATCCCACATGAGCTAGCAAAGCAAGTCGTACCTCCCTTATATAAAAAGGGGACATTTCAAGCAATGCAATATGAAGCACATTCCTCAAGTTTCTTTATGAGTGCAAGTTAATCTATCTTGCAACCTAATTAACTTGAGTCTAGCTAATTACCACGTAATGAATGCTACTCACACATATCCACCTTAGATTAGTGTTGTCATTAGTATAGGATTAGTTTATGATTAGGTTAAAAAATCATTAAGAGAGCTTGATCCATAAATCTTAACGATATACATACAACTTTTGATAATGTGAATGGTAAGAATCAATCATTTCTCTTGAGAAAATATTTACTCTTCTCTTGAGCTCTTACCTCATTGCTTTCTTATAGTATGTATGCTTGTGTGATTACTTATAGTGTGTTGACTGTGCAAGCTTGATAGCTTGAGGAGAGAGTGATCAAGCTAGAATAAAGTGAAGAGTGGTTGAAGCTTTCTAGCTTAACCATTGCCATTGGAAAGGTTGCCATAGAAGAGGATTGAAAGTAGACGAAAGGGTAAAACAAAAGGGATTGACACTCCTCTTGGCCTCTTTTGCCTCTCCTACTTGTACTTCCATGAGGGTAAGAAGGTTTTGTGATATGAATAAATGGCACCACTCGTTGCCACCGAGGAAGAACTAATCTTGGATGAGGAAAGGAAATATAGCTATCTTCTTCTGAAAAATCTTCTATTTTTCTCACTTAATCATGACCTTGGATGCAAATCCTTGGTTTAATGTTTGGGAAATGTGTTCTAGAGTAGGGTATAAAGTGGATTTGAGTGTTAATGTGCATGATTTGTGTGATTAGAGTAGGCGTTCTTTCTAACCATAACCTTTTTTATGTTTTTTGTTGTCAATTTTAGCCATTCTTTTGTCTCAAGGGAGTGATGGAACGAAGAGTGTTCATGTCAAGAACCTTCTTGCCCTCTTGCAAGGAATCATAATGATAGTGGTTTAGCCTCTTGTCTTGGATCATGTGAAACTCCCAATTGGAGAGGAAAAAGAGCCCAAGAGGTGTGAGCCCTTCCTTAGCTCTCAATACTCTAAGTAATCCTTCCAAAAGACAATGGTTAAAGCTCGAAAGATTGAACACCTCTCCTCTCCACTCTAGCTTAATCACAGTCTCACACTCAAGCTAGCAAGCATGCACACTACAATTAATCATGCAAGAAGGTAAGAGCACAAGAGAAGAAGAAAGCTTTGCACTTTAGAAATAATTTATTCTCCCCATTCACATTATCAAAAGATACACACACACACACACACACACACACACACACGTGACAAGGGTTTTACACAATTGTCCAACTTAAGTAGGTGCCCATTGCTTATCACTACTCATCTATACAAGACTTATGGCTGCCTTTTATTATATCATTGGGCCCATGGACATACATAATGTGAAATGTTCTTAGGGTAGAGGTGGGGGTTCTAGATGTACAGAGTGTGTGAACAACCCTCTTGCCTAGACCTGCTTTTCTGTCCTTGGTGAGCTTTGTCAGGTGATAGTATCTTCAGGTTATCTTTGTGGAAGACATTATCATATGAAAGCGTTACACCACCTTTAATTATTGGAGTGTTTTTCCATTGTTGTGGGTAACACAAAAGGTATAGCCCAAAAGAATGAACCCACATGAGAACATCTCTTCAAAGGCACATATTCATAAGTCTTCCATGAACTAGATGCATGCCAAAATCCCATATATTTACGTGAGTGTGGACTACTAATGTTAATGTTAAAGGTGAGGCACCTACACATGGGATTCATCATACCTACGCCATTGCATGTGGCCTTTCTCTTCTTTGAAATCCTACAAGAAAATTTTGATGGTATCCAAGAACTCAATGGCTGTGTAGATTGTAACATCACAGGCTTCTTGATAGGAAGTGATGAATTGCATAATATGCTTGCATATCCAATCCTTGGTTGGGACCATGCCGTGGTGATTTTTGAATTCTAGGAAGTTGAGTAGCAAAGGATTGATCTTCTTTTTGGCCATGTACTCTTTCCACCTCATGCACCTGCATTATGGCATGTATATGGGATTGATCCGTTGGGGTTAACAGGTGCCACACAATATGTTTCCACTAACAGTTTGGGGTTCCTGAGGTAGCAGAGCCACCATCTAGGTTGGTTCTTTATTTCATCACTATTAAAGACCTTATCATTAACTAGCCTCCTATATCCGCCTTTTTCATCTACTGTTGTACTTTGCAACCACTTCTTAAAAGACAATCCAAGTACAATCACATTAGCAGGACCTAAAGTCTATGTATATGATTGGCTCTTTGCATGGAAGGTTCTTTGCCAACCTATAAATTGTATCATCATAATCAGGTGTGTGAGAGGTCCCTATAGGGAAATCCTCTTGTAGCCTCTCTTCTACTTTAAAAAATAGGTTAGGGGGACTGAAAGAGCCTGGTAGGGTCTTACACATCAATTGTGATGTGGTTCTCTTATCAGAGTTTGGCGAGACCTTGCCTCCTTCATGTGGCTTTTAGCCTTTTTCTGGAGCTATGGTTTCTCATCAAAGGTATCACCATTGAGGTGGGGGAAGTTCACATCTTGCATCTTGGGGATTCTGTCCTTGTTCTTTTCTAGCTCTCTAGGATGTCTAGGCATCTTTCTATTGTTCTTTAGTGATAGTGCATAGAGGGAAGCTCCATGTCCTCTTCTTCAATGTTCCTTGTTGGCATCCCCTACATCTTTGCTCAAGCCTTCGGGGTCTTGTCGTCTCAACTTGTGATACTTATCAAAACAGTCCTTCTTGTCAAGCTCTTTAATAAAGTCAACAACTTCTTCCCCTTCCATCCTCTTCAAGGTGGGGTAAGCAACTTGTAATAGTCCTTCTTGTCAAGCTCATCAATAAAGTCAACAATTTCTTCCTCTTCCATCCTCTCGAAGGTGGGGTAAGCAACTTGTGTTATGGTAAAGAAGAAGGCATTGGCTACTTTCTACACTTTAATATGGGCCATAATCTAGTGGTAGAGAACTACAACACTTATTGGGTTATATGTAGCATCCAAAGGACTTACTTGTTGTAGAACTTTGTATGTTTCCATGAGATCAAGGCCTTCTCCATGTGCCCATCTTTCTGCATGATCCATCACATCGTTTCCTAAGGCAGTTGGTTTGGCAAATTGGTTGACATTTAGTATTATATGCTTTGCATCGCCTTTGCACATGGGTTGCTTAAAGAGCACCATGCCTGGTAATTTGCAACAATTAGGTGCATTCTTTGAATATTGTAAATGTATGCCAGTTGCTCTAGGCAGATATCCCCTTTGAAAACAAGCATATGTTAACTAGGTGTATGTATTCCAATGGAACCTTGTGGCATAATTTTGTAAACCTGTGGAGGCTTATGAGCAGCTAGATCCAAGGCATATACTTGATAGATGAAAATTATTGACTGGAGGGTACTGGGTGGGGCTATGGTGCTGCAGCACCAAGTTTGGCAAGTTCATTGCTACTTCCATGATTAGCTGGTCCTTTTTTGCATTAGTCACTTTTATGCATTAGCACTAGTTGCTTTTCTGCATTAGCACCAGCTGACTTTGTAGAGTTCGAGTTTGTTGGCTCTTGAGCCCTTTCTTTTGAAAGTTCTTGTTGCAAATCTCTAATGATTGCATCTTTCCTTTCGAGCTCTCCTGCATGCAATGCATTTGTGTTCTGGCTCATAGTCTCTAGGTGGTTCTATTCTCTTTAATGCTCGACCATCCCTTTCATTTTGTAGTGTACCTATGCCCTTGTCCTTCTTTGTAAGAAGGGATTGATTCTCCAAGATCTGGGAGTAGAGTCTGACCAACTCGACCACATATTGTAAATATATCTCTAACTGGGCCCTTTCCATGTATTGTTCTTTTTGCCCTTGGCTTCAGTTGACTTTGTTGTAGTGGCTTGCATGGTTTTGTCCACTCGAACCTTCCTTGTAGGTGAGGTAGTTATTCTTAAGGAGTCAATTTCTTTCCTGTTGTGCTTCTATGGAGTTTGAGTGTAGGTTTGCCCTTCAACTGGCCTCTCCATGTGCTCTTTCCAATTCTTTGTAAACATGTTTGGTAAAGTTTTGAATTGCAGCTTCTTTCTGTTATTATTTGTAAGCCATGTATATCTTTAATAGTAACCCTCAACTAACTTCCGTAAACATGTTTTGGCTTGTTAAAACTAAGGATGATTTTTTGGGCATAGTTCTTACGGTCACGCGACAAAGAAACTACCTTCCACTAGATAAGAGTCTATATGGAAATTGAACTTTAGAACACATTCATTGTATAGTCCAAAGATAGTTTGCATTGATGCCTTTGTAAGATCAAGGACTGGTTTGCTTAGTCTCATAGGACATTAAGTTCTTACTTGCTCCTATATCTAACAAATCAAGCTTGGCTATACATTTTGCACTTGTTTTGAAGTCCAAGCAAAGCTTTGCGGGCTTTACTTCTTCTTCCCCATCATCATTGTCTATTATAGCCATGTGAACATGCATTATGCCTCCCTCGTTGTTTAGCTTTCTCCTTGCCTGCGAGCCTTAGCTTCTCATTGATCTTGCTTCTTTTGTTTGATTTCTTTCCTTTTTGTTTTATCATTTAGGTGGATGGCTTTAAGTTGCTCATAGGAGAGAGTTTAAATCCTTCCATTTCAACTCTGTCCAATGTTTTTAAGTGGATTGCTTCTCCTGTGCTCATTTCATAGATCTTGAAAGGACCCATTCCTCTTAGCTTAATTTTTCTTTTGTTTTTCTTGACGTTCTAGAGTAGGACTAAGCCCCCTACCTTAAAAATCTTAGTTTTGTTGTTCAAATCGAATCATCTTTTTTGTCTTTTCTTTTGGGGATACATGCCCACGAAAGAGTTGACCTAGCCTCATATAGTTTTTAAATCTTATTCAGCCATTCAAACATTTACTTGGCTACCCTCAAGGTTGAGATCATGAATTCATAGGGATAATTGCATATAGTTTGAAGACCAAATTATAAGGTGTAGCCCATGTTAACATCTTGTAGGTAGTTTTGTATGCCAAAGATGTTGATGAAAGTTTATATTCCCATTCCATTCTAGAAACCTTTTTTAAGAGCACTACGCATAAGACTTTGTTCATGCTCTCTACTTGTTCATTTCTTTACAGATAGTATGGAGATAACTTACTATGACAACCATAAAATATTGTAATAGAAACTCCACCACTTCATTTAAGAAACAACTTCATTTAAGAAACTCCACCACTTCATTTAAGAAACGACTCCCTCGATTATTGATGAGTTGAAGGGGACATCCAAACATTGTGATACCATTCTCATCATAGAGGAACTTGGCAGTAGTCACCTAATCGTCAACCTTGACTGTGTGGCCTTAGCCTCAACCCATTTGGTTAGATAATCTATAGCCATGATGATATATCACGGTTGCTTGCTTTAGCTACCAAACTAAAGGGTCATACAAAATCTATTTCTTTAGTAGCGAATGGCTTGATATATATGATTAGTTATAAGGACAGTCTATCTCATTGTTGGGGTATTGTGAAGCACTGGCACTCATCACGTCTTTTGACATACTCCATGACATCTCCAAAGAGTGTCGCAACCACCACAACCAAAAATTAAGGACTTTTCAACAAAATTATTGATTTTACTTCCAAAATGTCCTCACATAACTCTTGTGTGATCTTGTTTAAGAATATCAATGTACTCATCCTCACACACAGAGTCTTTAGATATCATCTCTTCCCTTTTTATAGAGCTGGCTCAAGATGTGTGTGTAAGGGGATGCTACCTTCATAAGTTGTCCTTGTCTTTTCAAGGACATTGATTCCTTCATTGGGAATTTGTAGCTCAAGAATTGAGTGATTTCATAACCCCATCTTGGCAGAAGATTGATTTGGAATAGTGGAACATCCAAGAGATCATCCTCAACTCCCATTGGTGGTTCTCCACTCAAGATTCTTGAGACAAATGGTTAGCTTTTATATGTGTTGACCCTTTTCTCATTGAGATGGTAAAATCAAACTCAAGAAGAAGCAATATCCACATTGTGAGTCTGCCCCCCTGGTACATGGTTTATTCATTAGATAGAGTAATATAAAATATCAACTTGTTTACCAAAAGATAATGGCAAAAGTTTTCACAGCATAAACCATTGACAATCCTTCTCTCCTCACAGTGATTGTTCTTCTCTGGCTTGTCCAAAAAAGCCATGTTCTTTTCTCTTAGTTGAGTTAATATATACCCTATGGCATAAGTCGATGCATCAATGTGCACATGGAAGGTAATATCCCACCTTGGTGCTCTCAAAATTGGACCTAAGGTCAAAGCTTGTTTTAGCTTATGGAACACTTCTCATATTCTTCCATCCATATGAAACATATCAATAGGGCATATAGAGGTAGCAAATTTTACATACATGAATTTGAATCTTCTATAATATCCCATGCGTCCCATAAACCTTTGAACAACCTTTGTGCTTTCATATCTCTCGAGTTCTAAATAACTTGAATCTTTCCTTCATCTATTGTTATGCCCTAAGATTTTACCATGCCTAACCATGAATTGATACTTTCTAGGGTTCAGGTAGTAGAGCCTATATTGTTGGCATCTCTCTAACACTTGTCGCACAGATGAGGGATATGCCCTCTTATCAATTTTGAGTTCGCATAGATGTCATCCATGAACACCTCTAAGAATTTCTATAAGAAATCTTTGTAAGTGGTGGATATCAATTGTTGGAATGTAGTTGGTTGATTGTGAGTCCAAACAACATTACTGTGTATGTAAATGTCCCCTCCTCTATAGCAAATGTGGTTTTGTGTTAGCCTTTGGGATCTAGGGATATCTTGAAAATTTGTCTAAGAAGCTATAAGCCTCTTTTTTGCTACCCTTTCAAGAATATGTTCAATGTATGGGAAGGGGTAATGATCTCTCATCATAGTGTATTTACCTTTTTCAAGTTTATGTATATGCGGATCTTGCCATTCTTCTTAGGTACTATGACCACTGGCGTGATATCCAATTCGTGTGCTCAATCTCATATATGAAACTTGCCGAAACAAGTTTGTCAACTTCTTCCTTAATGGTTATGGAATATTTCATTATAAGTGTGGTTGTTGTTTGATTGGCCTTACACCATAAGTGGAATTGTGTACCGTGGCAAACTTATGAGGGAACTCCCTTGAGATCTTAGTAACTCCAAGTGAATATATCTCGATATTCCTTGAGTAACTCTATTAATTCACTTTCCTTCTTTGGGGTCAATTCTATTTTTAGTCTCTTCCCCTAGTTGTGTTAGGTCAATTTGTTTGGTAACTTCAGGTCCATCATAGGACACCCTTAGTTCTTTTGGTATCTCTTTTTTTTTTGTATTGGTGTGTACACCTTCCTATTTTTGATCTTGTAGTTCCTAAAATGTAAGGGGACTTACCTCCAATCCTCTTCCTGGTCGTTATTCTCACAACTAACCTCTTAGGATTCTTCTTTGATTTATCTCTCACGTATAGCTTTATTTCGCCTTCTCTGTCCAGACTCGGATGTCTTTTTGGAGTCAACTTAAGCTGAATCCATGGGATTACCATTTACTAAGGTATTAGAAATTTCAAGATTTTTTTTTTAAGGCATCAAAGCTTAGCTTCTTCATTAGATCCTTCCAATTAGGACATAACTCCTCGGTAGCTCTCAAGGCATCGATATAATGCAAATCGTGTTTTTGTCCTTGCTGGGTCTCTTGTTCTATGTATTAGCTTTTTAAAATTTTTTAGAGATGCTTCTTTGTTTTCAAGGAGCTCTCTACGGAGTGCTTGGTGTTCTTTTGACACCTCTTCATTCTCTTTATCCTTATCTACTACTAGGCTTAAGGCATAGCTTGGCTCAAATCTTACACTAAATCCTTTGAGTGGTATGACTTTATCTTCCTCAGGAGACATTTCTCCACCTTTTTTGCCCTATTATCACTCCATGGTTTTCAACTTACATAACCTCTCTTGGTTATGAGACTACAAAGATATGGTTCTGATAAGGCAGATGTCAATTTCATTTATTACAAATTTGAGTTCCCGTGGTTCTATGATAAATGTCCATTATAGCAACAGATGCATCCACTTTTCCTCTTAGTATAGGTCTGGCGGCAGTGACGCAATATAAACTTCCTTATCTTGCCGCATCTTTTATAACCATGCACATTCACATGACATAAGTTTATGCTCTTTGAACATGCTATCGTATCAGACCCTAATTCATTGATCGGTGTCCTATTCACATCTTTGTACAAATGGTTCTTTAGGTTTAGCTTAATAGTGCTATCTTGTTGGGGGTAGATGTCATCTCTTTCCTATTAGATAAGTACCTCATCTTGTCATCCTGTATAGCCAATGGCACAATCCCAATGTGAGCAACAGGATGAGCTGTGTCATCTACATAACCTGGTTTTTCTAGATTTTTGACATCTCTAAAAAACTACTCACCATGACATGTCATCTAGTTAGAGAATGAATCCATCTACTATACATAATCACCGTTTGTGGATACATTTGTAGACGAACTTGATCCTGATTGCTATCTTTAGTATTTTCCTCAACCATTCATTCCTTTAATTAGTACACATCAAAGTGTGTTTACCTGGAAGGGTTTGAAATGAAGCGAAACTAGTAATGAAGAATCCATGATGGGAGAAGCTCAAATGATTGGTGAGTGAGTGGAGAAGAGGGTTGTAAGCTTCCCCACAATATCTTGCGGTCTATTAAACATTATCGAAGGGCTATTTGGATTGTAGCACTAGATGCGAATTAAGAGGCTCACTTAGTTGATAAGGGTCACGTAATGAGTAATACTCAAAGGTTCCCACAACAGGAAGAGGAATAACATATGTAGCACCTCCCTTTACAAACATTTGTATAGAGGGAAACCTATACCCATTCTAACAAGAAAATCTCTTTCACTCTTAGGATTAAAAGAGATGAGGAAGGCATCACAAAACTAGAGATGGAGATAGAAATAAAGTTCAAAGAGGCCTAGAGGTAAATGCAAATCCTAAATCAAAGGAAACAAGAATTGGATATGAGAAGGGTCTTAGCAAAATATAGAAATCTTGAAAGAATACAAACGTTAGAGCTAGACACCCAAGAAAAGGATAGAATGGAGGTTGTGGCACAACCTAAGTCCTTGCACAAGCCTTGGGAGAGGGAATGCCACTCTTAGAGTCCATTCAGGAAGATCCAAAGGGAGAATGGGAAATAGCTACCCTTCATGGGCTAGCAGGACCCAATCCAAAAAAGGAGGGAGCATTTAAAGAATAGCTTTATATACCAAGGAAGATAACAATATGATGACTGATCTTGTAATCAAGGAAGACATCAATATGATGACCTATCTTATAATTAATGCTATTATAAGGACGAGAAAGGGTTTCACTAAATAGGAAAGTCCCACCCTTTTCCATGACCTTGGATCAAGAAACCAACCTAGGAAGGGGGAGAGGGATAACACACTTCATAGGATGGCAACATAAATAGGTAGGGGATACCAAGTTGGGGACTCCTCAAGTTCATGCCCTAAGGCAAAAACCCGTGAAACCATACCACATTGCAAAACTCATGTAAAGTTTCAATGGAGATCGTGATCCCATTCAACATGTGGAAATACTTGAGTCTATTTGTGAAACATGTGGACACATTGATGAGCTCATAAATATTCATTCATTTTTCCTAATGTTAGCTGGGAAGGCATAATACTAATGGTATAGAACTCTAAAGCTCAAAGATAAGGTCAATTTTACTTGTTGGCGAAAGAATGTATTTATGCTAAGCTTTGCAAGAAGTGGTGATAAGTGGAGCCCTGTGACATACCTCTACAAGATCAAGAAACAAGATCATGAGTCTATGAGAGAGATTATGTCTACTGTTGTTATATGCACATTATGTGTACATATACTAGGAGGCTAATCCACATTAGGCTTGTGAGCATGGGAGCATGGGAACAAGCTCTAGTGGGGCATGGGTTAGGACTAACCTTAAGGGTTAAGGTTAGGGTCAGGCATCCAAGGGTCACACATGGGAGATGGAGAGTCAAGAGTCACTTGAGGGCCCTCCTATATAATAGGGGCATGGGGCACACTCAAGGGGGGCTTAGGCTATGGTCTCTTGATGTTATCTTGAGGCTAGGTTATGTTATGTTCTCTTGTGTAGAGGATCATAACTACTCACCTACCATTTCACACTATAGCTACATGCTGCTGGATTGGAGTTATACCTCTTGATGGTATGGGACATCAAGGTAAAGGTATGATGTACTTATATCCACATTATGTGTGCATATACTAGGAGGCTAACCCACATTAGGCTTGTGAGCATGGGAGCATGGGAACAAGCTCTAGTGGAGCATGGGTTAGGACTAACCTTAAGGGTTAAGGTTAGGGTCAGGCATCCAAGGGTCACACATAGGAAATGGAGAGTCAAGAGTCACTTGAAGGGCCTTATATATAATAGGGGCATGGGGCACACTCATCAAGGGAGGCTAAGACTATATTATCTTGAGGCTAGGTTATGATATGATGTTCTCTTGTATAGAGGATTATATCTACTCACCTACCATTTCACACTATAGCTACATCCTATTGGATTGGAGTTATACCTCTTGATGGTATGGGACATCAAGGTAAAGGTATGACGTACTTCATTATAATTCATGTGTGCATCCCTTGGGCTCGGGGGTGGTTGGGTGGATGAGTTTATGCCTAATTTATGCATTTTTATGCATAACAATTATCTAGAGAGATCTTAGGGTTTTAACAGTGGTATCAGAGCAATCTCTAGTCAATTGTTGTTGATTTTTCTTTCTTATTGTAATCTTTTGGCATTTTTTGAAGTAAAGTTTAATATTTACTAATTAAAAATGTTATTTTGTTGATTTGTGTTGATGATTTGCACGTGGATCGTTGATATGGCAGTTGGAACACATGTTTCTTCTATTCAATGGATGAATCGACGTTGTGAGGGAATTCCGTGAGTTTAATGCTATTTTTTCTATTTTTTATGGTTTAAAATAAGCATTAATGGAAATTTTTACCAAAATACCACATATTTTATTATGGATATTTTTGGTAGAATGAACTCCCTCATTTTTTACAATTTTAAGGGAATTTTTTCTAATAAAAAAAAAGCATTTTTATGGTTAAAAATGTATTTTAATACATTTTTGCCACGGGTATGCTACCAAATTTTTGTCGATTTTCTGCTGAAATGCAGTAGGGGGTAGCATGTTGATGCATGGAATGCTCTCCCGTGTGCGTAGAACCCTCTTCGCCTCTCAATTCTGATTTTTTCTTTTATTTCTTCTCTCGCACGTGTGAATGCCTCTTAATAGGCACAAATTGATTAAAATTTAATCATAATTAACTTTTAATCATGATTAAGTTTTTTTAATTAAATGGTTAATCCCCCCCCCCTCTGTTAACAGAGAAGGAGGGGGTAGAGAGAGATGTTTTGATTGGAGAAGATGGGGAGGAGAGAGGAGAGAGGAGAGAGGAGAGGAGGTCTAGCTATTTTGGACGTGCAAAGGGGAGGGGCTGTGTTGCAGCCAGCCGTCGGGCGAAAATCGCCCCCCCCCATGATTTTTTTTTTTGGAACTTTGCTTAAAGCTTTAATGAAAATTTTGATTTTTTTATAAACATAGCTTTTTAATTAAAAAGAGCTTTTGAAATTAAAAAAAAGCTTGGAAAAGCCTGAAAAAATGAGGAAATATGAGATTTGAGACAAAACTTCTCTAAAATTTTTTGAAATTTTTTTTCTTGGAGTCTTTTGACTTTCTGCATTCCCAAGAAACCTTTTGGCTTTCCGAATTCCGGAAAATCTTTTGACCTTTCGGATTCCGGAAACCTTTTACCTTTCACATTCTGATTTTTTTGGTCTTTTCATTTTCCCAAAACTATTGGCTTTCCGTATTCCAGGAAAACCGTTGGGATTCCGAAATTTTTTTGACCGTTCGTATTCTAAATGCGTTCGGGGTAAATTAAAAATTTCAAAAAATTCTTCAAAATGAGTGGAAAATTAGACAAAGGTTATTTTAAATTTCTAAAAAATGTGGAGTTGGTGATTGGCATGTGGTGTGTCCATTCGCGTGCTCGTCACCATTCAAATTCCTTTAAAAATATATTTTTGACCCAAAAATTTTAAAAATCCATTAAAATTATAAATTTTCATTAGATTTGAGAATTTTCGGGCAGAATTGGAAATTTCATGAACGATGGGATTCTCAGGAGAAATTAGGAATATTCTAGAAATTATTTTTAAAAATCTTAAAAATTGGTATTTTTAAAATATCAATGGAATTTTGGCAAATCTAAATGCTAAAACTTTTCTAGAAAAATATAGGTTGGAATGCCATAAGATAGGTTTGGTGGAATTCAAAATTATCATATTTTGAGGCCCTAGAAAATTAGGAAAAATTTGAAAAAAATCATGATAATTCTTTTTCTTGAGAATTTAATATTTTCGAGGGTTATTTAATGTTGAAGTACGTTTTTTCGTGCTGACATTAGATAGATGCGGGTTATTCGCATATTATTAATATGATTATACATCATATTAATAGTTTTTTCAGTTTGGATTAATTCTAAATGATGTTTTCATGATTTTTTACCATTGTTTAGCTATTCTTTTTGGACACGTTCCTTACTTTCTTCAATGATGGCTAGTATTTGCGTTCAAAGTGTGTTTCATCTTTGACATTTTTCCATGATAATTTATTTTGCATTTGTTTAAGTGTGGTCTATGCTTAATTTCCTAAGCCTAAGATAAATTCTATCATGGGTTAGTTGATCGGTTTGTTTTGGTGGATTTTATTGGATGTTTTCCAAGTTTTATATGGACTCATCAGGTTCTGCCTAGATCACTTGTATCTAGGGGTTTTTTAATGAGTGTTACACACATGTGTTTCACTTGCTTACTTTGGAGTTTTGCTTGAACGACACCACATTCATATACTCTGGATTGATGAGTTGGCCACCAATTTTAATGCTTCTTTTGGCATGATTAATGACCATTAGATGGCATGCATTGATTGTTTATGATCAACTATGGTTTTTATGGATTCGAGGAGCTTCTATGCTTTTATCCATGGTTTTATAAGGATCTTTTGATCTTTTGGATAATATCATGTGCTTTGAAGGTAGCATTTGCCTTCGTTTTTTACACTTAATTTTGGAGTATATTGCTAGTACTTTTGTACATATTCCAACTTGGATACCTAGTTGCTTATGTATCTAGGTGAGTTATTTTTCTACCCCAACTTTAGTGTGTTTATTGCGTAGTTATCATTAGAAAGGCGCCAATAATTCAAATTCTTTTCTAATGATGTACTCAGAAAGAGTTATTCCTTGATGTAGTCTCAGGTATATAGAGACAGGTTTTAGCATGTGAAAGTTTGGGATAAGGCCATCTTATTTCTTTTATAAAGGATTTTTATTCATATTTCCTAGACGGCATACTAGGGAGTTTCAAATTAATAAGGTATGTATGGGTGGTATCTGGTGGTATAGGACGCTGGAGATCCCTCACATATATTATCTTATGGGATAATTTGGGCTCAAGATTGTTGCTTTGCTTACATCACTTAGCATCTTGACCTCAACATTCAAAGACAATCTCATTTTCTGAATTTATTTAAAGTTATTGTGTGGGCATTCTCTAGATAAACTTCTTTTATCTATAGCCTGCATGTATTGATGAGTGCAATCTCGTTGGCATTTTCACTTGTTGAAATCTCTTTCTTTAGAGTTCAACGAGTTTATCTTGTTGTGTTCAAATTAAGGAAATTTAGATTTTTCCTTTGTTGGCATTTCTTTCTCTAGTTGCGTACTTTAGGTGATTTATACAGTCAACATGATGGTTTATACAGTTAACATGATGGTTTATACAGTCAACATGATGGTTTATGGATAGACATATGTGACTCATCGAGACGTTGATGACTCTCTATGTTTATATGTGTAACTCAGGATGCCGATAATTCCATGAGCAAATATGGGGTACATCGGGCCGCCAATGGTTCCTGCTGTTATAATGCTTATTCCGAATGGTTTACAACGAGGAAACTACTTTGAGTATGAGTTCCTTTGATCATCCGAAGTATGATGGGCAAATAGAGCGTATGAATCAAATTGTAGAGGATATGCTTCGTGCATATGTCTCTAGAAAAGCATCAAATTGGAAAAAATATCTTCCAATGATGGAAGTTGTCTATGATAGTTTTAAACATACGGCTATTGGTTTTAGTCCGTTCATGCTTATGTATGGATAGTAACCCAGGGGACCTATTGATGTCGATCTTAAAGGAAAATCGAGCTTGATGCATCGAGGGATTTCTTGTGTGATATGTAGGAAATGCTGACCGAAGCTCGAGATTCTATCAGGAGTGCAAAATATCAATGGTATTTTAGCAAATCTATTTGCTAATTTTTTTTAGAAAAATATAGGTTTGGAATGCCATAAGATAGGTTTGGTGGAATTCAAAAGTATCGTATTTTGAGGCCCTATTAAATGGAAAAAATCATGATAGTTCTTTTTCTCGAGAATTTAATATTTTCGAGGATTATTTAATGTTGAAGTACGTTTTCTCGTGTTGACATTAGATAGATGCGGGTTTATTTGCATATTATTAATATGATTATACCTCATATTAATAGTGATTTTTGTTTAGATTAATTCTAAACGATGTTTGCATGATTTTTTACCATTATTTAGCCATTCTTTTTGGGCATGTTCCTTAAGTTTTTCAATGATGGCTATAATCTGCGTTCAAAGTGTGTCTCACCTTTGATACTTTTCCATGATAATTTATTTTACACTTGTTTAAGTGTGGCCTATGCTTAATTTCCTAAGCCTAAGATAAATTCTATCATGGCTTAGTTGATCGGTTTGTTTTGGTGGATTTTATTGGATGTTTTCCAAGCTTTATATGGACTCATCAGGTTCTGCCGCCTAGATCACTTGTATCTAGGGGTTTTTTAATGAGTGTGTTACACACCTGTTTCACTTCCTAACATTGGAGTTTTGCTTGAATGACACCACGTTCATATACTCCGGATTGATGAGTTGACCACCAATTTTAATGCTTCTTTTGTTGGCATGATTAATGACCATTAGATGGCATGCATTGATTTTTATCATCAACTATGGTTTTCATGGATTCGAGGAGCTTCTATGCTTTTATCCATGGTTTTATAAGGATCTTTTGATCTTTTGGATAATATCATGTGCTTTTAAGGTAGCATTTGCCTTCGTTTTTTGCACTTAATTTTGGAGCATATTGCTTGTACTTTTGTACATATTCCAACTTGTATACCTAGTTGCTTATGTATTTAGGTGAGTTATTTTTCTACCCTAGTTTTAGTGTGTTTATTGGGTAGTTATCATTAGAAAGGCGCTAATAATTCAAAATTCTTTTCTGATGATGTACTCAGAAAGAGTTATTCCTTGATGTGGTCTCAAGAATATAGAGAGAGGTTTTAGTTTGTGAAAGTTTGGGATAAGGCCATCTTATTTCTTTTATATAGGATTTTATTCATATTTCCTAGACATCATACTAGGGAGTTTCAAATTAATAAGGTATGTATGGGTGGTATCATGGTGCTATGGGACGCTAGGGATCCCTCACATATATTATCTTATGGGATAATTTGGGCTCAAGATTGTTGCTTTGCTTACATAACTTAGCATGTTGACCTCAACATTCAAAGACAATCTCATTTTCTGAATTCATTTAAGGTTATTATGTGGGCATTCTCTAGATAAACTTCTTTTATTTATAGCCTGCATGTATTGATGAGTGTAATCTCGTCGGTATTTTCACTTGTTGAAATCTCTTTCTTTAGAGTTCAACGAGTTTATCTTGTTGTGTTCGGATTAAGGAAATTTAGATTTTTCCTTTGTTGGCATTTCTTTCTTTAGTTCCGTACTTTAGGTGATTTATACAGTTAACCTGATGGTTTACGGATGGACATATGTGACTCATCAAGACATTGATGACTCTCTATGTTGATATGGGTAACTCAGGATGCCGATAATTCCATGAGCAGATGTGGGGTACATCGGGCCGTCGATGGATACCTGGTTCTTGTTGTTATAATGCCATGTTTTCCTACTTTATTAAGAGAGGGAAAGTGTGTTACATGCACATTATGTGTACATATACTAGAAGGCTAACCCACATTAAGCTTGTGAGCATGGGAACAAGCTCTAGTAGAGCATGGGTTAGGACTAACCTTAAGGGTTACGGTTAGGGTTAGGCATCCAAGGGTCACACATGGGAGATGGAGAGTCAAGAGTCACTTGAGGGCCCTCCTATATAATAGGGGCATGGGGCACACTCAAGGGGGGCTTAGGCTATGGTTTCTTGATGTTATCTTGAGGCTAGGTTATGTTATGTTCTCTTGTGTAGAGGATCATAACTACTCACCTACCATTTCACACTATAGCTACATGCTGTTGGATTAGAGTTATACCTCTTGATGGTATGGGACATCAAGGTAAAGGTATGATGTACTTCATTATAATTCATGTGTGCATCCCTTGGGCTTGGGGGTGGTCGGGTGGATAAGTTTATGCGCCTGATTTATGCATGTTTATGCATAACAATTATCTAGAGAGATCTTAGGGTTTTAACAACTGTCTTAAACATTTAAACTCTCGTGTAAGCTTTGAGAGAGGCTAGTTGTTGAACAATTTTTACTCTGTCTCTAAAAGGGAGTACGAGATCTAAGAATGTACGACTATCTGCACTTATCAAGGCTAGCTACATTGGATACGTGGTGCTGCTATACAAGATGGCCATTGAATTTGAAGTTAAAATGTTAGAACTAAAGAAAATGAGGCTCCATCTTTAGTTACACAATCCTAGGTGTGAAGTCAACATGACTCAAACACTAGGGAAAGGCAAGTAAAAAACATGACGGTTGATGAACTCACCTTGGCCATCCTTAAGAAGGTCAAGTTAAAGGAGGCCAGAGAATCTCCAAACAACGCACACCTTTACCCAAGGAGAGAGCTAATTTGGTGTTCGATATGTAGATAGAATCACATAAGCATGGAGGGCCCTCATCTACGACCCATATACCACTATTGTAAGCCTTTTGCTTCTTGGATGATTTCTCTAGCTACAACCAAGTGTCCATCACCTAAAAATTGACATAAGACCACATTTACCACTATGAGTGGCACATTTGCCTATCAGGTTGTTATGCACTTTGGACTAACCAATGCACCCATAAACACTTCAACAATGAGACCAACACCAAGCTGTCGTCATTAACAAGAGTTCCAATAGAGCTGAGAGCATCTCTACAAGCGCTTTAAATTTTGATGAGTAATCACTGATACTCGTCTTATTCCTCTGCACATTATGTAGCTCTTGCTTTAATTGCATATTTATTGCCTTGGTACTTGTGCTATATAGCTTACCCAAGGTAAGCCTTTTGCTTCTTGGATGATTTCTCTAGCTACAACCAAGTGTCGATCACCTAAAAATTGACATAAGACCACATTTACCACTATGAGTGGCACATTTGCCTATCAGGTTGTTATGCACTTTGGACTAACCAATGCACCCATAAACACTTCAACGATGAGACCAACACCAAGCTGTCGTCATTAACAAGAGTTCCAATAGAGTTGAGAGCATCTCTACAAGCGCTTTAAATTTTGATGAGTAATCACTGATACTCGTGTTATTCCTCTGCACATTATGTAGCTCTTGCTTTAATTGCATATTTATTGCCTTGGTACTTGTGCTATATAGCTTACCCAAGGTATCCCATGTATCCTTATATATTATTGCATCCTATAGATGACTAATCATAGCATCTGACACACTAATAAACAACTAATACATCACTTTTCCAACTCTCTTATTCCACGACTTCTTAAAAGCTTGCACCTATTGAGAATTGATATTTTCTTCCGAAAGCTCTAGCTCCTTCTTGTCACTTGAAATAAACTCTTAGTATCCTTTTCCCAAGATAAAGTTTCTCATCTTGAACTTATATGCTTGGAAATTGGTCTTGTCCAACATCTCACTTTTAATATGGGATAGACAATCAATATGTTTCCTATAGAAACTTAACAAACAATGCTTGTAGAAACTTTTAAACTTATAGCAAATCTATAATCTCTAACACAATCGGCACTCTAAACCTATTATAGCGCAACTGTACATGAACTAATCACATATTAAACATACATCTGGCAACAACCTATAAATCGATAATTCTTTGCACTGTGTTGTAATCAAATGTGTGTTGCAACTTTGCATCAAACTAGAAATTGGGCATACATAATCAAAATTGACACTTTTATAGAGTTTATATGGAAAACTTATAGATCCAAAACGGGGGGCCTAAAACGACCTCGAATCTAAATTCTAGAATGACTACACATATAGACCTTTCCCATACAATATATCACCCCTTTTCTTTGGTGTGAAAGGTGGCTCTAGATGTGATAGTGTACCTTACTGTTGTGCCTACATGTTACTTTACCTAGTAGATATGTGTAGAGATTTGCTTCTAATTCAAAGGGAAAAAGATAGAATTAACCTTACCCATGTATCGCTTCCTTTTCTTTTCTCCTTTTTTCCTCTTGATCTCTTCACACAAACTGGTGCTCTACTACCATAAGAAGAATGCAAGGGAGAGGGTGAGCTTGAGCTCCTTTGCAAGAAAATACACACACAAGTAAACAAGCATATGAGAGAGATGGATGGATGTTTTTTTTTTCTTTTCTCTTATCTTCTCTATAACCATAATATAAAGATAAAAATACATACTATAAGGGAAAGTACTCTCCTACTAGAATATACAAATGTCGGTCCATAGTGTGAACCCAACTAAACCCAACTACATGAGCTGGTGCTATAGCTATACTATAACGCTAGTACACCAAAGTTCTCTCCTACTATAACATACAAAGGTCGGTCCATAGTGTGAACCCAACTAAACCCAAATACATGCGCTAGTGCTATAACTGTGCTATAACTCTAGTACACCAAAGTGGCTATAATCATCATACAGCCTATAGACCACATTGACAACATACTACCTATAATCTCACCAACCATGTCAGTGGTGTAAGTGCAGAGTTCTCATCTTGGCATGTTATCCATATTCACTCTATTAAGTGTGATATCTCAATGAGCACATGTTAACTCCTTAATGAAATCAAAAAACACAAACTATTGAAAAAGTAATACTCCACCCTTATGTTGTGTTTTAATGGGTGCTGGATGTGCTCTATTTTGTAGGGCCCCCTATATGAGGAGTAACCATTATGGTGAGAACTTGGGGCACCTCATAGTTTATAGTTTAGACATTACTGATGAATGGTTGCCAAATGTGGCCAGATAGTAAGGAGAAGACTTATGTAAACTTAACACTCTACCAATTAGGATGCATGCTTGTGCGGGCTATGTGATTGCATTATTAAGTGGTGGGACAACAAACCGAGGACACATTATTCTCAAGATGTGGGGCCTGTTTAAGGGTCCAAACTATCTCAAATGACCATGGAAGCTACATAAATTCCCAAGCATATGATATGTTTAATCTAATATGGTCCCAGCCGAGCAAATCATATGGTCCTAGTCAGATGATATGGTCTTAGTTGGTCATTTTGGACCATTTGCGGGGTCGACATGGTTGACCCATGCCCCATGACGATCTTGGGTACTATATATAAACTATTTTTGTAACCTTAGTTTATCATCAAGTTCAATGTGTTCAACCACTCTTGTTCATTGTGTTCAAGCACACCTATTCATTGTGTTCAACCACTCTTGTAAGCAAGACATCATATGCTTAGAGTCTATTGAGATGACCATTAAAGCTCCTTACTCGGAGCATATGGGTAGGTGGACAACCATCAATTTGTAATTAAAGTTTGTAAGTAGTAATATTGTTTACTCTCCACTTCTTTTTATTGTAATTAAAGTTTGTAAGTAGTAATATTGTTTACTCTCCACTTCTTTTTATAGTTAATTATTTTGTATTATATTAATCCTACTTTTGCTTATATGTTTTCTTACATGGTATCAAAGCATAGGCTCTAGACAAAGCTTATTTTTAGTAGTTTACTATTTAAAGGTAGATTTGGAGAGATGGCCCACTAATGTGTAAATAATATAACTGCTCGTGCTTATCCTCCACCTTTTGGTGATGGAAAGTTGGATGGGATAAATTACTTTCTAGGGTTCAAGATTAGATTTATTTTTGATTTATATGAGCTATGGGGGAGACCGCAACAAGGATTGATGCAAAGTTGGATCCTACTCTAGATCTAGCAGATCCACTATATACCATACTACTAGATCCTGCTCTCACTTTGGCGTGGAGCCGAAGGAATGCATATATGCTATGTGCCATTGTCGTCACACTAGCATCACTAATGACCATGATTCAACATACTATCATAACTTCTAAAGCATGGTAAGTTCTAAAGAACCAGTATGAGATGAGGAATCAGATAGGGATTTAAAACCTTGAGAATCAGCTTATAGAAAGGTATTACGAAGAAAAAGCAGTAGGGAAGCTTTTACCACAAATAAAGAATTTGTAAGACCAGATGGCATCAATGGGGATAGGCCAATGAAGAGTTCGCATGAAGGTGCATCAAAGTGTGACCCCAAAAGTATGATAGTTTGGTGACCTCATTGAAAGGTATTCTGAAGAAGAAGCTTATACCATGGATAAAGAATTTGTAAAACCAGATGGCGTCGATGGGGATCACTAAGGCCAATTAAGTGTTGAAGGTGCATCAAAGTGTTACCCCAAAAGTATGATAGTTCGGTGACCTCATTGAAAATGTAGGTGTACAACTTGCCTCTTCTTTTGAGCAGTTTGGTGCAATGCCTAGTGGAGGAAGAGATGTGTTTTAAAGTAAAAAATGGTAGGGATGTTGCATTATATGCAAATGCAAAGAAAGGCAAGGGGAAGGGCTTCAGTAGCCCTAATGCTTATGAGAAGAAGAAGAAATCAAAGGCAAAGTGTTTCTCCTACAATAAGCCTAATTATCTGGTCAAATCATATAGACTAAAGGAAATAGATGAGAAGAATAACACTTTGAAGCCTGGCCATGTGGTCAAATCATGTAGACTAAAGGAAGTAGATGAGCAAAATAACACTTTGAAACCTTTGAAGAGGAGTCCTAGAACATTGCTGAAGTAGAATTGGAGTTCTTTGTGGCAATGAAAGAAATTTCATGCAAAGGCACAAAATTCCTCATCATCCGATGGTTCATGGATCATGGATAGTGGAGCATCCCGACATATGACCAATCAAAAGTGCTACTATACCTACCTAAAGATTATGGGGGAGTCCATCTTGATAGCGATCGATAATGATGCCAAATGCCTAGCCATGGGTTCATGTACCATTTCTTTTGTTTCTAGTAATGGGTGATACTAAGAAGTTGTCTGATGTCCTTTATGTGTTAGACATTAAGAGGAATCTGCTCTCTCTTCAACCATAGATGATCGTAACTTAAAGGTTCTCCTTAATAAGGATGGTTCATTAATCATAGATGTAAGCACGATAATATTATTGGGAGAGGATCCCACGATGTAACTTCTATGGGTTGTCGACTTTTACAGCCCAAGCTGATGTTAGGAAAATCAAGCTATGGTATAAGATATTTGGGCACCCGAGTGTTGTAAACTTAAAAGAGATGTAAGGTGTGGGATTGTGACACATCTACTAGAGCTTTAAAAGATGTGAGATGTGTGTAAATCTTATATGATGGTGGGGGCAAACAACATTAGCATGCATTTCTACAAGAAAGCAAGGATTATGCAAAGACTTCTCTAGAAATTGTATATGAAGATCTTTGTGGTAAAATGCTAACCACTGCATTAGGAATCTTTTTGGAAAATTCAAAATATAATATAGTTTGGTAGAGAACGAGACAAGAAAGAGGCTAAAGAAGTTATAAATAGATCAAGGAGAAGAATTCAGATTAAATGATTTCAATACCTACTATAAGGATCATGAGATCAAGAGTTTTCCTTATATCGCAAAGAGTGCAATAATTGCACACTTGTGGAGTATTCTCAAAGTCAAAGAATTATGTAATTCTTTTTAGTCCAAGGAATTTCACACTGATGTGCATATCATTAAGAGGATGTATTACATATTCTTTTTGGTCCAAGGAAGTTCACACTGATGTGCATATCATGAAGAGGATGGATTACATATTCTTTTTGGGCCGAGGAAGTTAACACTGGTGTGCATATCCTTAAGAGGAGTGACATAAAGAATTACACAATTCTTTTTGGGCTAAGGAAGTTAACATTGATGTGTATATCCTTAAGAGGGGTTTCACAAAGGTAGTGAAGGGCATAACACCTCAAGAAACTTATTTTGGTAAGAAACTTTCGGTTGTATATTTCAAGACATTTGGTTGTTGTGACTATTTTGTGCATGTTCGAGACTTATCCAAAACCAAGTGGGAATCTAGGAGCAAGAAGTGTATCTTGTTAAGGTATAATATGGAGTCAAAGGGTTACCAACTATCCAACCTAGAGAGGCAAAGAAGATAATTATCACCTATGATGTGGTGCTTGAGGAATAGTCTCATCAGGTGGAGTAGAAGGCTTTGTCCATACTACCCTTCAACAAAGAAGTAGCCTAATAGGTGCAACCTACTAATAGTACCATCTCCATAAGAGGTGGATTCATCATATGATAAAAAAGAGGAGTCTCCAACACCAAAGCAGGGGGCATATCCTAAATGGGTGAATCAGCTTTTGGATGAAAAAGCTCCACTAGCAACAATCACAGAAGAGCCATCAGCTATTTGTAGATCCAAGAGAATAGAGTAGCACAATTGAGGGATTTTTCTCAATATAGCCGGACCATTGGTTTATGGCATCACTTACAATTAGAGTAATTCCTTGATTGGATTTTATAACTCAAATTGGGCATGAGATGGTGATAGGAGAAATTTTGTTTTTGGTTACTATTTTCTTATTGGTTCTCTAGAATTATATCCTGGATTAGCAAGAATCAACCTACAACAATGACACTTCCTTCCAAAGGGAGAGGCAACATGATTTACTTTATGTGAAATATTTTCTTTGAGAACAATCTGAGGAGACATGGGTGTTGCACAAAATAAAGCAACAATGTTGCTATGTGACAATTAGAGTTATATCGCAATTGTTAAGAACCTAGTGTTTCATGCTCGCACAAAGCACATTGAGATGATACAATATCATTATGTGTATGATCTTATCATGGATGGAAAAGTTGAGAAAATACATGATTTGAGATGGCTATAGAGTGTGTGAGAGTTGCAAGAGAGAGCTATGGTGGGTGAAAAATGAAAGAAGGCATCATTAGAGTATGATATTAACACTAATAGAGGTGATTAAGGTATGAATCAAGACTAATCAAAACATCACAACTTGCAGTAGTGAGGAGAACATACAATGCACCATTTTCATCCACATGGGGTCTTACATACATATCTCCAAGAGATAAGGAACATGCTTGTCCACATATACTACTTGGCTACGTCTACATAAATGCTACATGTGACCTTTACCCCATATTCATTTATCCATACACATTATTCTCACATACATATGACCATGCATAATATCCCAACTCCCAAGGTTTCTACCCACACATAAATCATTGAGGTGACATAAACCTACATGGCTTGACATGCACATATACATTTGTGCACCACATTTTCAACACCCCCCCTTGGTGCCCAAATGGGTCTCATCCTAAGAGAATAATGTGACATACATGACATGACATTATTTTCCCCCTTGGTGCCCAAATGGGTCTTATCCCAAGAGAGTAATGTAATATATATGACATGACATTCTTTGCCTCCCCCTTGATGGAGACACATATACGTTCAATTAGCCTACATCATCGGTGGGGCTAGAGGTGATTACATCAACATGACACAAGACATAATATGATCATAGAAATAGAACATAATTATAGACATCATCATATCTAGAAAAGATGTTCTTTTAGAGCATCATCAAGAGTTACTTCCACCATTACATTGGATTGTTGCTTTTTCTTTGACTAGCAATTCTTCTCAAGGTGACCTACCTTGCCACATGCATCACATACAAGATTGGGCTTGTTTTGATGAGATGACATTAGGCCATTACATGCCCCATCCTTCCATAGTGGTTACATTTAACATTGGTTTTGTTAAAGAAAGCAGCCTCCCTGATGTTTGTTAATCTTTGTTGTATACCTTTTAGCTTCTTATCCTCTTCAAACAAGGAGGATTCGACATCTTCAAGAGTAAGGTTTGGAAGATTAGTAAGAGTTGTTACCAGCTTTAAGGAATGTTTTTGATTGAGATCGCTATTCCATCCTTCTCATCCATGGGTGCCTTGATACTGCAAGTTGCATCATAATACTCTTCATCTTACCTACATGCTCTACAAATGAGTCTTTGAACTTCATATCAAGCTCATAGAACTCAATTTTTAGATTTATTTCTGAATTTTTTTCCCTAGCTCCAAATACTTTCTCTAGCTCATCCCAAGCTTCTTTGGCATGCTCTTTGTTTTGCTGATATGATGAATGATATTATCCTTAAGAATTAACCTAATGAAGGAAATGGCTTTTCTATCTTTATTTATCCATGCTTTGACCTCAATCTCACTCCTTTCATTGAGCTCATCTCCATTTATTACCTCCCAAACCTCCTTTTGAATAAGTAGATATATGGCTTTTGTTTACCATGTATGGAATCCTTCACCACTAAATTTATCCATTAAGATTTTGGTAGCCATGGCACAATGAGGGTCTCACTGAGATTTATAGTCATAGCTCGATAGTGTCTACTCCGTTACAATGATTTGGAGAATTTATCCATTAAGATTTGGGTAGCCATGGTGCAATGAGGAGGGTCTTACTGAGATTTTTAGCTATAGCTCAGTAGTGTCTACTCCCTTACAATGATTTGGACAAGATTTGGCTTAGATTTTGATGTTAATCAAGATTAAGATAACTAATCACTAACTAATCCCAAGAAAAAATATAGGTAACTTTAAGTAGCCAATCATGATAGTTGTACTCACACTTGAGCCAAATGCTTTGAGAAAGTGGAATAGCAATGAATGAAGATGAGGTTAAGCTACTAGTATGTGGGATTAACACACTTTTAATCAAGGATTAAGAGAGTTAGTTAAACCTCAATGGAAAGAGGAGTGCAAGCTTCGATCTCCCTCTACATGCCACCAACCTAAAAATCGAGACCACTAGCATGTTCAAAACCTTCAAAAACCCTCGGAGACGGATAAGATTTCTATGAGCTCAATGTAATTTGATTTTTCCAAATTTCCAAGCACCCACAGTGTCAATTTCGGCCAATTTATGACTAATCCCTTCGACTCGTTTGGTGTGCATGGACACATTGAAGTGCTCTATACTCTCTTAGAAGGGCTTGCCCAATGTTAGGGAGAATAGAGAGAACCAAGGTGTTCAATGGCACCACTACATGAGCTAGTGGATACGGTTGCTTGTAATTAGTGAGAGTAGCTTAATTGATCTTGATAATACTGCTAATGCTGAGACTAATCATGCAATGGTGAGCCTGGCTCTCTGAGAAAATACATGATTTGAGATGGCTAGGGAGTGTGTGAGAGTTGCAAGAGAGAGCTATGGTGGGTAAAAGATTAAAGAAGGCATCAACACTAATAAAGGTGATTAAGGTATGAGTCAAGACTAATCAAAACATCACAATTTGCATTAGTGAGGATGACATACAATGCACCATTTTCATCCACACTAATAGAGGTGATTAAGGTATGAGTTAAGACTAATCAAACATCACGACTTGCATTAGTGAGGATGACATACAGTGCACCATTTTCATCCACATAGGTTCTTGCATAAAATGCACCATTTTCATCCACATGGGATCTCACATACAAATCTCTAAGAGATAAGGACACTTTTGGTCCACATGCTACTTGCCTACATCCACATAAATGCTACACATGACCTTTGCCCCACATTCATTGACCTATACAAATTATTCTCACATACATATGACCATACATAATATCCCAAATTCTAAGGTTGCTACCCACATGATGTAAATAATAGATGACACAAGCCTACATGGCTTGACATGCACACATACATTTCTGCACCACATTTTCACTAGGAGAGGTGGATCTTGTTTAGCGCCTAGACAACAGAGAATTGTGCATACATTTTCATGAAAGCTATGGGGAGAGATTTGTTGGAGCACAATCTTCATCAACTTGGTGTTGGATTAAAGAGGTAGTTCATTGATGGTGGGTGGACATCGAGGGGGATGTTGGAAAAGCATTTTCTTAATTCTCCACCCTTATGCTATTTCTACAAATGACAGACGTGCTCTATTTTCTAAAGCCCCTAATATGAGAGAGTAGCTATTGTGGTGAGAGCTCCTGGGACCTGATAGTTCCCAGTTTAGACATGGTGGGTGGCCAAATGTGGCCAGATGACTTACGTAGTCTTGGTACTCTACCAAGTAGGATGCATGCTTGTGCAGGCTATGTGACCGCATTAGTGAGTGCTAGGATAACCAATTGAACATATTGTTCTTGGGTTACGTGGCCTATTTGAGGATCTAGATGGTATGAGATGGTTGTGGGAACTCTTTAAAGACCAAATTAGATGATATGGTTGATCTAATATGGTCCTAGTCAAATGATATGGTTGGTTGGTCATTTTAGACCAAGTCATGGGTTGGTCTCGACGTGGCCAACCCATGTCCATGTCAACCATGGGTACTTTATATAGACTAGTTTGGTAGCCTTAGTTCATCATCGATTGTGTTCAAGTACTCTTGTAAGATATCCTTTGTCTAAAGTTCATCTAGATCGCCACCCATCAAAGCTCCTTACTCAGAGCACATGGGCAGGTAGACAACCATTAGTTTGTAATCAAAGTTTGTAAAGTAGTAATATTGTTTACTCTCTTCTTTTTGCAATTCAATGCTTTGTATTGTGTTGATCATGCTTCCACTATTATGTTTTCTTACACAAATTCCTTCTTCTCTCAAAGAAACTAAAGGCGATTTTGGGTTTCTTTCTTGGTTTCATAGCACACAACAAAGACTTGACCAAAGAAATTAAAAAATGCAAAGAAATCTCGAGCACCAAGCTTAAGATGCAAATACTAACTCATTTCCAAAGGCATTAATTCCTATTTCAATTTTAGTGCCCCCCTCAATGTAAAGGGCAAGGAGCACTTATGGAAAGATACATCTATAGCCACGTTACATTTTCAAAAATATAGTCTTGTTAGCACACATTTAAACATTATATTAATGAGTAATATAACCAGAATATGAGAGGTAAAGTTATCATAATTGCATTTAATGAAGCAATCAAATAAAGACTTAGGGGTTGATAGCATTAAAAGCAATGCATAATATCATGGTTTTTTTAAATTGGGTCTACTTGCCATTTTTTTAATGTATTATAAGTATATCTCATGTTTACTAAACTCCAAAGCATGTGACTTATCGTATGTAGCAAAGTATGTAACTTATAGTATGTAGCATTGTTAAAATTTCTTCTTCAAGTGAAAATTGGATAGTTACAAGTGTTTATACATATATTCACAAAAACATATACTAGACCTATTTTTTATTACTCTTAAAAAAATATGATGTGTTACATTAGGAAAATATTCCTTCTCGTTTTAAAGTAAAGGTTGCTTTTTAAAATTAAAAGTATAATTGCACTAAGAAAGTGAAGAATCTTGCTTTGTCTATTGCACAATTTTATGATGAGCGTACTTTCTTAGTAGCACCTTTGCATGGTATTGACATGATTTTGGGAATGCCTTTCCGACATCAGTATACACCACACATTGATTATGCAAAGCACACAAATGTCTTTTATGCATTGTGGTAAGAATGTTTGTTTAAAAGGAATTTCTGAAGGCAAGGATCAACCACTTTTGAGCCATACTCAGGCTAAGAGGGCTTTGAGGAAGATGGAGAAAATTTCTTAATTTTGGTTAACCATCTTAGTGGTGTTGAAGAACCACCTCCCAGGGATACATCACATGACTCTTTTCTTTCTAAATTTTCTGATTGTTTCCTCAATGAGTTACCTCCTCGACTAGTGCAGGTCCTGAGGATCATTATTTAAATATTATTCTTGGAAGTGCATCGCCTTGCAGAGCACTTTATAGAGTTAACCCTCTTAAGAAAAGAGATATTGAAACTCAAATCAAGGATTTGCTTTCTCAAGGACTTATTAGACGAAGTAGTTCACCATATGGAGAACCACTCCTTCTTGTAAAGAAGAAAAATGGTGCTTATCATATGTGTGTAGACTACAGGGCTCTCAACAAGAACGCTGTCAAGAATAGATTTCCAATTTCTAGAGTTCATGATCTACTCGACAAATTAAGAGGAGCCAATATCTTTAGCAAAATTGATCTAAAATCTGGATATCATCAAGTAAGAATGGCCGATCAAGATATTTATAAAACTACTTTTAGAACTCAAATTGGTCACTTTGAGTATTTAGTGATGCCATTCGGTCTATTAATGCTCTTGTAATTTTAGTGATACCATTTGGTCTATTAATGCTCCTGTAACTTTTAGTTGTATGATGAATACGACCATCAACACTTTGTGGTTGTCTTTTTCGATGATATCTTAGTTTTTAGTAAGTTTGAAGAAGAGCATGAAGTGCTGTGTTAATACAAGATGGTCATCCTATTGCTTTCGAGAGTAGGAAATTTCATCCTACTAAAAGCAAGTATAGCACCTATGATAAAGAGTTGATTGTTGTAGTCCATGTATTAAAAATTTGGAAACATTATTTGATGGGCTCAGAGTTTCTTATAAAAATTGATCAACAGAGTATCAAACACTTGCTTTCTTAACCTCTTATTTCTGATAGACATATTAATAAATGGGTAACTTTTATTCAAATTTTCAGCTTAAAATTCAATACCAACCTGTTAAAGTAAACGTAGTTGCTAACGCTTTGAGTAGAAGACCTTCCATTCAAAATACATTTGTGCGATTGAGAATACATCTTTTGACTCTATACGTGAGACTTATGACCAAGACCTTGACTTTAGTGACATTTGGTCTAGATTGAGAGAAAATCATTGAAACCCTTTTGTTGAGTATTCTTTACGATGATGGATATCTTTTCTTTGAGAAAAGATTATGCATTACTCGACTCTTTAGATATTCTATTGTAGAGGAATTACATCAGCCACCTTATGCAGGGCATCGAGGTGTTTCATCTACATTCCAGACCATCTCTAGTGACTTTTATTGGCCTAAAATGAAATATGATGTAGCTCAATTTGTTTTTGAATGTGATATTTGTCAAAAAGTGAAAAGTTACAAGGGTAAGAAACTTGGTTTGTTGAAGCCTCTTCCAATTCCTAACACTCGAATAGATTTCTATGGATTTTATCACTGGTTTTCCCATGACTGCAAGCCATAATGATATGATTTGGACCACTATTGATAGATTTAGCAAACATGCATATTTTTTTCCTTATAAAAAGACTCTTACTACACATCAAGTTGCAGAGTTGTTTGTTGATTTTCACACATCATGGTTTACCACAAGTGATTGTTTTTTATAGAGATTCTAAATTTCGCAGTGATTTTTGGACTGGATTTACTTTGTGCATATGTTTCATCATAACCTAAATAATGGGATAAGTATATCCATATTTTGCAATTTTCATTTCAACATCACACCGCATTCATCCACACTAGAAAAGGATCTTTTGCAATTTTGTATGGCAAAGTTTTACCTACTCCTATCACTCGTTTGTCACACACTATTGAAGTTGCAGATCAATTCACCATTGATTTTACTTCCATTCATGATCATGTTTGTAATGCTATTTCTAAAGCACAAGAGAAATACACTAAAAAAGCTAATAAGAAAATAAAACACATGGTTTTTCAAGTAGGTCAATATGCTTTGCTTCGTATTGAAAAGACACGTCTATTATTAAGTTAGCTCCTCGTTTTTACGGTCCTTTTCAAATTACTCATAAGATTAATGACCTAGCATATTATAGGCTTTCACTTCCCTCTCATTGGAGAATTCATAATTCTTTCCATATCAGTCTTTTGAGACCTTATAGGGGACCACTCCCTACACATCCTATATATGAGGAAGCACCCTAGTCTTGTTGACCAGGTAGAGGAACTTTAACTTGAGACTGTTATTAACCATGAGACCACTACTACTCACCCAGGTACTGTGTATAATAGATATCTTTTAACCTTTAAAAATCATCCTCGTGAAAATGCTAAATAGATGCTTGAGCGATTTTTCCGCGCTTATCCCGACCTCAACCAATCTTACTTTCAAACATGGGTCAATTATTGATATGACGGAAGTGAGGACAGTTGCTATCCTAGGCAGGAGGGATGTTACGATTTGTCTATCCGTTCTTCTATGGTTAATTGGGGATTCCTAATTACCACTATGTTTATAGCATGACACTTGGGTGATTTCGAATATTCCATGTGTAGGACATATAAAATTAGGGATGGCTAGAACTAAGTGTTGGATTTAATGCTTATGCGTTGTTGTGTACTTTTAGCATGTGTTGCTAATTTGTAATGTGTTTGAATGGACAACCTGTGTAGGTTGGTGAGACTGGCTTTGTGCTTGTAAGTGGGAATGGCTAGGACAAGATGGCGGTAATATGGCGTGAGCTATTATCGGGACGGTTCTCACTTTGGTATTTTAGACGTTATTATGTTATTGGCCACCCACTTTTGTTATACTTGGGCGTGGACTTATTGATTTTTGTTGCACGTGAATTAGCCCTTGGGGTTCTTTATATGTAATTTTCCTTTAGTGGTTTGGATAGGAATACTTTATCTAAGCTTGTGTTAAAAGCAAACCCCATTTTTGTAAAGGACAAGCCCATGCATAAGCGTGCATCTATTTTTGGCTCATAGGCTATTTCTATTAATAAAGCATAAATACTCAAGAAGTGGGAGGATACTAACACTTCTTAAGGAGGGATAGATTACACCCAATACTCTCTCATGTGTTTATTTTATTTATGGTTTTATGCTATCTTGGTCATGGTAATAATTAAAGTTTATATATTAATCCATTTGAATAGCAAGTGATGTGTCTCCCCAAGATCCATTTGAATAGCAAGTGATGTGTCTCCCCAAGATCCAATTTCCTGTTAGGCGATCGGGGGTTTCTTTTTAAAGAGAGAAGAGGCAGGTCATGAGGGGTGGGGGGCACAAGGGGGTGGCCATAACCCACCCAAAGGGGGGGGTTGTGGGCAAGCTCGCCATAACACTACGACCTTTAGGTGGGTTGTGGTGGCGAGCTTGCCATAACCCTCGGGTGGGTTGTGGCAAGCACTCGCCACAACCCCGATCGTTGGGGGGGTGGCGGGTCCACCTCCTCCATAAATAGGGGGTGTCCTCTAAAAATAGGCGGTCACCTATTTTGGAACCCCTTATCCCCTATTCTCTCCTCGTGCCTCCCTCTCTCTTTCTCCTCCCCTGTTGTTGTTGCCGCCTCTCCCCTCCCACCTCCCTTGCACCTCTCTTCCTTCACTCTCCCCTTGCCATTTGTGCTTTCCCTCCCTTTCTTCCTTCCCCCCTCACTCGCCCTTTGTACCTTCCCTCCCTCTCTCCCTTCTCCCCTCACTCACCCCTTGCGCCTTTCCTCCCTCTCACCCTTTGAGTTTCCTCATGTGTCCCCTCTCCCTCTCCCTCTCCCTCTCCCTTCACCCTCTCGCCTCACTCGCCCCTTTGCACCTCCCTCCCTTGTTGCTGCTGCCTTTCTCGATCCTGTCCCCTTGCACCTCCCTCTCACTTCATTATCCCCTTGCAATTTTCTTTCCCCTTGTGCCCCCCTTGTTGTTGTCAGCCTTCTCCTATTGTCGTCAGCCTGCCTACTCTCTCAGGTATTTTTTATTTTTTTATTTATATTTTTAAAATGTTTTATTTATTTAAATTTGATACACATTAATTCGTTATATTTTTATTTAATAATTGCTATAATATAAATATCTTAACAAAATAATGAATATATTATTCATTAATATTAGTTGTACAATTAAACATATTTAAAAATTTATATTATATTTTAATTTTTTTAATATTTATATTATTAAAACTTGATGTACATAATTAATTTGTTATATTTATGTTAAAAATCCTATAACATAAATATCTTTAAAATTTATAAATATATTATTCATAAATTTAGTTGTATGATTAAACATATAAAAATGATATTTCTAAAATGGACTCCATTTCATAAGTCCTAATGTCCATATGTTTGAGGCATATTTTTAATTGTTTATATGTGTAGGAGGCTTGCAACGTGCTTGATAGACATGGGAACACATATTGGATTCCATGACAAGACCAGGGGATGTTATCCTTGACTTGTTTTCTGGAGCAGGCAATTTGGCTAGGGTATGCCAACATGTTGTGAGAAATGTTATTTGTGTTCAGCCCAATGTTAAAGTGGCCGCACATGCCTTGTTATATTGCAACTTGCTCAGGTGTAAGAATCTTCTCTGATGGAGAAATATACAACACTTTTGTGAACTATTTTATAGTCAAATGAGTGTTTGTGAGAGACGGAGGGAGAGTAAGCCATCCAACTGTATGTATTTTAAGCACGATGTAGGTTTGTGAAAGGTTGTGATGCAAGGAACAAGAATGTACAATTCGTGTAACAAGATATATAGAGACAGATGAAGTACGGAGGGGTGAAAAGGAATGTTGAGTGGTGAGATAACATGAGAGAGAGAGAGAGAGAGAGAGAGAGAGAGAGAGAGAGAGAGAGAGAGAGAGAGGAGGGAGAAAAAAGGGAAGAACGGAGGTGTGGAAAGAAATGCTAAGAGTAGTGAGCAAAAATCTATGAGAGAGAGAGAGAGGGAGAAGGAGGGATTGAGAGAGAGGGATAGAGAATGATAGAGAGGGAGAGAGATAGACCGAGGATGAACGGTGAGATAGGGAAAGAGAAAGGGACAGAGAGGAATAGATAAAGGGGGGAGAGAGAGAGAGAGAGAGAGAGAGAGAGAGAGAGAGAGAGAGAGAGAGAGAGAGAGTACGGTGGTAGGGAGGAAGAGAGGGAGAGGGAGAGACTTGTGTGTTGGAAGAAAGAGAGAGAGAGAGAGAGAGAGAGAGAGAGAGAGGCTGGGTTGGGCTGGGCTAGGCAGAGGGTTGGGGAGGGGAGGTTGAGGGGCTGAAATTATAGAGAGAGAACAAGGAGGGAAGAGTTGAGAAGAAAAGCCTAGTCTCAAAAGCCCGCTCCATGTCCACATCCCATGTTTGGTGTGTCATGTGGATCCAATGCAAAATTTACCTGTATTGCATAAAATCTAGAAAAAAGTCAAAGGATGGAAAGAAAAATTAGATTACAAAGATAAGAAAAGAGGGTTCCCCAACTCATGATCAACTTATAATACCTTTCGCTTCCCAATATTTTTATATAAACCTCTCAATGTTTTGTTTGAGAAACTTTACCTTGTGAGAGTTGGTAGAAGAAGATTCCAAAAGATACATGTTACATGGATCTTGAATCCTAGCTCTCTCATTGGCTGGACTATTCTTTTTTTAATACTTTCTTATATAAGGTGGAGTGTTTTGAGTCCAAAATTTTCCTAATGTATTGTGAAAGAGAGTAGTGAAGGATATGTCTAGAATCAAACTCACACTCCTTAATGAAGGGGTGTGGGTGGATTTAACCCACCCACACCCATACATTGAGAGGCTAAATAAACTACCACTCAAGCTAGAGCCCATTGACATCTATTAGGCCTATGATTTTGCGACTCTGGGGTGAAAAAATATAATCATATATTGTAAATTTTTGACCATTAACATGAGCCAAGAACACAAAGCTCTATGTTGGTTAAGAAAAGAAGGATGGCAACATTTGTGTGAAGGACAAGCTAGAACTTGAAGTTGAGAGGAGGTGACAGGTCACATGAGACAGGTCGAAGGTGTTCATTGCGTAATAGATGAGGTTGTAACATGGGCGGTGGGCGTCTACACTCTCGGACAGGTGATGACCACATGGCCGGCGGGCGCAGTTGCAGGCTTCTTGGCACTTATTGCAGAAGGACAATTACGGGCATGAGACAACAAGGTAAAGCTGGCTGGTCGGGACACGAGGCTGCTTGTTGGTAGCCCATGTTGTTAATATAAGGTAGCACGAGCTATGGCAGCTCTGGGCTGCTTTCTTTCTCAATGGCTTTTCCTGCTCAGCTTTCCTTATCTCTCCTGCTCCTCACTGCATGGCCTTTGAGCTTGCTGCGAGCTCTGCTGGTGGAGCAGACAGAGGGGCCATACTGGGTCGACGAGGGCCTCAACAGGTCCAACATAAAGGGCAACCTCACGCAGGGGTTGCCCCTCAACCTCACCTTGCAGGTGGTGGACAGAGCCACCAAGTCGCCATTGCATAAAGCCAAGGTGGATGTGTGGCACTGCAACTACGAGGGGGTCTACAGCGATGAGAAAGTTGAAGGCTCTGCGGGACTGAAATGGCTGCGAGGCTACCAGCTCACAAACGAGAGCGGCTACGCAGCTTTCTATACCATATATCCAGGTATCGAATTGGCGAAAACCCTAACTATTTAGGGCTAAAAGCTTAGGTTAAACGGGACCCAATTTGATTAATTTCGTTGCTTGCACAGGGTTTTACACAGGTCGCACTGTGCACATACATGTGCGAGTTCGGCACGGTTCTTACGACGACACGACGCAGCTCTACTTCGACGATGCCGTCAACGACGCCGTCTTCACGCACGTCCACCCTTACAATGCGAAAGGGATCGCCCGCCACTCTACCAACCAGAACGACGGCCTGTTTTCTGCTAGTAACCTCGTCGAGCTCACCGGCACCTACACAGGAAACCGCGGATACCGCACCAACGTAGTGCCACTTAGCTTACCTTTCCCGGCCGGGTTTCGACCTCCCTAGTAGACAGTCACGGTGGCGATTACAGTGCCCCACCATTGATTGCTACCACATAGCAGCAGCATGAAGAGGAAATATTGACCTCGCTGAGTAATCATCATCTCCTTTTCTATATCAATTAATGGAGTTTTAAGCCTGTATAAGGTGTATTATGACTCTAAGTGGTGTATGCATTCTATCTTAATCCACTTACATCCATTATAATTGTGGTTTTAAGCTTGTTTAAGGTGTTTTAGGAGTCGTAAGTGGTGTATAAGGTGTGTTATGAGTCATAAGTGGTCTATGTATTCTATCTTAATCCACTTGTATGAGTTATCCCATGAGTAGTAAATGCATTCTATGTTCCCCACTTGTTTGGAGTGTTCTATGAGTCATAAGTGATGTACGCACACTATCTTTTTGTCAAAGGTGATTTTTTTTAAAAATCACACTGATAGTTTTTTTCAAAACATGTTGCCCTAACTAGTCCAATTGTGTCTAAATGGAAAAGTAACTATGTACATTCTTCAATAATGTAAACTTTTATTTTGATTCTTTTAAAAAAAAAAGAGAGTGGTTCAATTTAATTTTGTGTTGGCAAACACCTTTCTACAAGCCCTAAACATGCCCCCTCCCTTCCCCTCCCCTTCTTCGCGCTCTCCTTCTTTCTTCTTCCCCCTTTTGTGCGTAGTAGGGGCGTTTGTCTCTAGTGGAGGACCCCTATCAACGGGTGTTTATCTCTATCCAGGGCTTCTTTCCACGTCTAAGCTTTCCCAACAAAGCACACTTTATGTTTCTACTCGTCCCAATCTGATAGTGCTTTCAAACTTGTCCTTGCCAAAATATTACTTACCCAAAGATTAAGGTTAACACCACAATGAAAAGAACATCCGTTGAGTCAAGTTGACAATGACCCTTGCCCCACAATAGTTGGTTCCAAGCACTAGTGAAGCCGTTTCTCAATAGGAATTTGTGTTGATTGGCCAACTAGAGAGAAACATTAGATTTACACCCATGGTTTACACGAGGGTCCTCTTTACCATGTTGGCACCCGAGGCTAAGGCTTTAGCACAACCCTACAATCCCCTCTTCATAACAACCCTCAAAGGATTACCTCCATCCATCATGATCATCACATCAAGGTCACCACCTTTACTCTACTCATCACTTCCTTCAGTTGTGATTTTTCATTGGTTGGCTTTTTTGTGTGTTTTGTTTGAGATGATTGGAATAGAACACCACAACAAACACACACTATCGACTACCATGTGCCTCACGATAACGTCCAAGGAGAGATTTGATCCCACAACCTCAAGGAGGCAGTCGAACTCTTCCACCATCTAGAATATCAATTATTGGCATTGGTTAACTATTTAAAAAATTGTTATTTTTTAAAAGACAAATCCTTAGGCTTGTTCACCTTAGGTATTAATTGAGTTAATTTAAAAAAAGAGAGGATGCTGGACCATCTTAGTAATGCTAGTACCTCCAATAGCTTAATGTAAATATGGAAATGGATAAATTTCATTCAATAATAAGAATTAGCCCATGTGTACGATAAGAATTAATATAAAAGACCAAGTAAATAGTTAACATTATATGAAGTATCCAAGGTTTTTATGAAAAAGAAATCAAGTATACTAATACTTTAAACCCACAAATATGTTAGGTACTTCACTATATCGCGGATCAAAAGGGCTATGAAAGATGCATTGATTAATTGAAATATGAAATGCTTGATTAAGAATTGTTATTTATCTTAACTATCCCATGAATCATCATGAAATGTAAATCCCATCGAAAGTGTTTATCATCCACTACATTTTACGTGTGTGTGTGTGTGTGTGTGTGTGTGTGAGAGAGAGAGAGAGAGAGAGAGAGAGAGAGAGAGAGAGAGAGAGAGATGTGTGTGTGAGTGTGTGTACATCTATACATACTTGTGTATGTAAATTAGTTAAGCTATATCTTGAAAAGTGAGTAAGAAAGATCAATTAGTACTAAATGTAAGCTAAAAATATTCAAGAAATCCACCTTAAACATAAGTTATTATCCATAAAGAAACAACAAAATCCACTTATGTTAATGAGTGCCAACGATTTTTTAAGCAATGACTAATTTATCATAATTGATACTTATTGTAATTGTTTAGTGGGCTTAATTCTTATTAATATATCAATGAAGTACATTCACATGGGATTCATCATAGCATGTTACCACCTACTCTTAAAGTGGGAATCCTCGTAGGATTCCATCAGACCATTATGGGTCCCTATCCAAGTTGTAGATTTGGGCATCATTGCTTCATAGTTTGATCATACATTTTTTTATTGTGTTCGTCTTTACCCTCTAATGTGGAATATTAGTGGTAGCATCTCTTATTAGTGGCAGCATTTGCTAATCCCATAATGGGTTAACAAGTAGGCCTTTGGCACTTTGCTAAGCATGCTTTAGCCTCTCCTTTGGGCCGCTTCCAAGAATGGGATTCACGAACCAAGCCCTAGTCCCCCAAGCTCCCAACTTTCCTATCACAACTTGTTGTACCTTCTTCCACCAAGAATGTGAATTGCAATTTGTAAAACCAAGCCTCAATCCCCGTGAAGCCCCTAAGGCTCTAGTAATGAGCCTGAGTCTGGAGTCTATATAATGATGAAATTCAAATGGACTAGGTGCTAAGGTGGTTAGTGGAACGTGTTAGCCTTAAAAATTAAAGCCTCAATTTAGTTTAAGAATTGTGCATCATAATAGTGATGGAATCTTTGTCTCGAGTCTCACGAGTCTCATGATTTGAACTTTATTGGAAACTTTTTTATATGTATTGATTTTTTTCCCAATTCCCTTCCTTAGAAGAAAGGTTACCAAAATCTCACCCTTATTTCAGGAAGGGAATTACCCTTCCTTATAGAGGGCTGTGATTTTTTTTTTAAAATTCACTAAATGAACCTTGAAGGGTTGGGGCCAAATCCTAAAAAAGAAACCTTGCCTTAATAAACATATATTATATTTCTAAGGCATTATGCAACTTTATTATGTACCATGTCTCATGCCCACAAAAATTGGCATGGTATACCATGATCTGTGTTTTTATTCAAGCCATACTTCTTGCTCCTGCTACTATGTATTGGTTTCTGTAACACATAAGTAAACATCTCTAACACTGTTCATCCAAACAACCTAATGCCTATCATAACCCACAACCCTGATATACCTAGTGTCATCCTTGAGGTCAGCGAAAATTCACTTGTCCAACCATAGATTCTCAACTCTTTAGGAGAATGTTTAAGTATGAGAACCTTGAACTGGTTCAAGAGGTGGAAATTCCAATATCACCAGCACTCTTATATGATAGAGAGGTGATGGGTATGCCCTTGAACATCCATAAATTTTTTGAGTTCATGTCTTCTAAAACAAATACCACGATGACTACCCGCTTGTGTGGAGATCCTAAACTCTTCAGAGCATTGAAAGCTCTTTTAAATGGAGAACTCAACATAGGACTACCACCATTTGCAGAAACCCACAAGTTTCAATCCTACTATGGAATTTCACAAACTCAAGTCATGAAAGATCCAAGAACCCAAGTAGAGGACGAGTACACCAAATCAATATCAAAATTCCATTAAATAAATTGGGTCAATACTTTGAAGGTAATGAATCCAACACGCTCTCATGGCCTACTTAAGGGAAGCAAAAAGGATAGTGGGCTAACCCTTATTTAATACATCACTGATCACCTATGGAGCCAAGAAGCGCTTCTTGATTGGAACAGAGGTGAGTCCCAATCCTATGGTTAATCCTAAAATTCAAAACCTAAAAATGTAGTAGGTACTCAAGGATAATGCAAGGAGCCATACTTCAAGTAGTGCTATATCGTCTCCTACCTTTAACCTTGGAGGCAGCACCTCAGTTGGAGTTACATGGAGCACAAGCCCACGTAGGTAAAGGCAATGAAGCAACTGCAAACAACTGCACAGGAACTAGAATCAATGAATAATATTGACAATGTTCCAGTGAAAGAGATCGTCATCAAATAAAAAAGGACATGAGAACCCAGGCAAGCATAAGCACATAGATGCAGAACCATCGAGCAGGTCAACCAAAAAGAAGCAAAGGATTGAAGAAAAAAAATATCCAGAAGTGAATCATGCTAAGTAACAGGTCATGTCAGTCTTTAAGGTGCAGTAACTTGAACACCTTGATCGACCAAGTTGACATGCTTATTAAACTCTCGAAAGGCTATTGAGACAAGGAGGAAGCCAAGGTAAAAGAGCATAAGCAAAAAGAAAATGTCATTGTACTTTTATTTAAGGTAGAAGAAGCAAGAACATTGGGGGAAAAATGGGCAAACCAAATGTCAAGTGGAAGAGACAAGTCTAGAGAAACCCAAGCTGAAAGCAGAGGAATATGCAAAAACGTTGACTGAACTGAAGGAGAAGTATGCTTAACTATAGACATATTACAAAAACATAAAATAGGAACTGAAAGACAGAAATAAGTAGGTGTGTTAACCCCTAGGGTTAACACCTAGGCCAACATTGAGCTTCATTAAACACTCTAGGTGTATATGCACATTGCACACATTGTATTATCTATTTGGTGCTACACATTGCACAAATTATATTATTTAGTTGGTACACAGCCTAAGGTATTTTCCTTAGGTAATGGGGATTGTGGGCTTGCCCACACCTCATTAGTTATATTTTGAGTTACTCTCCTATGATTGCCATGTGGCATATGGATAGCCTTGCTTTTGCTATAAAATAAGAGCATGGGTGAGGGAGAGCTCATTCCCTCTACCCTAGAGTTGGAATCACCCTTGTGTTTTGTCATTGAATGAGAGTGTGAGCTTGCTCTTGTGCAAAGCCTCCTCTTGTTCCCCTTGCCCTCTTGTTAGTTCTTGTGAGAGAGAGAGTGTGTGTTGCAAGGGTAGAAGACCCCTCGGCCCTTCTTCTTGCCATGTAGCTAGTGAGAAGGTGTGAGGTTTTGTTGCAAGAGGGAGGTTTGTGTGCTTGAGGGTTTGCATCTTGCTTGGAGGACGATGGGGAGAGTGCTATGGTTCACTCTTGGGTTCATTGCATATGGGATGTCGAGAGCCCACAATATTATCATTGAGATTGTTTTGATGGAGAGATGGCTATCTCAAATGATTTGTATAGTTATGTTACTCATTTCTTGTTCATTCCATTCATTAGGGTGCTAGGTAGTCTAGGTTTTCTCTCACTCTCTACATCCCTCATCAAAGAGAGTTTGTGTGAGAGGCAAGCATTTGGGACCAAGCCTCCTCATCGTCTTCCAATTGTGTGCAAACACCCAGGATCACTAAAAGTCTACACATTAGCTTTCGATGATGTCCCTATGTGTGGCAGGATTCTTGTCAAATGTTGTTGAGTAGGATCTGATCCTGTCTTCTTCTGTCCATGTGCTTTTTATGTTTTTATGCATATTTAAGTGCTCTTATGAAGCATATTTACATGAAGTACAAGAATTGAGTCATATAGACTCTTATTGAACTGCTCTGTGTTGAAGTAGCCAACTTGTTGGTGAGGATTGAAAGAATTATGTCGATTTTCAAGGCTAATATAGATATCTTCACTAAGGATTGAAGATCATTGATTTGTAAAGATGGTGGCATTGTTTGGAGAGGTTTGTAATTTGAAGTAAAATTCTAGGCGATGGGTTGTACCATTGACCAGGATTTCGCCCACCATGGCCCCCCCATCCAGGGATGTACTTGGAAGTTGTTGATGGGTGAGGCTTTGGTGCAAATGTTCTCTAGTGCATGAGTATGGATACGTACTCATGGAGCAGCTGCTACATTAATTGAGCCAAAATAATAGTAAGCAATAAGCTTAACAATTATATAGTGGCTATTGCGTGATATGGCTTAAACCGTGATGAGGCTCAAATCGTGACAGTGCTGGTTCTTAAGACGTGAGACTATATTTTTTGAGAAACCTGAACTTGATTGCAGGATTTTGGCCGTGAGGGACTATTTCGTGAGATGGCCTAATTCGGTAAAGTTGCAGGTTTTGACCTCGAGGGTTTTTTTAAAAAAAAATTATGGGTCATCTAGGTCATGATTTGCAACAAGCAATAGCTTCTTGTGCACTCATTTCTCACTTCCAGAGGGGTGACAAAAGCATTGTTATTTTATTCTTGATGTGCTCCTAAGTCTCCGTATTGATTCTTGAATTTGTTGCTGAAATGATGTCAAGGCAGTAGGGAAGACTGCTAATTGTTTGCTTGAACAGACGAGCTCTTGTGTTGGTGCTGAATGCACGAGAGTGGTTGAGTGATTTGCTTGCTGTTGCTTGGGCTTCCATTTTTGTTAAACTTTAGGTGAAGTTGTTGGGGTTGAAGTCTCAGTGGTGGTGAGGTTTTATTCACATTGTTTGATTTTGGCAACCATATGATGGAATTACCATCATAGTATCCTTGTTGTTGAAGTACATGCACATGCACCAATCTTTGACGAACACTGTAATTTGGTGGCCGATGTGCTTGGTGTTGAGGCTTTCTTCTTTGTGCAAGCTTAGGGGACTTTGTGATGCGCTTGGGGACCCAAGCTTTGGTATTTCTTTGGTAGTACCCTTGTGCTTGCAGCAGTGTTTTTGGTACCCACACTTGTTGCATTAGTGGAGTTCTTTGAGGAACTTGCATAGGCTTTTGTGGACGGTGTTGTGGAGTACTTTTCTTTTTCCTTGGCTTTCGAGTGCTGTGTTGAGATGAGGAAGAGGTTTTGACTATCAAGGCACCAAATTTGATTGGCACCTTCATAGTAGCCTTGAGCTACAAGTAGCTGCTTCTTCACCCACATTTTGATACTATTAAGATATCATGATTGTGGGAGTCTTGGTGGAGTTTTCTTTAGGGTTGATGTGGAAGGTTTGGGGCCTTCCTTGACTTTGGCTAGTGCTGAGGCTATAGGTTTGAGACTCATGGGCATTGTCGATGATGATGAAGTTAGAGTCTCTTGTGGAGTGGCTGTCGATGAGACAAGGCCTTTGAGCATGTGGTCGTCTCTTTTGATGAGGTTTGTTGATGAGGATGCATAGGATCCGGGGCCTTTCCTTTGAGTTCCCTGTTAGAGATAGATGGTTGGGCTCTGGGAAAATCTTTAGGAATAGCTGCTGATTGCGAGGTTTTGGCATCGAACTTCGTAGGTGAGGATGGGGTTGAAGGAGTAGAGGCTTTATCAGAGTTGGTTGGTCATTATGTAGAGCGGCTTTTGTGGAAGAGGCTTGTATCCTTTTGCGTTCAGCATCATAGATATCCATTAAAGTTGGATCCTCTTCCGGGCAGTATGGTATTGCCAACTTTTTGTCGTTGATCATCATGATGACTCTATCGCTAGCAAAGCAGCATAGTGGTGCTTGGGCAGCAACAGTCCATTTATGCCCTAAGATTGAATATGCTTCCAACACATACTCAACCACAAAAAAACTTGCAAGTAAGGGGGTTAGTTTCAATATACATTGTATGTTCAAAGTACCCCAAACAGGGCATGTTCAAGTCTTGTGTAAAGTTAATCCTTTCAGGATGTGCCGTGAGTGTTGGTTGACCTAATAAATCCCATAGCTCGAGGGTCATGAGATTGTGTTCTCGTGTTGGATAAAGTTGTGCTTGAGCTGTGGTAATTTTATTTGAAATTTCCAATCCAATGAAAATCCTAGGGATCTTTTCAGTAAGGTATGTTGGAAGTTCCAACTCTTGCAAGGTTTCTTTCTCCCGTATAGAAATTGGACATTGCCTGCAGGAGTATTCAAGGTGACTGTTTGCATGGATTCATCTAGTGAATATAACGATTCACTTATCCAAGGTCCGCCAAATAGATGACATCATACTCAAGGGAATCTAGGGTAACATGAAATGTAAATTCCATATTGCCATCGATTGTTTGAGTAGTGTATCTAAAGTAACCTGGAACTTCAATGTTTTGTTCATTGGTTCTTTTGCAAGACTATTGCTTGTAGGGATGAGTTTCGGTTGTCCCAATGACACCCAAGTGTCTATTGTCATGATGTTATGACTTGCTCAAGGGCTAATCAATGCGCGTTTGCGCTGAACATCATTGTCTATGTAGGGAAATCCAACCATACCATGATAGAATCTTCCAAAGGAACCATGGGTGTTTTGGTTATTGTTTCAGCTTCAGATCCTATGTCTGTTTCATATTCCCATTCACTTTTATCCTCTGTTTGGGTCTCAGCTTTTTCAAGAGTACCCAATGCGTACACTGGCACACTTGGACCTCTGACAATTCTTAAGGAGGGCTGTTTGGAAACTTGCGAATCCTAACAGTCCTATTTTATGGAGTTCGTTATGTCCTTGTATAACTAGGATAAGCCGTTAAAGGTGCAAGTGCTGATGTGATGTTGGCTTTATCATAAGAGAAGAGCATTCCTCCGAATGAGGTTTTGAGAGACTGCTTTAATCTTGTAAGGGAGTTATCGAATATCTCACGTGCTTTCTCAAGCCTATAGTTCGTACAATTTGTTTCAAATGACTCTTATGTAGAGAGTACGTCTTCCTCTTGAAAACGAAAGCGGTACTCCTCTAGACTTTGTATCTTGGTTACTATTTTAGGTTTGGCATTATGAGGTTCAATCACAACCGGTGACCTTGTAAGACATTCAACCAAGCTAAGCATGCTCTCATGAGCTTGCTTTTTGCATTCTGCATACGTTATGTGATCATTATTATCCATTTGGGGTGGTTGGGTGGGTTCTAATTTCTTGATTGGTCTATGTGGTGCACTGAGCGAAGAGTAAGAACTTGTTTCATTCTCACTTAGTGATGTACTAGAACTTGTTTTATTCTCTGACTTTTTTTGGTTTGTCAGTTTTTCATTATGTTTATCCATGCGATGAGATCGAATTTTCTTTTGGGTTTTTGTATCCTTGTGTCGTGTGGGTGTTGAGGTTTGTGTGGCGGTCTTTGAGGTGGATGCTTTTGCATCATGTATAGCTTTTGGCTCTTTCATATTTATGTCCCCTTTTTGGGTTTTGTCCTCTACAAACTCCTTTTCCCTGTCTTTTAATTCGATCTTGGTTTTGACAGCTTGTTGTCCTTTGTTTTTCTTGGTTTTAGAAGGTTTTGCTCCTTCTTTTGGGTTCTGGTTTGAAGCATGTTTTTCTACCCATGTTGAGGTATTGTCTTTTGTGTTTCTTTTGACTGTTTCTCGTGCCTTGGCTTGTAAGCGTGTAAGCACATTCAAGGGCACCGTGGCCAAGTACCCATTTTGTACACTTAAGATGTTAAGAGTTGTATTTTGTGAGACAAGCTATATTGATGCATTTTGTCTTGGCAATCTTGGAACATGTGATCAATGCCACATTGTTCACACATTGGTCTCGCAAGGTGTCAGTGAGACTATGGACATGGAAGTATTCCAAACTGTGTAGTCTGCCACCTTGTGAGGTCCACGATAATAGAAACGCTAAAGTGTTCAATTAACTCCTTCCTGAGCAGTTTCTACCCTTTGGATTGTTTCTGTTTGGTGCACGGGAGATGGAGACTTTGAGTACATTATGGATGAAACGGGACATTTTTTAGTATCATGGTCAAAGGTTTTACAATATATGCAGTATAGAAGGACAGGTGCCTTGTATGCACATTGAGAATTGGGATGATTGTAGTGATTACACTCAACACAAGGCATTTTGTTCCTCACTTTTAGAGGCATTAAGGATGTCTAGTTTTGAAGGTTTTCATCCTCTCTTAGGGATGTTTGCTGCTGTAAGGGTTTAAGCAAGGCTGCATAAAATTTTGGGAATGTCAATTCTGAGATCGATCTTTCTTTTGCCATAACTTCACTTGGTTTAGATGTTTTTCATGGTTTTTGGGCTGTTTTTTGCCTCAATTTTTGGGTCAAATTTTGAGGCTACTTGTCGAAGGCCAAAATGGTCGGTTTTGACTTCGGAGACGACCAAGTCCAAAGTCGAAGAGCTCGATGTTAGCTTTCCGTGAGCCCTAGAGCGCCTTCATCGGCTATACGGTTTAGGAGATACGCGCCTCCAAACATGGGTGTTTTCTAGAGCTTTTTTTTAAATGGAATATTAAATTCATTTTTTTAACGTCTGACTTTTCACAGCCTGGTCTTTCACGCCTCACGGCCTGGTCTTTCACGGCTCACGGCCTGGTCTTTCACGACTCACAGCCTGGTCTTTACGGCTCACGGCCTAGTGTTTCACGGCTCATGGCCTGGTCTTTCACGGTCGGAACTTTCACGAAATTTTATTATTATTATTATTATTATTTGAGTCTAATGGGAAATACAAATTTCTCTTTTTGGGGAAGAATAATTTTTGAAATTAAAATGAAAGGGATATGGGCATTTCCCAAAAAGATAACTGGTAATCAAAAAAGTCAACCTTTCCTTACACCTCTATAAATGACCCCCAAAATGGATAATTTTGACAACTCATGAGCATCTACTCATTGAATTTTCATTAACCTTAATGAGTTATGTAAAAAAGTGATTAAGTATTAATCCAAGATTCATCCTTTCACTAATCTTTCTCTCTTTTACACTAATCAAAGACTCTAATTAACCACTAATCTCTAATTAATTCACACAATTGAGCACATCATTGGATAGAGCAAGGGAATGCTAATCTTTGTGCATCAACAATTGTGTAAATTAATCTAAAATAGGGAATTAATTAGACTCTTAATTATGGTCTCCTCTTTTAAGGTAAAATTAAGCAAAGAGAGTTAAATTTCTCCAATCGATAAAAAATTGATGTGATTAGGTATCTAGATGCTCTCAAAACACTCAAAAACTCCAATTTCGACTACTCATATGATCAATTTAGACCCCACTTAACACATTTTGTAAATTTTTGGCCTTTTGAACAAGATTAATCACCCTTAATGACAAAAACCAGTCCATTAAGAGAAATTAGTCAAATTCAAGGGTTTCTTATGGTTTTAAGAAATTTTTTGAAAGATTGAGCTACTCCTAATGCTTGCTTACACTATAATCCAAACAATTTCAATAAAAACACTTAATTAAACTAAAATTAATGATCTTAGTTCTATGTTTAAACTAAAGAAAGCTAACATTCACTAAAAATTGCATTCTATTGCATTGTTTGATGCAATGGATGCAAACTAAGCCTAATACAAACTATGTGCAAGCTCTAAGAACATGAAAAACCACCAAAACAATAAAAAAACAACAAATTAATCTAAAAATTAAGCAAAAAGCATTCTTTTCAAAAACACAAAAGAGAGCTATTCTACACCAAATCTCACACAAATCACCATCAAATCCACATCTTTTTCATGGGAAACCATTAATCAAGATAATGGGCAATGAGTTATGTGTAGATTAAAGGCAAAACGATGGAAAAAGCCAAGGGATGGCTCCCCGACAGCGGTGCCAAAAATGTTATGGCTCACCCTAACCCTCTTTGAAACACATCCACCAAAAAGAGATTACCTGGTGAACCACAACTATCGTGAGGATCTTTCCAATGGCCGAGCTTGTAACCCTTGAGGTATTCAAGCTCTACAACTCCTTGAGAAGCAATTCCACAGTGTCTCTCCCGCGAGCGTTGTCACACCGCCGTGTTGCACAACAGGTCCTCATCCCTCCTCTCACCTCACTTCACTCACACACACTCACTAGTATGTAGTAGGGAGAGAGATTAGTAAGAGGACTAGCAAGAGCAAGACTCAATTGCACAATGGAAGAGTATCTTGTATTATGAGAGAAATTCACTTATATACATGGCCATAAGTATTCACACTCGGTCAGCGGTCAGGCACTTTAGGCTCATAAGAGGTCTAATGCTATTACAATGACTTCTCTCATAATATATCCATGAAGTACATCACTTAGGACTTCATCCTAACTTGCTACCACACGCTCTTGAAGTGGGAATCGCCATAAATACTCCGTCCACACCATTACGGGTGCCCATCCAAGTTGTAGCTTTGGGCACGAATGCTTTATATCTTGAATGTATGACCCTTTGGTGTATCTACCGTGACTCCTTAATGTAAGATAATGGCAGTAGGTCTTGTTAATCCTAAAATTAGATTAATAATAAATTAATAATCATAGAGAAAATATGCTTAATTTAATTTGTGTAGGATTCAGTTTAATGGAATGTGCAAACGTACACAAAAATATTTTATGTAACAAGGCCCATTATAGCGATTACATTCGGGCAAAGGTTTTTATATGTGTAAACCTTAGGAGATTTCATATGGTTAATAATATGTAAAGCAATATCCCTAAAAAGGGAAAAAGCAAGCCTAATTTATACATCTATTCTTAGCTCCTTGGGCTATTTTTATGAATAAAATTCTCTAAATACTCAAGTCGTGGAAGTGGAGCTACACACTTGAGGGGGGATATTGCACCTAATCTTGTTTTCTGTGTGGTATTATCTATCCTTTACTCTTGATGGTAATGTTATTCTAATCCTCTTGCCTTGTGTTATGCTATGTTATTTATTTTTTAATTTAATTTAAGTCTTTGTTTCAATTATGATGTAATTTGTGAGATTTTAAATTATTTTCTTCAAGAAGTACAAAAGGGTCTCGTGACAGTGGTATCAGAGCTTTGGTTTAATTTAATCTTCTTGAAGAAGCTGGTCAAAGACTTGTGGACAAAGAGGTGAAAGAGACAAAGGTACAAGTGATTTTGGTGTTTTTTTTTAAATTTAATTTGAAGAAGAATACGTTTATGTCTATGTATGGTTGAAAGAAGGCTTGTTTTTAACCATTGGATAACAAATCCCCATCAATCCATTGTCCAAAGGGTAAAGCAAGGTGGAAAACCATTAGTGGGTTTCTAAAAACCATAAAACCACCTTTAATCTCACTAATCCTCTTCATAATCTGTCCATAATGGATTGAATTAACAAATTAAAGAGGTCAAATTCTTGATTTCAAAATTGCTAAACCTTCCCTCTTCTCAATTTCTATAATGGAGGGCTTAAATTTCTCTTTCCCCTTTCTCCAATCAACTTGCGTTGGTGGATTTTTCACATAGAAGATTTAAAAAACAAAGAATAATAAATGCTTTCTTATTACTCTTTTAAAATTTAATATTTTCTTTTCTTTTCCCTCCACCATCTCTCGGGCAATGGAGATAAGAAACCGGTAAGGAGGGGGGGCTGATTTTTTCCTTCCCTTGATAAATTAAGCGTTGCGTGCTGTTGGCCGATTTTTGGAGAGCCTTAACTTAAGCTTTAATTGAAGCTTAATGCTATATATAAAGGGCCCCATGTCCCTTTTATACGCTGGCCGCAATAAGTTTTTTTTTTCAAAACCTTAAATATAAGGCTTTAGTTGAAGCATATATATGTGTGTGTGTGTGTGTGTGTGTGTGTGTGTGTGTGAGTGAGTGTGTGTTTCTATTCTTTTAAAATACCTTATAGGCTGACCATCTACAGCAACTAGCCGTGAAGAAGGCCTTGATAAAAAGATTTAGATTTAGAATTTTTTTAAAAGCCTTAAAATTAAGCTTTGTAATAAAAGCTTTGCTAAAGCTTTTAGCTTTATAAAGAAAGAGGAGATTAGAGATTAGAGCTTATTTTAAACCTTATGTAAAACTTTAGTTAAAGCTATAAAAAGTTTTAATTTTTGGGTGTTATTAAGAGAGAGATCCTTATGCTTAAATAAGCCTTGATTAAGGTTAAATTATTATAAGCTTAAAAATTTATAACTTAAAAGTATATGTACAAGAGGTCCATATCTCTCAAGCACAAGCTCCAAGCGGATTCAACACCACGGATTGCAAGGAAACACAACTTTGAGCAGACTCAAGATCTTCAAAGCCTTATCCAAGTCTCAACATCAAAACTTTATAAAATCAACAATGTCTCATACTTTTGTTAAGGCTTTGTTTTTACAAATTAAATCAAGGCTATCTATGAACTTCCGACTTCTTACGAGTTGTGGGTGAAAGCTAACAAAGCTATTCGACACTTACACAAGTAAGTTGATTCCCTTTATAATTTAGTAAATAATTCTTCCAACATCTCTATGTAAGTTTTATCTTTCAGACAGTGATTCAAATACCTTCCAAGTAAGTTTCTCCTTTCCATCTTTACAATAATGATCATGCTTAAATAATTATGCATAGAATTTCAATTCATACTACTCTAAGTTCTATTTCTTATAAAGTTATAATTAAAAATAACCCTAGTTACATTTGGAAGAATAATTATATTTCAATCCATTCGCATTGTTTCTCATTTTTCTCAATGTAGAGCATCATTGCAATCGAATATATAAAAGGTACGGCTCTCTTACGCTTACTTAACCTTATAATTGCTTAGTTTCATGTTTATTATTCAAGTTTATTTCAACTTCAAAAGTAAATTAATCTTTCATCATCTAGACTTGTTTACTTAATCAAGATTGTTAGAATTGTTACTAGTCATTCTTCACATTCATATTTGCGCTTAAACTTTTCATATATTGAACAAAAAATTCAATTTTATCTACTCTTCATTTATAATCTCACACCCTCTCTAGTAGCGCTTCAACTCAAGGTTAATATTTTCTATCCTTATATCCATAACCAATTTAACTTTTATTTTTATGATGATAAGTTTCTCATAAGGTTCTATTTAATAACTTTATATACCTTATCCATAGAAGTAATAACGACTCACATCTCTTTCGAGTGTTAATATTGTTTTTGATAGATTATTTCTATGACACCAACAATGGAGGTATGTATATGTATATACTCACTTTTATTTACAAGACTTTTTCATATGAGTTTTTATAATATTTTTATAACTTAAGAACCTAATTAATAAACCATAGATTCAACATTAAGATTAGTTCAAGTCCAGTAACTTAAATAAAATTTCTAGATAGAGAAAATTTATGTTGGAATTTAAGTTTTAGGGAGAACTGGCCACTATGCCTCAAACTTCTATTCAGAAGGAATTGATGTATGGAATTAATTTGGTGGTATGGGACATCAGATTGGTTTCATATACTTACTCTAGACACATTTATGTCTTCTATCTTTTACCATCCTATGTGTGTATGTGCAACGCGCCTATGTGGTATGGGACACTTAGACTTATTTTACATACATTCATTTGATTGGTTTATTACATATGCATTATGTGTAGATCTAGTCTTCCACACCAATCATGAAGCCATCCTCTCATGTGTTTATGCAATTGTATTGGGGACGCCCATAAATGGCATACTTTTAGGCCTCCACTGTTTGTTTCAGTTGGTTCGTATGGAGGGATGATTCTCGGGGGTACTTACGCCTGGCAAACATGTGTCTGGCTATTATTTGAATACTTATGGGTTGTCTATATCTCAAGATGACGTTGGGATTAATTGATGTGTTCAATTAATTGTTTAACTAACATGGACAGTGTCTAAGTATAGCAACGAGAAGTGCGAGGGTATCGATTGAGGTGTCGCACTACATGAGATGTGCGAGGGTAACGATTGGGGTGTCGTATGGCTGGTGGATTGAGCGGTGGTGTGAAGATGATGATCACTTTTATTTTGTGAATCATGTATTAAACTTTTTGTGCATATTATTTTTTATTTGATAATCAGTGCGACGGTCACCAATTTAGGTGTCGCACGGGTTTTCTTGTTGGTATTCCATGTCCATAAGAACCTTTCAGCCATGCCTTTGTGCCTCTAAGTCATGTTCGGACCTCTAAGTTTACCTTACATGTTATGACATCAATTCCTACGAACATAATCTTGTTCTCTCGACATTTTTCTTACATAACTGAGGACAGTTGCTTCCTTAAACGGGAAGACTGTTACAGGTATATATTTTATCATATTTTTTATGAATTAATAATCATAGAGAAAATATGCTTAATTTAATTTGTGTAGGATTCAGTATAATGAAATGTGTGAATGTACACAAGATTATCATATGTGCAAATGTGCACAAAGATATTTTATGTAACAAGGGCCATTAGCAATTACATTTGGGCAAAGGTTTTTATATGTACAAACCTTAGGAGGTTTCATATGGTTAATAATATGTAAAGCAATATTCCTAAAGTGGAAAAAAGCAAGCCCAATTTGTACGCACATTTATTCTTAGCTCCTTGGGCTATTTTTATGAATAAAATTCTCTAAATTCTCAAGTCGTGGAAGTGGAGCTACACACTTGAGGAGGGAGATTGAACCCAATCTTATTTTCTGTGTGGTATTCTCTATCCTTTACTCTTGATGGGGTGATGTTATTCTAATTCTCTTGCCTTGTGTTATGCTATGTTATTTATTTTTTAATTTAATTATTTAAGTCTTTGTTTCAATTATGATGTAATTTGTGAGATTTTAAATTATTTTTTTCAAGAAGTACAAAAGGGTTCCGTGTGACAAAGATCACATCGATTTTTTCTATCTAGAGCTTCACATGGAGGTATTGCACCATGACTCACATCTTGTGCTCTCCATTGAGGTATCATGTGCTTTGACTAGCACATCCACACGTATCCGGATTATCTCTCATCAGGGCTGAGCTAAACCTATCCTCATCATGGATAGCCACTTCACATCATCCCGAGCTAGTGTCTATGTGGACACTATGCAGTAGGTAGCCTCGCAAACCAACTATTTTCCATTCTTTGGCTTACTCTTCTTATCAACAAGAGAACTTCTCCCCAGTTAGTGATACATTCATTGAGGGAAAATCTCTTGGTACACTTTGTGATTCCATGCCTTATTTGGAGTCATCAACTCCACATGCATCATAATTAAGGCTTATGGTTTATGGTACTTATACATTTATGGCCTTTGTTAGAGCACCATCTCTAGCCACTTTCATTTGGGATCCAAGATCTACTTTGGACGATCCTTGGACCATATCCTCACTATCGACATATGCTTCATTGACCATCCCTTTTATGTTACAATTTGCTAGGGCACCTACCTTAGCATCATATGTTTGGGATCCATGCATACACTTATGGGAACCCATTGAGTTTCCTATCTTCGTTTGAGATCTTGGTGGATGGCCTACACATTAGAGGTGGGGAGCCTCTCACCTCTCTTCATCGACATATGCTTCACATTAGAGGTGGGGGAACTTCATATACCTCCTTCATTGACACATCCTTTGATCTTCTTCGGCCTATTATGTTACATTATTTTATCTCTTTTTTGTACTTCACCCCTTGTACTTCCACCTTAGAAATCCATTTCCACATCCGATAGGACTAGATGTGCATTAGATGTGGGGGAATGTTAACCCCTGGGGTTAACACCTAGCTGACATTGAGCTTCATTGACCACTCTAGGTGTACATGCACATTGCACACATTGTATTATCTATTTGGTGCTACACATTGTATTATCTATTTGGTGCTACACATTGTACAAATTGTATTATTTAGTTGGTGCACATAGCCTAAGGTATTTCCCTTGGGTAATGGGAATAATAGGATTAACCACACCTCATTGGTTGTATTTTGTGTGACACTCCTATGCTTGCCATGTGGCATATGAATAGCCTTGCTTTTGCTATAAAATAAGAGCATGGGTGAGGGAGAGCTCATTCCCTCTACCATAGAGTTGGAATCCAGTCTTGTGTCTTGTCCTTGAGTGAGATTGTGAGCTTGCTCTTGTTCAAAGCCTCCTCTCCCCTTGCCCTCTTGTTAGTTCTTAAGTGTGAGAGAGTGTGTGTTGCAAGGGTGGAAGATCCCTTGGCCCTTCTTCTTGTCATGTAGCTAGTGAGAAGGTGTGAGGTTGAGTGCAAGAAGAAATTGATCAATTAAGGTATAGGTATGAGGAATCTTAGAAAGAGTGTTAAATCTTGAAAGATAGGTCCACAAATTTGCAAAAGCAATCAGAAACATTTGGTAACACTAACAAACTCCACAATTCTTCATTTTTACACTGATACTATCCCTTACAGAGGTATAGGTTTTCAAGAGGTAATTAGTCATGATGATGTGGAATGGATCACTAGAAAGCTATCTAGACGAAATGCCCCACTTTTATAATGGCAGTTTTTCATGGTGCTTTGGCCATAGAAATTCCCAAAGAGTAGTTTGCATTCCCTCTGCACCCAATTGTGGTAAATTTTAAAGCATTGGTTTGTTTATTATTGTAGTCTCATGAATTTCCAAAAGATGAGCGTCCAATTGTATCAGATCTACTAGAGAGACTAGACTTCAACAACCTAGGTCTTGTGAGCCAATAGTCTAAAATGGATGAAACCCTATGGATATTTTGAGGCTAAAGATTGTACTTTTGTTGACGTAAAGTTGAAAGAGAACCCAATTTATCATCCCTTAGGCATTTAGAAAGTATCACCCCTTGGGAATAGTTAAGTTATTCCATCACTTGCATAATTTTTTACAAAGGATGCTCTATGGTGAACATATTAATGATGTGATAGACTTGGTCAATTACCCACTTGTGCAAGAGTCATAAATACAAGAAATGTAGGAGCTATGCCAGAATCTATGGAAGCTCAATGTGGATGTCCATGAGAATGATAATAGGTTGGAATACCTTACATACCCCATAATTTCAAAAACCCAATACTCAAAGCGTGCGACTGCACTGAACCCACAAATGCTCTTGCTGTTGTACCTCTCTTGTAAAGCCAACATCATAAGCCTCAAGGTGATTATTCTTGGTCAGAGCCAGAATAATGGGAGGATGACAAGGTACCAATTCAAGAAGATGTTAGCACAGGCCACCCCTTCGCTTTGGAATCACAATGGAACTCATTAAGTATCAACTATTCAAGGAAGGTGCAACTATCCTAATAGCATTTTGGCCCTGTTTAGCAAAGAAGATCTCTTCAAAAAAATGCAAGACAAGTTATATCTAGAGGCTTCAAAGAAGGTAACCCATGGTTGACACCTAAGCTATTCTTTAATGCTCTCATGCAGATTACCACTGTTGATACCACTGTAACATATGACCCTAGGACAGGAGCCCCAATGCCAATTACATAAATGATAGCCCATAGGCCCTACTTATTTTATCCTACTATTGATATAAAAAAATATGTAAGATTATATAAATGAAAGGCAGTAGACTTATAGGAACCATTAGCTAAGAGTACCTCTCTTAGGAACCTTGACCTAGCTGACTTATTAGATGTATAGTCTATTATCTTCCTCATAGAATTCACATATGAGAAGTGCTAGAAAGAGCATCTAGAAGAAAGTAGGGGAGGATGCACAATGCCCCGCAAATGGTACATTCAAAGGTCCAAAGGATGGGAAGGAGAGAAATCAAAGTGGAGGAAGCCTTATTTAAGCATGGAACATTATGCCTATGCTTTTACAATTTCTCTACGAGATTAGGAATTAACCCATGCTACATGCCCTTTATAAGAAAGTGGAATCGAAAGGTGTTTTCTTCTAATAATGAGATAAGAACCCTCATTACATCTTTAATTATCCCTTGTTCACGAGATGTACCAACATCTGAGCCTCACATATCTTGAATCCAGACAAATACCTAAGCCTTCATTTAAGGCCCCACCACTAGGTTCCTTCAATTGATAATTACCTTAATTGATCTTTTGATCAAAGGAACCAAATGGAAGAATGAGGAACTCTTGTATGACTTGAATAAAGGGCCAACAAATGAAGATCAAGTGGCTTTCTACTTCCATTATCTAAGATTTTCCCAAGCCACATGCTTTGTGATTTTGAGACCACGATGGATACTGAATTTGGCCTCCCTATAGGGCTTTCAGAAGAACAAAGTATTCTTTGGAGCTTCGGCACTTACATTGGCAACATACGACCAATAAATTTTTTGTAAGTATGTCCAGTTAGTTACCTCATCTAAAAAGGGAAGGCATAAGAGTTCAAGTTGATGTCACTACTTGGTTCTTTGGCAAATGGCATAGTCTTTTGCTAGTTGGTTTTCTAACACTACCATAGTTGTGCCAACTCCATTTCATTCTTCAAATCTTTTCTACATGCTAGATAAGTCACCAAACTAGGTGTTGGCACAAGAGTCTAAATTTCTCCTCTGCGGTTATTTGTGGTCAAAGTCATAGTCTTGCAAAAAGTCATGCATGACATTCTTATACATAATTCATTTGCATATAAAAATACAAATTATAAAAACCATAAAACTCTAAGGCATAGCCTTGCAAAAAAGTCATGCATAGCATTCTTAATATAAAAATACAAAATTATAAAACTCAAAATCCAAAAAAAATATCCACTCACGCACTATGCACTACAATTCTAGGATAGAAACCTTGACAAGAGGACCCATCCATGTACATCTGTGGATGGGGGGCCCATTGGTATAACCCATCTCCTGGATTACTTATCGAATGCTCTTTTTTCACAACATGATATTCTTATATTTTGTGGAGAATTTAGGTACTTACATCTTGCAAGTGTATGTATTTGGCACTCCTTTCTTGTTTTTTACCCATGCACATGCATATGCACCTAGATCAAAGCTTCATTAGCAAAACAACAACCTATAACATCATAAAAATTCACTTGTTTTCCTTCATGTGTTCATGTCGATAACTACTGAAAAGCACATTGGTGCTTCTATAATGCTTCCCCTGTTTTTTGGAGGACACCCTTGCATCCACTCAACCGTCCTCGTCTCAGGCTGCCATCACTCGTCAGTTTTCTGATGCTTCGGACCTCCAACTTCTAGCTACCACTCCCCTCCCTACAGAAACTTCCTCGCCATGTGGCCAGGTGGTGATTCCTTGTCTGGATCTCTCTACCTTCTTGCAGCGGGTAGTGTTTTCTGGTCTACCCGGATAGTATTTCGTATGCACCACCTTATGCAGGCATGGGCCAGGCACCAAGAGCTTTGGCGAGGCCCACCAGTGTCAGCCCCCTCCCCCAAGCTTACTAACACGTAGCAGTGGAGGACCCTCCTCTGCCAAGCATCGCAACCACTGACGTGATAAGGCAAGGTGGGGCTAGCTCCCCCATGGACATGACCCTCAATGTAATTAATAGCCCTGAGCATTAAGACCCACCCCTAATGGACCCCACGGAATCCTGTTTGTTCCCCCCTCAACTTCTTCTCGCGCAAGCGTCCCTTCTCTCTCTACAACAAGCATGTTCCCTTCAACTAAGCATGCTTCTCTCTCAAATCGACGACACGTGTACTTCACTCTCTCTCTCTTCTACAAAACGTCCCTTCGTCAAAAGTGTTCACTTTTCTCTCTCTTCGACCTGCCATGCCGCGACCATCCTCCATCAGAGGCTGCGCTCCATCGAGCTATCCCACACTAACCTCATCAGCACTTACCTGCACCTCCCCTTGTGGGCCTTCTCGTCATAGTTGACAGCCACCCCTAGAGCTACTTCACCTCACCATCCCACTCAACATGTGTATGCATCTATGCATGTGTATATGTGCGCACGTATGTATGAGTGAGTGTTTGTATTTTTATGTGTGGTGTGTGGTTGTATATGCTTATGTGCATGTGTTTATGTGTGACTCTCACATAGATGTATATCTATGTGTCTCTCGCGTGCATTCTCTTTATGTGTTTGTCACATGCCTAGACACAACCCTCTCTCACACTATTTCTCTTCTCACACCCATCTTGCATTCACACTCTCTCTCTTCTCACACTCGTCTCGCATACACACTATCTCACACATAGAAACTCTCTCTCTCTCTCTCTCTCTCTCTCTCTCTCACACTCGTCTCGCATACACACTATCTCACACATAGAAACTCTCTCTCTCTCTCTCTCTCTCACACACACACACACACACACACACACACACACACACACACACCCCCTCCACACTCACGTGTGTAAATGTGCGTACACATACATGTGTGTGAGGAATGTGTTTATATATAATATTATTATATATTTACTATATGTATATTGATTTATATAACATTATATATATATATATATATATATATATATATATATATATATATATATATATATTACAATATGTTAGTATGTATCTATTTAATATTCTTACTTATTATATGTTCACATATTGTTATTTATATTAATTTATATTTTATACTTATATATGTTTATATGTTTATATTATATTATTATTTAAATTTTCTTTTCTTGACATATCCCTACACTTCTCTCTCTATTTCTCCTCTTTCCCAATATGTGGCCTCCACTCCCCTCTCTCTCTCTCTCTCTCTCTCTCTCTCTCTCTCTCTCTCTCTCTTCCCCAATATGTGGCCTCCACTCCCCTTCCCCCCCTCTCTCTCTTTCTCTCTCCTCTGTCCCAACACGTGTCCCTTCCCTTGTACTGTAGGAATAAATTTTTTGGAAAGCAAAGCTTCTCCTTGAATTCGGAATCGTTTATTTCCTTTTCCACCCTTCCTTAGCTGATTCAGCTACCTCTTTGTTACCTCCATATCTAAAGTCAACCTTTGTTATGGTGTTGTATCTGGGCTCATAATCTCTTTTACGTTTGCTCAATGGGACATGTCCTAGGCATGTTTTCTCTTCCGATCTTCTGTGTTCCACTTCTATTATTCTAGCATTTGGAAACCTGATTTATGCCCTTTGCATGACCATCATAGCCATTTGTGTAGCAAAAGCATGTGGCTCTGAATATTTTGGGGGGGTAGCATCATCATAATAAATATGACTTCTAGGCTCTCTCTGTTTTTTGTTTTTCTACCACTACTCTAAGCCCATCTATATGGGGCTTTTTCAGAATCTTAAGAAGGTCTTCTCCTTATTTCTTCTCTTTCCTTTATGGCCATCTTGGTCCGTTAGTGAGTGGTATTAGTAGTGTCACCCTTTACATGGGCTTCTTCCCCCTCACTACCCAGGGTTTCCTTGAGCAATGTATCCACTAGCTTTAACTCTATCCTTCTTCCTTCTTGAGACTATTATGCCAAGTCTCTTTCTAGTTATTCCATGCCGGATTTCTACCCAGTTTCCACAGGAGGGCTATTCTGAACGTGCATAGCATGGTATGCTAGGTCCCTTAAGAATTGATGTGCCTTCTCTAGTTCCTTTTATGATTCTTCATTAGCCTTGAAGAGCTCACTCAAGCAATTAGATTTTATCATGTGGCAATGCTTTCCTATCCTTCGTCTCCCTTACACCCCAATTTTGGAGGTCCCAGAGTGTGTCATCCTAGGCTTCCAAAATTGTTAAGCCAAAAACCCAAATCCCAAGAACACACTAGAATGAATTTTACTCACATAGATAGTCTGTTAATGGAGATTAGAGTAGAAAGACTTACTTGTCTCATGAGGATGCTTAGTGATGCCTATTCAGAGCTTCCCAAGGGAGGCCCTTTAACCATGTAATGTAGCTAACCTATGTAGAATGCAGTGGAAAAAGTTAATAAGATATTAAAAAAACCCAATTGGCCAGACAAAAAATTACAAGTGACTTTAATAAATGTATTCGACGACACTCACCACTTATATCACTTAGACGACCTTCAAAACAATTTATAGGTGGGCCCGCCTAAACCATCTTCCCAATTAACTGCCATTAGTTTTGTAGTTAACATCCCTCCCTGCATGAAGTAGGCCCTAAGAAGTTAAAGTCCTTGGAGATTGAGGACAGATCATTGGAGGTACATAACTTTTTGTTGCAACAACGCGAGTCACATACTAGTACATATTTAAAAACTTGCATACTAGTACATATTTATGCACATACACATACAAGCAAAAACTTTATGCCGGAGCTTGACAATCTTTCCATGGACGAAGAAGCCGATAGTAAATCCGTCTCGACTGCCTCCTCTACACCACCGGGTTTGCTCCTGAGATGGACTCCCACCATTGGGGATTTCCTGCGCTCTACGTCAACACTTGGATCTCACGACATCGATCACGGTGGTGGTGATGGTGGGGCGGTGTCATACAAGCTCCTTAGAGATGCGTGGGCGACCGCCCCGCCCGCCACCCGCCCGCGCTGGCGCCATCTCCTATCCGGATCCAGTTTGGTCTTCACGAGCCCACAACCGCGCCACAAGGTAGGCTTTCTTTCCTTTCTTCTGTTCTTTCGTTTTGTTTTTTTGTACGTATATGTGCGTGCGTGTGTGTTTGTTTGTGTTTTAGGGAGAGGGAGGGAGGGGGCGGGTGGGGTTGAGACGTGGGAGAGATATTCCTTAGCTTGCACCTGCCATTTTTGCAGAGTGATGAATTGAAAGCCCGCCTTGCCCGATTGCAAGACATGGCAGACAGTAAAGCCTACAATGATCTTGTGAAAGATGTCACCCGGAACCAACACGAGGAGACGGAGTACTTCTCTTCCTACAGAGAACAACTTGGTTTTGGTATGCTAGTGCTCACTAAAATACTCAAATGCATGATTATCAATTTATCAATAACCTTATTTTAATCCTCCTCATATCACTAAAGAGATGCATATTGGCTAGAGTTAAGAAGTTTATCAATTTTCTTTGAAGTTACCGACGTATTAGAGACTAAAATACACCATAAAAGTTATATGAGTGTGTATATATACAAGCATGTGTATGCGTATGTTATGGAAAGCTCATCCAAGAGATCCAAGATCTCGAACATTGCCTGATCACTTTACCATAGTCACATGGAACGTCGTTCCCTGAATGCTTGGAACGTGGGAACGCCACTTAGCACATGTGGGGAGCGTGGGAACGTCATGGAACGTGTGAGGCGGCTGGTCACACAACTCATGTTCTGGGAGCAGATGTATGTAGGGAGCGTGGAATGGAACGGAATGCCATAACCTCTCATTCCTATATCTACGAAGTTACAAAATGTCCGCATTTTCTATCTTGCAGTCTCTCTCTCTCTCTCCTCACTCACTCTACTCTTTAGAGCTTAGTCTTTCTCTCTCTCTCTCTCTCTCTCTCTCTCTCTCATGATGATGTGTCATTCCTGTTCCCGTTTTGAGTCCAAACATTCCCATTCCCCGTTCCAAAATCGGGCCTCGTTCTCGCTCCCGTTCCATGTTCCATGTGACTATGCACTTTACGTCCCCTACGAAGGCTCACATTTCGTCCTTGCCACATTAGCACGAAGACATGTAGAGAAACTTGCGGATGGCCAACTTCCACCTAATCAAGCACTGGGACAATCTCATCATCTTCCCCCAGTTGTTCTTTCAAATGATTGAGGTGAATCACAAGGTGAATTTTGCTTCCAGGAGGTAGTGCTAACCGGTAGAATACATCACTAATATTCTTTGTGATTCGATAAGAACCACAACATCAAGAAGATAACTTGTGATGCTTGCCAGGCCTCATCATTAGTCCTTTGGAACTTTTAAGATACACCCACATGTCCTCTTGTAAAATTCTCATGGTCCGTCGTTGGTTAGCGTAATACTCAGCACGATCCCAAGCACTCTTTACGCTCTCCCTTGCAACTTTCAACATATCGTGCATATCTTGCACGAAATCCATTGTTGATTGCAACTTGACTCCCTTGTAGTCCTACGGGAATGGGTGACTTCAGCTTATAACTATGCATAAGCATAAATGAGTTAAAACTAGTAGCCGCATGCTTACTACTGTTATAAGTAAACTCAATTTGTGGAAGATGTCAAAAGTGCGCAGCGGAGATGATGACCAGATCTGGGAACACAAGAGCAAAACGCAGTGCAGAAAATCACAGCACAAGAGTGTTCTAGAATCAGTTTGTTTGGTTAGGAGCTCAATTTTTCCTATAAATAGACGCCTCCCCCTTGTTGAAATGAGATAGAGGCGTGTAACTCTGCTCTATATACACAAGAAGATCCCGGAAATAGTACAAAAAATGACAAGGGGCTGGGGGCCTATTTATATGGCCCCCCATTAGCAGTCGGCCTGTTGTAGGGCAGCCGACTCGACATCCACGACCTGCAACAGTAGTTGGCCAGCACTGAGGGTCCACGACTTGTCCAGTTCAGTCGTCGGCCAGCTCCAGAATGGGAACACAAACATGCTGATGCAGTCGGCCAGCAACTTGATCCTCTTGCCAACTCAGGGCTGCCCCCCAAGCCACAAAAAAATGGAAAAAATAGGGGAAAAATACGGAGAGTGGGGGAAAATGAGAAAACACCTCATAAGGGCGGGCACACCCACAACAAAGGCCCCGATGTATAAAAATAGACAGGAGATGACTTCTAACACCCCCTCTTAGCTCGTGGCTGTGAAACCAAACACAAGGAGCTGGGGTGCCGCCTGAGCAAATCCTGAGATAGCGACTTCGTGAAGAGGTCCACCGTACTGTCCTCCGTCGAACAGAACTCTAGCAAGATGTCATTAGCAACGATCTGTTCACGAACAAAGTGCCTCTGGATGACCATGGGTTTCTCCAGTGGAAACCCAAACCTGCGATGCAACCTGTGCATCCTCACCACCTCACAAGCAGCATCACAAACAGCCCGGTACTCTGCCTCTGTCCTCGACAAGGCAAAAGATGACTACCTCTTACTGCTTCGTAAAACTGCTCCTGGGCCTGTAGTAGATCTCCTCGTGTCCGGATCTCCTCCCCAAACCAATCGTGGAGTTGGACTCCATCCAACAATCCCCCTCCTGTGTAAAAGAGTCCATGATCCTTTGCATGCCGCAGAAACCACAGGAAACTTAATCCGGCCTCCCATAGAGTCATCCGCAACCATGAGCTCAACTGCCTCATCAGGAAGCTCCCGTCCAATCTGGTGTCCATCAACCAGATCAATGAACCATTCTGCTTCTGAGTCAAAGAGGCATCACACTACTCACAAGGATCAACACCTGTTACGGTGTAAAACCAAGTCCTGGAAACCTGCTGAAGACCACGCAAGCCCTTCTGAAACCTGTCAACCACCTCCTCTGAATTCGGAACCACAAAGCCTGGAGAAACCACCTCCTTCTGCAAGTAATCAATTGCCACCTGCCTGGCTTTCAAAAAGGTCCCCGTGGAAAGAACATCCTCATCTATAGGAGTTTCTTTGTGCCGAATACTACGAGACATCAGAGCATAAGTTACCTGTTCAGTTTCCTCTGACTGACGAACACAAGAACTACCAACATCAGTACTCGAGAGTTTCTGCCATCTGCTGCCATCTACTGACAAGCTATCCACCATCTGGTCCTGGAAAGCCTGCACCTGCAGCGTATCCACACTTAAGTGGCCATTACCAGACTGCCACTCATCACAAACCTGAGGACCTGGGGGAGAGAGTGCTGAAAGCTTGTAAACTCCATTCTCCACTCCGCCTTCCCAAACCACCTGGCCTGTTGCTTTGTCCCGGAGAGCAACAAAATGCTCATCAAACTCCACCCGTACGCCAATCTTGCAAACCTGATGCACTGACAACAGATGAAAACCAAGTGACGGAACATACAACACCTGGGAGGAATGCTTCCCCCCTCTGCCATCGGGAACTATCTCCATCCTGCCCTCACTAGTGGATGTATCCCCAGTAAGAATGTGACCAAAATACTTGCAGAGATCCTGTAAATCAGAACAGGAAGAAGTCATGTGCCTGGAAGCACCACTGTCTAGAATCCACTCCGGAGTATCCATTGCGGAGAGTCCTCCAATCTCCTCCTTGCCTGAAGAAAATGAAACATCGATGTCCACCACCTCCAGGTGCACAAAAGCCGGGGTCTTCATGATTGCTGCTGAGGAAGCTTCATCCTTCTCGGTCTTCCGCTTGGGACACTGCCTCCAATAGTGGCCTTTCTCGCCACAATCATTACAGGTCCTCTCTGCCTTTAGTTTCTCGCGGTCAGTAACGGACTTCTTCTCAGAAGACTTCTCCGACGAAGCCTTCCCTTTGCGCGTGTTACGGCCTTTCAACCGTTGGCCAGTTAAGGCCTCCGAACCTCCACCCTGCGGAGGGTTTGTGAATCGTTCCTCCTGGTCGAGGACCATGGGCACAAGCTCCTCCCACGTGATGGTGTTGAGCCTGCCACCACTGGTAAATCAAAGACGAGTAAAATGCTGAGTACTGAGAGGGCAAGTGCGACAGCAACGTTATGGCCATGTCCTTTGACGATATCTCCTTCCCAGCCTGAAGAACTTCCTGCTGAAGAGCCTGCAGCTTGTTAATATGCTCCCGCATCATCACCGACTTTGCAGGGTTCATAACCCGCATCTGTACTTCCAAGGAAATCCTCTTCATGGGCGATACCTTGTTGTAAAGAGAGGCCAAATGCTGCCATATACCTCTGGCCAGCGTCATATGCTTTACATGATTGATTACTTGCGGTGTGCAGTTGAGAAAGATAAACGAACGGACCCTGGCGTTGACACGATCCCACATCCGTGTCTGAGCCTCCCGGTCCTTTCGGATCGACGGTAACTCCCCTTCCTCTACTTCCGGCCGTGGAACCCCAACGACGACGAAATCAGCGAGGTCGTAAGACTCCAGAACAGATTCCATCATAACCTTCCATATCATCAATGACTTTTTTGCCTCATGTTTGACACAACACATAGGCAATTATCCTTCATGAGATACCCCCTCTTTGATCACATAAGAGGCACGTGCATGTCCAGCCACTAAATCAGTCCATATATGCCCAAAATCAGCATCTGTAAGGTACAATTCACGCATTGCAGACAAGTCCCCATGTGAGGCAATTGATGTCATGTGCATCATAGATGCCATGGACATTCTCAGGGCTAGATCCAGAAGAGGCAGCCAGATAAAGAGTAGAACCGAGATGAAGGAGTACAGAGCACTTGTGGCAGTGTAGACTGGCGTGGAGAATAAGCTGAAGATCAGAAGTGTGTTGGCTGCAGGACATTGGTGCTGGCTGCACAGAAAGGACTGTCGGTTGCTCATGGAGGTGGTCGGCTGAACCAGCATCAGGCGCATCAAGATCAAGGCATCAGGCGCATCAAGATCAAGGAGGAGGACCCAGTCGGCTGAATTAATAAGCATTTAATGCATTTAATACTGGCCGACCAGCAGTCGGCCAGTCTACCCTTTGTCCAAGGGACCTATAAAAAGGCCCAAGTACTCATTGTTTTAGGCATTCAGCCCACTAGGGGTTTGGATCAGTAGGGTCCTAGTCTAGGGCAGAATTTTGGGTGTTTTTACCACCTTTTCAAGAAGGCAGCCAAGGGCTGCAGATATGTACCCTTTTGTACCATAGTATATACTGAATTTCCAGCACTTCTCACTCTCTCTCTCTACTCCCCCTCTACTTGCGTTTTTGCATGAGATGGTGCGTTTTTGCATCAGAAGGTTTTCAAGAGTGTTTAGGGCTGAAAGAAGACTACCGAGAGCTTCCGCGTGTTACATTGGTATCAGAGCATCAGGCTCAGCCAGGCTAAACGCTGATTCAGTCCCATATGATGGTGTACAGGTCCAAGGTACAGGAAAGTACACGGATTCGAAGCCCACGGCAAGAACACAGATCGGGAAGAACTCCCAGGAGGTTTGTTGGTGGTGTTCCACAGTGCCAGATGGGGATGGCAGTTCCGTGAGCCAGATAGGTTCTCAGGTAACGGTCCCAAGGGAGGTTGATCCTCCAAGGGTGATGTGAGAGTGCCAGACTCGCTTCCAGGAATGAAGACCAAGACGGTGTTCAGAGTCAGGGCAGGAATGGATTGTGGAGTAGAGGAAGACCAGATGCATAGATCTTCATCAGAGACAGAGTGGTTTGGAGAACAGACCAGATTTTCAGAGAAAAAGGGCTGCGAGGAGTGGATGATGACAGAGGGACTTCGGGATAGGACTGGGATGATGACAGTCATCCAAGAACAGGTTGGAATCCCATCATCAAGTTCAGCAGAGGGGGATGTCATGTGCATCATAGATGCCATGGACATTCTCAGGGCTAGATCCAGAAGAGGCAGCCAGATAAAGAGTAGAACCGAGATGAAGGAGTACAGAGCACTTGTGGCAGTGTAGATTGGCGTGGAGAATAAGCTGAAGATCAGAAGTGTGTCGACTGCAGGACATTGGTGCTCGCTGCACAGAAAGGACTGTCGGCTGCTCATGGAGGTGGTCGGCTGAACCAGCATCAGGCGCATCAAGATCAAGGAGGAGGACCCAGTCGGCTGAATTAATAAGCATTTAATGCATTTAATACTGGAAAACCAGCAGTCGGCCAGTCTACCCTTTGTCCAAGGGACCTATAAAAAGGCCCAAGTACTCATTGTTTTAGGCGTTCAGCCCAGTAGGGGTTTGGATCAGTAGGGTCCTAGTCGAGGGCAGAATTTTGGGTGTTTTTACCACCTTTTCAGCCAAGGGCTGCAGATATGTACCCTTTTGTACCATAGTATATACTGAATTTCCAGCACTTCTCACTCTCTCTCTCTCTACTCCCCCTCTACTTGCGTTTTTGCATGAGATGGTGCGTTTTTGCATCAGAAGGTTTTCAAGAGTGTTTAGGGCTGAAAGAAGACTACCGAGAGCTTCCGCGTGTTACATTGGTATCAGAGCATCAGGCTCAGCCAGGCTAAACGCTGATTCAGTCCCATATGATGGTGTACAGGTCCAAGGTACAGGAAAGTACACGGATTCGAAGCCCACGGCAAGAACACAGATCGGGAAGAACTCCCAGGAGGTTTGTTGGTGGTGTTCCACAGTGCCAGATGGGGATGGCAGTTCCGTGAGCCAGATAGGTTCTCAGGTAACGGTCCCAAGGGAGGTTGATCCTCCAAGGGTGATGTGAGAGTGCCAGACTCAGTTCCAGGAATGAAGACCAAGACGGTGTTCAGAGTCAGGGCAGGAATGGATTGTGGAGTAGAGGAAGACCAGATGCATAGATCTTCATCAGAGACAGAGTGGTTTGGAGAACAGACCGGATTTTCAGAGAAAAAGGGCTGCCAGGAATGGATGATGACAGAGGGACTTCGGGATAGGATTGGGATGATGACAGTCATCCAAGAACAGGTTGGAATCCCGTCATCAAGTTTAGCAGAGGGGGATGTCGTGCATCATAGATGCCATGGACATTCTCAGGGCTAGATCCAGAAGAGGCAGCCAGATAGAGAGTAGAACCGAGATGAAGGAGTACAGAGCACTTGTGGCAGTGTAGACTGGCGTGGAGAATAAGCTGAAGATCAGAAGTGTGTCGGCTGCAGGACATTGGTGCTGGCTGCACAGAAAGGACTGTCGGCTGCTCATGGAGGTGGTCGGCTGAACCAGCATCAGGCGCATCAAGATCAAGGCATCAGGCGCATCAAGATCAAGGAGGAGGACCCAGTCGGCTGAATTAATAAGCATTTAATGCATTTAATACTGGCCGACCAGCAGTCGGCCAGTCTACCCTTTGTCCAAGGGACCTATAAAAAGGCCCAAGTACTCATTGTTTTAGGCATTCAGCCCACTAGGGGTTTGGATCAGTAGGGCCCTAGTCTAGGGCAGAATTTTGGGTGTTTTTACCAGCTTTTCAAGAAGGCAGCCAAGGGCTGCAGATATGTACCCTTTTGTACCATAGTATATACTGAATTTCCAGCACTTCTCACTCTCTCTCTCTACTCTCTCTCTACCTGCGTTTTTGCATGAGATGGTGCGTTTTTGCATCAGAAGGTTTTCAAGAGTGTTTAGGGCTGAAAGAAGACTACCGAGAGCTTCCGCGTGTTACATTGGTATCAGAGCATCAGGCTCAGCCAGGCTAAACGCTGATTCAGTCCCATATGATGGTGTACAGGTCCAAGGTACAGGAAAGTACACGGATTCGAAGCCCACGGCAAGAACACAGATCGGGAAGAACTCCCAGGAGGTTTGTTGGTGGTGTTCCACAGTGCCAGATGGGGATGGCAGTTCCGTGAGCCAGATAGGTTCTCAGGTAACGGTCCCAAGGGAGGTTGATCCTCCAAGGGTGATGTGAGAGTGCCAGACTCAGTTCCAGGAATGAAGACCAAGACGGTGTTCAGAGTCAGGGCAGGAATGGATTGTGGAGTAGAGGAAGACCAGATGCATAGATCTTCATCAGAGACAGAGTGGTTTGGAGAACAGACCGGATTTTCAGAGAAAAAGGGCTGCCAGGAATGGATGATGACAGAGGGACTTCGGGATAGGATTGGGATGATGACAGTCATCCAAGAACAGGTTGGAATCCCGTCATCAAGTTTAGCAGAGGGGGATGTCGTGCATCATAGATGCCATGGACATTCTCAGGGCTAGATCCAGAAGAGGCAGCCAGATAGAGAGTAGAACCGAGATGAAGGAGTACAGAGCACTTGTGGCAGTGTAGACTGGCGTGGAGAATAAGCTGAAGATCAGAAGTGTGTCGGCTGCAGGACATTGGTGCTGGCTGCACAGAAAGGACTGTCGGCTGCTCATGGAGGTGGTCGGCTGAACCAGCATCAGGCGCATCAAGATCAAGGCATCAGGCGCATCAAGATCAAGGAGGAGGACCCAGTCGGCTGAATTAATAAGCATTTAATGCATTTAATACTGGCCGACCAGCAGTCGGCCAGTCTACCCTTTGTCCAAGGGACCTATAAAAAGGCCCAAGTACTCATTGTTTTAGGCATTCAGCCCACTAGGGGTTTGGATCAGTAGGGTCCTAGTCTAGGGCAGAATTTTGGGTGTTTTTACCACCTTTTCAAGAAGGCAGCCAAGGGCTGCAGATATGTACCCTTTTGTACCATAGTATATACTGAATTTCCAGCACTTCTCACTCTCTCTCTCTACTCTCTCTCTACCTGCGTTTTTGCATGAGATGGTGCGTTTTTGCATCAGAAGGTTTTCAAGAGTGTTTAGGGCTGAAAGAAGACTACCCAGAGCTCCCGCGTGTTACAATTGACACTTCAGCCACGTGGTTTTCTAGACAATGCATGAAGCTTTGTTTGTGTCGAGAGCTACCTTAGGCTTTGATGATCTGTCTTGACCATAAAATCAGTCCCATGAAGGTAGCGCTTCCAAATAGTCAAGGCATGAATCGTAGCCAACAACTCCTTCTCATAAATGCCCAAGGAAAGTTGTGCATCAAGCATTCATAAGCTATGGCATGTCCTTGATTTAGGACAGCCCCAATGCAACTTCTGGATGCATCACACTTCACACAGAAAGGTTTTTGAAAGTCTGGAATGACAAAGATAGGTGAGACGAACGAATACCTCTTTCTCGTCAACTCTTCATTTGAAGACTGCCTTCTTCTTAGTGAGCTCATGCAATGGCGAAGCAATCCATGCAAAGTGTCTGATAAAATGCTTGTAATATTAGCATAAATCCAAAAAGCTTCATACTTCCATGTATGGAAGATAGCTCAGTTCAATTCTGAATGGTTTCAATCTTTGCAGGATCCATCGTGACGCCATTCTTTGATACAATATGCCCCAAACAGTGAATCTCGGAAAGGAAAAATTCACTCTTTTTTGCATTAATGAATAGCTCGTGGTTACGAAGCTCTTCAAAAACACTGGCCAAATGTTGGTGATGCTCTTGCTCATTCTTGGAAAATACCAAGATATCATCAAAAACACACACCTGTGAATTTCTGATGTTCACAGAAAATGGCGTGGGATTGGAAACTGGTTCTTGATAGTAAGCTTATTTAAAGCCCGGTAATCCACATACATATGGAAGGAACCCTCCTCCTCCTGCACTAGCAAGACTGGTGAGCAATATGGCGAAGAGCTTGGTTGAACCAAATCTCGGTCCAAATGCTCCGTCACTTGTTTCATAATCTCCTCTTGTTGTGCTTTGCTTACCCTATATGCAGGTCTATTTGGTGGGGAGCTACCTAGCACCAAATCAATGCGATGATCCTCGGGTCTCTTAGGAGGTAACTCTCCTAGTAATGCATCTGCAAAGCAATCCTTATATGCATTTTAAAATTTCAGTCTTTCACTTGTGAGAGTATCTACACATACATCATTACATTTAACCTTATCACGAACAAAGACCAAGTATGCGGAAACATTTTTTCTCATTGCTGTATTAATTTGAACATGAGATACAACTGGGATGGAGTCTCCCTCTTGGCCTGCATCAATAACATGCATGCGACCTCTACACATAAAAGTAATCCGGTTGGTCTTGTACTCCTTGTGTGGCTCAATGTGGTGATGTTGGTGGTTATTTCGGAGTTAGTCTGGAGTCTTTTGTGGTGTGAACACCCCATATTTAGATTTAGGGTCAAAAGACAAAGGCCTTAGTGTCTATAAAAGCATGTACTTGGGTTCTTCATTCTTTTATATGAGTACCATTCAAGTTGTGCAATCTCTCTCTCTCTCTCTCTCTCTCTCTCTCTCTCTCTCTCTCGATTATCAACATGGTATGAGAGCCCGGGTAACCACTTCAAACTTCTTCATCTTTTCTGCACCGCACATCAACATGTTGATCATTTTCCAACCTCCATAGCTTGAGCATCTTTTGCGTTTTCTCCAAGCACGGGGGACCTCTGCGTTTTTCGGCGGCACTGAGCACTTGCGCCATCATGGCTAGGCTGCATTTTTTTTTGGCAACTCCCAGTTGCCTTGCATTGCATCCCTCGCCTGCGTGACCCTCTGGTCCATGTACTACTCCTAGCATCGCTGCCTTGCCAGGAGAAACAAAGCACAGCTGCTGCAGAAGCTCTCATGCATTTTCAACAAAAGCCTCTCCTCCACGTGGTCTTCTGCGCAGACCTCCCATTTTTCGGATCTGCAAGTTGCGCCTTCTCCACAATAGAGCCATCTGTGGCCTCTCCAGCGGTAGTCTCCTACTGTGCATTTTCAGGTTTTTCTATGTAGCGTCTCTTGCCACCTTGCCTCTTAATCAGCAGCAGCAGAGCTGCGCCGCTCCCTCTGTGCTGACTGAGCGTTGTCGCCATCCTACCACTAGCTGAGCCACTCCTCCACCCGCTGCCAACCGCCGATGCAGCCTGGACTGCCACTGCCTGCCTCTCGTCGGTGGTCGCTGCCCACAGTAGTAGCGTTTTCTGAGCACCTTCTCATGACATGCTGCGTTTTGCAACTTTGGATCTGATAGTTGCCTCTGCTGCACCGTCTCCACCCTTTGCCTGGGCTGAACTCCGTGTATTGGACAAGAGCATGGCATTTTGGACTATCTACCATGTCTAAAATCAGCTGCTTTTTTCTATTCTTCATGTCGACCCTTTTCCTTCTTTCGTAGATCTGCGCTTTTTGGGGGTGCACCTCCTCGCTTCATCTTCTCTACAACAATACCTCCTCAACAACTTCGTCCACGTGCAGTGCCAGCGTATCTACACTACAGCGATCAGCATTTTTTTTCTCAAAAGTGCGTTTTTTGCCAGTTAACGTCATCACCAGAAATCGACATCATCAACGGTCTCACATCATCAATAAAGAAACATGGAGGATCTCATTCTTCTCCTCGAGTCCTCTGCCCTGGTCATCATTGTGCCAAAAATGATTTCAGCCATCAGCACTACAAGCGCAATCATGAAGCATCTGCTCATTGCAAGTATTCATCCCACACTTGCCCATCAAGTGTCGGAATCTTGGAAACGACGCCAAAAAGGATCTACACTGGCATTGAGGGGGGGGGGATCTTAATCCCTCCATAATTATCTATTGCTCATTATGTTTGAGTCGAGGGTTCCCTGCCCAGGCAGTCCTCCAAAATCTGAGTTATTTAATTTTTGGATCTTTTTGGATTAATTCTTTCTATCTTTAGCGGTGCATTACTAATCTTCTTGGATTAATTCTTTCTATCCCGATCAACTACTTATTTGCAATACTAATTCTTTCTATTTGCTACTTCCCTTAGTGCTAGGTTTCATTATGGCTGAGTCTGCCCTGCATCTCCGGAGGTTTGATAGAAACTTAGTACGAAGGGCTGTGTGTGAATATATGCTCTTATGTGTGTGTGTGTGTGTGTGTGTGTGGAATGCTTGTGTGAGAGCATATCTTGATACAGTGTTCTACACCTACTATTGGGCACTGATGATGTTAGTGGGGATGTCGTAGTATCTAGTCCATACTATGCATAATGGAGTTGATAGTTATATAGTCTTGTGGGTTGACTACCATGAGTATATAACATGCACATTCTTAAAAGGTGAATTTGGGCATGTTCTTGGATTCATCTAGGTATATAATTCAACAGTATTAGCATTTCACATTGTGAAGTTTTCGTCCGAGTTGTGGCCAGTTGATATTGCGCTAATTCTTTCTATCTTTAGCGGTGCATTTGCCCTATCAACTACTTATTTCCAATACTAATTCTTTCTATTTGCTACTTCCCTTAGTGCTAGGCTTCATTATGGCTGAGTCTACCTTGCATCTCCGGAGGTTTGATAGAAATTCAGTATGAAGGGCTTTGTGTGGGAATATATGCTCTTATGTGTGTGTGTGTGTGTGTGTGTGTGAGTGGAGTGCGTGTGTGAGAGCATATCTTGATACAGAGTTCTACACCCACTATTGGGCACTGATGACGTTAGTGGGGATGTTGTAGTATCTAGTCCATACTATTCATAATGGAGTTGATAGTTATAGTCTTGTGGGTTGACTACCATGAGTATATAACATGCACGTTCTTAGAAGGTGAATTTGGGCATGTTCCTGGATTCATCTAGGTATATATATATATATATATGTAACGCCTTATTTCTATAAAAAGCTCCTCTCTATCATACCCTTTTTGCCCTTGCTCTAGGCGAGGGGGGGTTGTTTTGGTATGCCGATGTAGGCTGTCTTTGTCACCTAAGGCAGGACCTGGCCTTTGAGTCTTTCGCCAAGACCATGCTTGTTAAGCCTTTGAGCCATGCTTGTTGAGTCTCTGAGCCCTTTGTGCCATGTTCACTAGTCTTTGAGCCATGCTTACTGGCCTCTGAGTTTGAGGCGGGAACACGTCTCGTGTCTTTGCCTGAGTTGGTGTACGGGACTATTGAAGGCAATGCATGCAACTCTATCATCGCTCCGAAGGGAGGTTTGTTGGTTATTTTAGAGGTAGTCTGGAGTCTAGTCTAGTGTCTTTTGTGGTATAAACACCCTCTAGGTGTGAACATCCCCTATTTAGGTTAAGGGTCAAAAGACAAAGGCCTTAGTGCCTATAAAAGCACGTACTTGGGTTCTTCATTCTTTCATATGAGTACCATTCAAGTTGTGCAATCTCTCTCACACTTAAGCTCTCTCTCTCTCTCTCTCTCTCTATCATCCTCTTGTGATTACCAATAGATGCCACGGCTTTCCCAGCAATACATCACATCCCTGCAATGGTGCAACCAAGAAATTCTCATGATCAAGATACCCGTGGATGTGTATTCGCAACATTCCAATGATAGGGGTCACTTGGACTTGTTTGCCCATGAAAGCGGCCTCCGCTTCAATATGGGGTCCCATGTCCCCTACATCAATGTTCAATGCGGATGCCATCTCCATAGATATGAAGTTGTCTGTGGCGCAATCATCAAACATAAAGAGTGCGGGATGATCCTTAAGTTGTCCCCACACTTTGCAAACCATCCTCTCTTTGTCATCCTTACCTGTATTCCCTTGCACATCGGGAATGGCATGCACATTATGTAACTTGGTTGAACACAATGCTAATCAATACACTTAAATATACTAAGATTTGATGGACACTTGTTCAAATACAAGAAGTAAATTGTTGAATTGACAAGAGACACACAATGAGCCGGAACGGCCGACCCCTCCCTCAAATAAAGTATATATATATATATATATATTTTTTCCCGAGAAAAGATCCTTTCATTAGTTATGTAAAAACGCCCGTAGGGCTACAAAAGATCTCTCCTGCTCCTAAGAGAGAGAAGAGCAGTGAATACATCATGGCAGCCCGGGAGACTCTCCCTAGGTGTTGTAAAGTACAAGCATCAGTATAAAGAACTGAGCGGCTAAATCATACAATAGGGGGGGGGAAGAGCCAAACAGGTGGCCTGTAGTGCCAACGGGGGGATCCCGTGTGTAAGGTGTAGAACGGGCCGCAGCGCCAAGTGGCGTGAAAGGCCTGGCGCCGTAAGATCGCCTCATCCGAGTCTCCCCGGATGCGGTCGTACTATCCTCGCAGGGTGTGGATCAACTCCTGCCAAATCCCCCGAACAGTCTCTGCTGGTGGCTCTAATCTCCCCTCAAAGGCCGTAAAGCACCGGGCCCTCCAGGTGAACCAGATGGTGAGGCTGCTGAGGAGCTCCCATCGTAAATCCCTCTCCTGTGTCCAGCTGGCGGACGAGAAATCCGGTGCTGGAACCAGGCGAGGCTGGCCCCTAATAAATCTGATGGCCTGACTGCCCTGCTCCATCTCATAGCCCATAGCAGGCCCTGACGAAGTCGACCAAGCAGCGGCACCCCACGTAAACATACCCTCTGGAGAGAGGGGGGCCAGAATACGCAGCATCCGCAGCCAAATCTGCTGTGCCTGAGGGCAGTCCCAAAGGCAATGTCTCTGTGTCTCCATAGGGTGGCCGCATCGGACGCAGGCCGCCGGAAGACCGCTGTAAACAAGCCAAGTGCCAACTGCTGAGCCCCTGTGGGCGACCAGCCATTGAAAAGCCGAGATCCTGCGGGCCTGTCGACTAGCCCAGAGCCGAGCCCAGAAATCCTCCAGGAACTCCTGTGAAAGTCCCTGCAATCGCCAATGCCCCGCTGCCGCTGGAGAAACCGTCCTCCTCGTCGTCAAAATATGCCGTCCCGGCCGAACAGTATACTGGAAAAAAGTGATCTCTGTGGCCTCAAGGGATGCATAAGGATCATGCCACTCGTACTCCCCGGGGTCCCACTGGGCCAAGGGGCGCGCTGCATATGCCCATATGCGCCAATCCGGGAGCACATCAGCAGGGTCGGGGTCAATATGCCACTTCCGAGAAGCGGCAGCCACTACCCGAATCCTCTGAAAGGTGCACTCTGCAACCAAAGGCGACTCCACCTCCACTCTCTGGAGTCTGCCCTCATCCTGAATCTCATAATAAAGGCATCTGCCATCCTCAGTGCTGGCTCTGACAGCAATCAGGATCTCCAACTGTGTAAAGGCTCCCATCCACCGTGGGGCCACTGGCTCGAGGGGTGTGAACCACTCCTCTGTAAGTGCCTCCTGAATATCATCCCTCATAATCAACCCCCCTCTGAAGTGACTCAGCCTCTCCACCTGGGTCTCCTCTGGTAGACTGCAGAAAGCCTGCCAGTCTCCAAAACTACGAGCTGGGCCTGCCGCTAAAGGTCCCCAGGCTAGACGAGGCCGAGAACCAAGCATATGACCCTGCTCCGTACGAACCGCTGGGCTCCAGATGAGCGGCTGCCTGGCCCGCTCCTCAACACAAGAAGGAGGCTGCTGAGAAAGCCCCGGTCTCAGCAGCTCCCAAGCTCTCAGGATACTCAAAGCAAATCTGTCCTCCCATCCTCTACTGAGGCCTGTCCTCCTCATCTCTATGAAGATCCAGCGAATCTCTGGTGCCCAAGTACCCCCTGCAGGGGGCGCCCGAGCCTGCAGTCGCTGCAAGAGGAGCTCTTTCCAAGGCTCAGCGCCTGGAAGCAACCCCCGAACAATAAGCTTCCCCAATAAGGCTCTACTCTGATCGACTGGATCTATAATGCCCAAACCGCCCTGAGCCAGCGGAAGTGTAATAACTGCCCATGCAACCTTTGCCCGAGCTGGCTGACCGTCCCGCCCAGACCACAGAAAGTTCCTGATCAGCCTCTGTACCTGGCTGATGCAAGAGCTCGAGAAAATCCAGCAAGACGTAATGTACCACATGGTCGCTAACAGCACCTGATTTGCCACCACCACCCTCCCAGCCAAGGATAGTCGAGCTGTACTCCAATACAGTAGCTTCTTCCGAATACTCAGAAGAAGCGGGGCAATCTGCTGCTCAGGTGACAAATCGAGGCCAATCTGGCATCCCAAATATCGCACTGCTGTGCCTGGAGGAATCCATCTAAAACCGGGGTCCGGGCTCCATGCCGGAGTGGGAGCACTACTGATCCAAAAGGCCACTGTCTTTCGCCAATTGATCAATGCTCCCGAAGCTGCACTAAAAACCTGGAGCGACTCCTCTGCCCGAATAAGATTGGCCTCATGGCCATGCAAAAATAAGCCCGTGTCGTCTGCAAACTCAGCATCAAGCAAATCCTCCCCCCGGACTGGGAGCTGAAGTCCTCTCAAACCAACCTCCTCTGCCGTCAAATACATACTCATAGCCTCCGCAAAGAAGAGAAAAAGGAAAGGGGCGAGAGGACACCCCTGACGGACTGATCTGGTCAGCTCAAAACTCGGCCCCCGACCTCCTGCAATCAGCACCTGGCTGCGAGCTGTGGAATACAGAGCTGACACCCCTCTGATCCATCCTGGCTCAAAGCCCAGGCGAAGCATAGTGCCCTCTAAGAATCCCCAATCAACTCTATCATATGCCTTCTCAAAATCGAGAAGCATCACGACCAAGTCCTCGCCAAGAAACCTAGCTCGGGCCGTCGCCTCCCAGAAAGTAAAGATGTTGTCAAGGATACTGCGCTCCTTGACAAATCCTGTCTGAGTAGCATGAATCAACTCCCCCAGGAAGGGCTGGATCCTCAAACTCAAGGCCTTTGCTAAGACCTTGTAGACAGTATTGAGGATCGTAATAGGCCTCCAATGCCGAATGTCATCTGATACTCCCTCCCCCTTGGGGATAAGATAGATCAAGCCCTCTGAAAAGCTCTGCGGCATCACCCCAGTGTCCAAAACATGCTGAAAGCCTCTGCGGAGGCCTGGCCCCAAAAGGTCCCAATAGCGCATAAAAAAGGCCGGCGTCAGTCCGTCCTCCCCTGGGCAACTATGTCGCGGCAGGACCCTCAAGGCCTCGGCAAGCTCAATCTCTGACAGAGGCGCACCTAGAACTGTACGCATATGGTCTGTGACCCTCCTCTGCACATGGGCCCACACAGTCTGTCTGCAAACATCTCGATCCTCAGTGGCTGGCTCCGCTGAAAGCAGGTCACTATAAAAAGCAGTGGCAATGGCTCTGATCTCCCCGAGCTCAGTAGCTATCGATCCATCCGGTCTACCAAGCTAGCGGACTCCTGCTCGCGCATGACGGGGTCCAGTGATCTCAAAAAACTCCCCAGTCACTCTATCACCAAGCTGCGTCCACTGAGAGGCCTGACGACGATAGTAAAACTCATGTCTCTGCTCCTCTACCTCTCTAACCTCCTGATGTGCCTGGCTCAGCTGGGACGCCACCCACTCACATGCAGGCTGCTGCTCCTGAAGGCGCTGTAGCGAAGCAAGGCTGCGTCTAAGCCGTTGCTCCCGCTCGCGAATCTCTCCCAGTCGTGTCAAAGCTGCAGCGTGTAGAAAAGAGCTAAGATCAATGAGTCCCTGGGCACACTGGCCCGCTGCATCCTGGTCAGAGCACTGACTATCATGCCAGATCCTCTCAATGTCCTCAGCGAGACTGGGATCTGCAAGTACCCTCTCTGGGATCCTCAACTGCAAGCTGGGCTCCCGTGTCCCCTCCTCCAGTGTCAATATAACTGGCGCATGATCTGAAAATGAGGTGCCAGCGAGAATGCCGACGGAGCCCCCTCGCTCCCCTAACCAATCGCCCACATAAAAGCGATCAATCCGTGATAGATTAGTCCCTCCCTGCCGGCGATCCGACCGAGAGAAACTAAGACTGTCCTGAGACCGAGAGAAAGCCCCATGCTGCCATGCATCAGTGATCCTCAGTGACATGCAAAACCGGTCCCAAGCTGCAAGCTCCGTGCCGTGCACTGTAACATGACTGCCTCCCACCCTATCTGCCGGGTCCTCAAGCATGTTGAAGTCTCCCCCAACACACCAATGTGCGGCCTCTGGCAATGCATCTGTAACCTGAGTCCAGAACTCTGCTCTGGCACTAGCATGATTGGGCGCATAGATGTTGAGCACACCCAATAGCTCATCATGCATCCTCAGAATGACATACTGTGCTCTACCAGGCACAATGATCCCTCGATCCACAATGGCCTGCCGCCAAACATCTGCAATAACCATGCATACTCCTCCCTGTCCACCCAAAGGACCAAACCCTGCAGACAAAGTGTGTCCCATCTACCAGGCATCACCGAACCATATCTCCGGATCTTGCTCTCACCCAAGTGGTGCTCCTGCATCATCAAAATGTCAATGCTGCCACCAACCAGGCATCTCTGAAGCTCCTGCCTCAAGCAACCTCGATAGCGTATAAAGTGTGCTCCGCCAAGGCCCTGTACATTCCATGAGATGATCCTCATGGATGCCCTGCTGAGGTGGATGCTGTCTCAGCCGTGCGGCGGGCCTTCGCAAGCGGCTTGGATGGAGAGTAGTCCCCATCCGAACGGCTGCGAATCTGCCCACCCGGTGTACTGCAAGAATCCCGGATCAGGCGCCAGTGGCTGTGGCCCATGGCGACTGCCTCCTGCTCTGACAGAGAAACCTCGTGTATACTCACATATCCAGGGTCGCGTGCCAAGTCTGCCACTATGCGCACGACCAAATGCCGAATCCCTGAGGTATCCACACTCCCGGGATCCAAGAAGAAATGAGCCAACTCCCAAAGTCGGCCTATCACATCAGTCACCTCCAGATCGCTCATGTGGTGAGAAAACTCAACTACTTGAGTCTTCAAAGTGCTGAGAGCGAGCTCTAGAGTCCACTCCCGATCACAAGGTCCACAAAGAGGGAACGAGAAGGCCACCGCTGAGTCTAGTGCCTCCTCCCCGCGGGCCGGAGGTATCACTACATGAACTCGAATGGGTGCTGGCTCATGGGGGCCCTCTGCTCCAAAAAGCCGTGTAAAGGTATAATCAAAGGCCTCCGAGCGCTGTCTAATGCCAAGGCGACTCAGCCGACTGCGGATAGATGAAATCCGTGAGGCCCTAATCGGCATAGGTCTCCTCTGTGATGCTCGAGCGAGGTCAGTGCTCAGCGCTCTCCGGACTGCAGGTGAGCGCCAGGGAACTGCCAGGGTCTCCCGGGAAGGTGAGGCGGGCGGAGGGGGAGGAGGGGGAGGCAAGGGAGGTGGAGAGGGAGCCGCTGCCGAAACCGGAGCGGGGGCGGGAGGAGGCGAAGGTGGAAACGAGTCGGTGGGAGGGGACGGGGGTGGGGGGGGTGAAGAAGGGGGAGCTGGCATCTCCTGGTCCTCGGTCGCTGCAGGGGTCTCCTCCTGAAGGGGAGCAAAGCTGTTCCTCACGGGAACCCAGTGAGGCTGAGACTGTGGCTGCTGCTGCAGCGGTCTCTGTGCGTGCTGCTGTGGCTGTCTCCCTCGGCGGCGCCCCTGTCCAGGCTGCCACTCCGAGGTCTCTGTGGCCTGAGCAGGTGTCCCTGAGGCAGCCTGCCGAGCCGAATCTGTGGGCGGGCCATCAGTAGCCTGCGGCGGTGGTGAGGGTCGAGGTCTCCTGCGAGGGCAGGCCTTGGCCAGATGACCGACCTGCCTGCAAATGAAGCACTGGTTCGGGAGCCCCGAGAACTCCACTCTCTGATCTATCCACCCCCCCCCTATCCTAGGTAGCTGAATGACCTTAGGAAGGGAGGAGATGTCAGACACCAACACTCTGACCGAAGGTAGCCCAGCTGCTCTGGCCACCACTGAAGCTGCTGAGGGGCCCGTCTCTAGTACCGAGCCCACCAATGCTCCGAGCCTGGAGAGGAGCGGAAGATACTCCCGGCGGAGACCAGGGAAACAAACTGTAATATGGAAGAGGCGCTCTCCCTGCTCCGCCGCTGCTGGGTCAAATCCATGCTGCCAAGGTCTGAAGAAAGCCCGAGCACCCCTGATGTCCAGAGGACTCATGGCAAGGACCTTGGCAACGCTCTGGGCGGCCTCGAACTCGATCTGATAATGGCCCCGGCCCAGGAGCTGTACATCAAGGATCTTGCCCACATCTGCAAGAAGGCGAGCCTGAAGAAGATCCCTGATCTCCCCTCTGCTGGGGCGAGTGCCGACTATACGGCAGATGGTGGAATGAGCCTGGAGGCGTTCCACCTCTGCAGTGAGGCTCGCTTCCTCTTCCGGCGAAAGAGAAAGCCTGATGGGGATGTCCTCGGGGGCGGGCGAGGGGGCTGCGGGTGAGTCCCTCTGAGGCGAGGCGGGAGGAGTCTCCATCAGAGTCTGAAGCTCAGGCGAAGGCGAGGCGAATGCGGAAAACCTGCAAGGAGCGGGCTGCACCCAAAGAGGCGGAAGACCGGATGAAAATGAAGAAAAAAACAAAACCCCCTGGGGGTGACCAACAGCACGAAAGAGGAGGGAGAGGGGGAAAACGAAGGAGAAGCCCTGGGGGGGGCGGCAACAAAGCGAAAGGGAGGGGAGGCGGGGCGCTGGCGCGAACAGGCGGAAAAGGGGGGGGGGGCGAAAAGGCGACAAAGGGGAGGGGGGGGCGAACAGGCGAAGAGTGGGTTGGGGGCAAAAAAAACAAAAAGGCGGCTAGGCGGGGGGGGGGATGCGAAATGGGGAGGAGGGGGGAGTCGCAGCAGCGAGGCAGGCGGGGAGTGAAGAGGCGAAACGGCGAGGAGAGGAAAGGACGAAATGGCGAAGAGGGGGGAGGCGCACCAGCGAGGAGAGGGGAGCGAAGGCAGGCGGGGGGTGAAGAGGCGAACCGGCGGAGAGGTGGGGGGCGAACAGGCGACAGAGAAAGGGCGGGGCGTGCAGGCGTGCAGCGCAGGGTGGAGGCGGGAGGCTTCAGCGAGCTCGATTACCAAATTGTCCAATTACTCTATTTGAAGAAAAATTTTGTTCGTCTCTGCAAATAAAGTATATTGATCTTGGGAGAATCAAGTACATAGTGTCATGGGCATTTTTGACCAGATTTCCATACCAATGCATATGAATACAGTATTGCAAACAAGTGGTTGTCGATGTAGACTTGCAACCCACACTACCCTCTCAAGTGTCCATGTTCCCTACCATCTGCACTCTATTGTTCTACCAACACATGGTAGCAACAATTTGCAAGAGAGCACGTAGGACAAGAGAACACTACACAAGGTATGTGATCTTGTAATCCGGTTCCCACTCGTGCTACTTGCTCCCATATTTAAGCATAAAAGCTTACCAATAGCAAGTAGAGTCGATGACAGCGGAAGTCTTCGCGATGGAAGTCCTTGGAGTGTTGAGATCTTTGATTTGTCGCCTTTCTTCATACGACAAAAGTCTTCAAGAGGATGAAGGGAACCTTGGGAAAGCTTCCCCTATGGTTCAACTTGAGAAAGGAAGGCTGAAATTAGGATTTTTAGCAAAAAGACCACAAATTATAGCAAGAATGAGAGCTCTTTTGCTGAATTTCAGTCATTGGGAGTGAGTAGGAGAGTGATTAGCACTTGGAAACACTCTTGGAAGCTTGGAAAACACCCTAGCAAGTTGGGTATGGCTATGGAGAGCTTGGAAATGGAGAGAAATGGTGGAAAAACAGAGTTTTCAGCCTCCAAAAATCTTCATGAAGAGAAAACACGAATTTTCTCTTAATAAATAAGTGAATTGGGGTCCAATCAGGTGAAGGGACATGGGGAGATGCCCATTTATGAGTAAAAGGGGAGGATCAGGTCCTGGACATTGAGTCTTGTCCGCCTCGGGACTTCAGTGAGTGTGAACTTGGAAGCGGTCATAATTTATAAGTGACTTTTGGGCGCCCAAACTTTAATGAAGTGGGAACGGACTCACTTATAAATATTGGCTAAGTCCTAAGGGCTATTTGAGCCTAGATTGGGTAATACTTACCACCTGTTCACATGCCACACAACCATGTCAGCAGACAGTTTCACACGCACGGTTCATGGGCGGGCGTCCCTCTACCCGGAACTACACATTGGTCAAGCAAGCATGAAAACAGCATGCAATTTCAATTGCAAGCAAGCATATAAAGATGCTATGCAATGCAGCATTGGTATGGACAATCCCTGTTCATGAGACTTTACCAAAATAGACGTGCTCCAGGCAAGTACACGAGGTACCAGACCCAATGGAACACCAATCCACCAAGCATTTCCGGGCATGTACACGGAGGCACAAGTCCCAACGGAAAGCCAAGTCTACAGTATCACATGAGTGGCATCAATCTCCGGCATAAACAACTGCCATGGACACCAGTCCAATGTACATACATGATAAGAAAGCACGGGTGGACCAATTGGGTGGCCAAATGGTGACATCCTCCCCGGCTTCTAAACAGTTGTCTGCAACCGAAAAGCATCCAAATATGTCTGAAGGACATGCGGGCAATCTTTGAAGAACTCTTCGTCTACCCATTTAGCATCAATGGGAAGATAGTTCCTAAACTTCACAATGTAACGCCTCATAACTTTGCCTGCAGCAAGCTTGCGTTCCTTGTGATACACAATCTGCTCTGGCTGCAAGATCTCCTCAAGCTCATCCACTTCTGGTGGATCCTCAATGACCATTTCACTGGGCTTCGACCCTACATACTTGCGAAGGAGACTCACATGAAAAGCATTGTGTATGTGCCAATGACTAGGTAATTTCAATCTGAAAGCCACTTTATTGATCTTCTCGATCACTCGAAAAGGCCCATAGTACCTGGTTGCAAGCTTAGGATATGCACCCTCTTTGCCAGGCCTCTTTGCAAGTCTTGCTTTCTCAAATTTCAGCAATACCCAATCATTGTCTTTAACATCCAATTGCCTTCTATGCTTGTCGGCAGCCTTTTTATGCTTGTCTTGTGACCTTGCAATGGCTGTCCGCACCTGAGCAAAAGCAATATCCAAGTCTCTTACATACTCATCAGCTGCAAATATCTCATCCTTTGTGTGAAGGATGGGTGGCAAAACCACCTTACAATAAACAATCTCAAACGGGGCCTTTCCCGTAGATGCATGCACCGTGTTGTTGTATGCAAATTCCACAAGCGGTAAGTACTTCTCCCAAGAAGACTTCTGATCTGCCACATAACATTTCAAGAGATCCAACACAGCTGAATTTGCCTCACTTTGTCCATCCGTTTGAGGGTGATAAGCTGATGAGAAGTCCAATTTGGTGCCCATATTATCAAATAAGGCCCGCCAAAAGAGACTTGTAGTCCTGGGATCTCTATCTCCCACAATGGACTTCGGCATTCCATGATGTTTGAACACTTGTGCAAGATATATTTTAACCATATGCTCAGCTTTGATGGTCTTTTTGACCAGCAAGAAATGAGCTTGCTTGCTAAATCTGTCCACAATTGTCCAAATTGCATCGTTACCTTGTTGGGTACGTGGCAAGTCCATAATGAAATCCATTGTAATACTTTCCCATGGCTGCGTGGGAATAGGCAATGGCTGAAGCAAACCTGGTGCCTTTTGCCTATCAAATTTGACTTTTTGACAGGTGATACATGCACGTACATGTGCCTCTATGTCCTTCCGCATACCTGGCCAAAAGAAATACCGCTCAATCATGTGCGTAGTAGGCATTATGCCTCTATGACCAGCATATGGAGGAGCATGGCACTCATCCAAAACCTTTTGCCTCATGTCAGCCACCACACATAGGCAATTATCTTTCATGAGATAACCCTCTTTGATCACATATGAGGCATGTGCATGACCAGCCATCAAATCAGTCCAAATAGTGGCAAAATCAGCATCCGTATGATACAATTCACGCATGGTAGACAAGTCCCCATGAGAGGCAACCGAGATAGCTGCTACATACGGCTTTCGTGACAATGCATCGGCCACTACATTCTTCGTTCCCGGGGTGTGCAAGATCTGAAAATGAAACATAGAGAGGAAATTGGCCATCCTCATATGCTTCTCTGACAACTTAGTTTGAGTAAGAAAATACCTCAAACTCTGGTGATTTGTCTTCACAGTGAAATCAGTCCTAAGAAGGTAATGTTTCCAGATAGTAAGTGCATGAATTACAGCCAAGAGTTCTTTCTCATAAATGCCAAGAGATAGCTCTGCATCATGTAATCTACGACTCTCATAAGCCACGGCATGTCCCTCTTGATTAAGGACAGCTCCTATGCAATTTCCAGATGCATCACATTCCACACAAAAAGGCTTTTGCAAATCCGGAATTATCAACACTCGACCATGAGTAGTTGTATCTTTCAATTTGAGGAATGCATCTCTCTCTACATTAGTCCATTTGAACACGGCCTTCTTCTTTGTCAAATCATGTAAAGGAGAAGCAATCCATGCAAAGTGCCGAATGAACCTGCGGCGGTAGTAAGAGCATAATCCAAGAAAACTACGGATCTCATGCATCGAACTCAATTCGGGCCAATTCCGAATTGCATCAATCTTTGCAAGATCCATCTGCACCCCATCTTTGGACACAATATGCCCAAGATAATGTATCTCTGACAAGAAGAACTCACTCTTCTTTGCATTTATGAAGAGTTTATGCTTATGGAGCTCTTCAAAACAATAGCCAAATGAGCTTTATGCTCTTCTTCGGTCTTCGAGAAGACTAGGATGTCATCAAAGAAGACACCTGTAAATTTCTTGTACCCACGGAATATGCGATCCATCATTCTATTGAATGTAGCCGGGGCATTTGTAAGACCAAAAGGCATAACAAGATACACATAAAGTCCAAATGCTGTCCTGAAAGCAGTTTTGTGTACATCTTCAGACACTACACGCACTCCCACTCTTGAGATCAATTCGGCTAAAGCATGCCGATCCATCCAACTTGTCAAGGATGTCGTCTATGCGTGGAATCGGAAACCGATTCTTGATGGTAAGCTTATTCAAAGCTCTATAATCCACACACATACGAAAGGATCCATCCTTCTTTTGAACCAAGAGGACGGGTGAACAATATGGAGATTTGGCTGAACCAAACCCTTCTCAAGAAGCTCATTCACTTGCTTCATGATCTCCTCTTTTTGGGATGCACTTACACGATAGGCTGGCCTAATAGGTGGTGAGATACCCGGCACAAGATCAATGCGATGATCTTGCGGTCGTACAGGTGGTAACTCATTTCGTAACTCATCAGCAAAACAATCATTGTGCTCTTGCAAAAATTTCAGCCTATCATTACTAAGAGTGTTTACATGTACATTATTTTCCTCAACATGATCTCGTACAAAAATCAAGTACGCAAAAACATACATGTTCTCGGCCTCTATGCATGAAGGTGATCCTGTTGGTCTTGTAAGCCTTGCACGGATCAATACATGTATGCCAAGGCTTTCCAAGCAATACATCACAGCCATTCAAAGGCGCCACAAGAAAATCCTCATGATCCACATAGCCTTGAATGTGTATGCGTAACTTGCCAAAAATAGGCATGACCTACACTTCTCTACCAACAAAGGTAGCTCCTGCTTCCCCATGTCCTCCACTTCAATACCCAAAGCAGCTGCCATATGAGTGGATATGAAATTTTTAGATGCACAATCATCAAACATGAACAAAGCGGGCTGATCTTTGAGCTGTTCCCAAGCTTTACATACAACCCTATCTTTGCTATCATGTGAAGTGTTGCCCTGCACATCCGGAACCATATGCACATTAGGCTTTGATGCATTTGCATTATCACGCTTCTTCTTGTTTGGGCATGCCCTCAAGACTATGGACTCTTCTGCCTGCATCTTCTCTTTTCCACGGGACGGTTGTCCCACATATTGTGCACCACATGAGTTTGCTCATCCTGTAAAGCATTGGAGGCATGCATTTCATTGTCCCTGCCTCTTGTATTAGTAACACCAACATTCATTATATGGCTATCCATAATGTTCTAAGTGTAGAGATAGCTAGTGTTCACGGTGATGGTCCCTCATGATAGAAGTGAAAGAGAACTGTATGCTCTGATACCAATGTAACTTGGTTGAACACAATGCTAATCAATACACTTAAATACACTAAGATTTGATGGACACTTGTTCAAATACAAGAAGTAAATTGCTGAATTGACAAGAGACACACAATGAGCTGGAACGGCCGACCCCTCCCTCAAATAAAGTATATTGATCTTGGGAGAATCAAGTACATAGTGTCATGGGCATTTCTGACCAGATTTCCATACCAATGCATATGAATACAGTATTGCAAACAAGTGGTTGTTGATGTAGACTTGCAACCCACACTACCCTCTCAAGTGCCCATGTTCCCTACCATCTACTCTCTATTGTTCCACCAACACATGGTAGCAACAATTTGCAAGAGAGCACGTAGGACAAGAGAACACTATACAGGGTATGTGATCTTGTAATCCGGTTCCTCCCTCCTGCTACTTGCTCCCATATTTAAGCATAAAAGCTTACCAATAGCAAGTAGAGTCGATGACAGCGGAAGTCTTTGCGATGGAAGTCCTTGGAGTGTTGAGATCTTTGATTTGTCGCCTTTCTTCGTGACAAAAGTCTTCAAGAGGATGAAGGGAACCTTGGGAAAGCTTCCCCTATGGTTCAACTTGAGAAAGGAAGGCTGAAATTAGGATTTTCAGCAAAAAGACTAGAAATTACAACAAAAATGAGAGCTGTTTTGCTGAATTTCAGTCATTGGGAGTGAGTAGGAGAGTGATTAGTACTTGGAAACACTCTTGGAAGCTTGGAAAACACCCTAGCAAGTTGGGTATGGCTATGGAGAGCTTGGAAATGGAGAGAAATGGTGGAAAAACAGAGTTTTCAGCCTCCAAAAATCTTCATGAAGAGAAAACACGAATTTTCTCTTAATAAGTAAGCGAATTGGGGTCCAATCAAGTGAAGGGACATGGGGAGATGCCCATTTATGAGTAAAAGGGGAGGATCAGGTCCTGGACATTGAGTCTTGTCCGCCTCGGGACTTCAGTGAGTGTGAACTTGGAAGCGGTCATAATTTATAAGTGACTTTTGGGCGCCCAAACTTTAATGAAGTGGGAACGCACTCACTTATAAATATTGGCTAAGTCCTAAGGTCTATTTGAGCCTAGATTGGGTAATACTTACCACCTGTTCACATGCCACACAACCATGTCAGCAGACAGTTTCACACGCACAGTTCACGGGCGGGCGTCCCCTTACCCGGAACTACACATTGGTCAAGCAAGCATGAAAAGAGCATGCAATTGAAATTGCAAGCATGCAATTGAAATTGCAAGCAAGCACATAAAGATGCTATGCAATGCAGCATTGGTATGGACAATCCCCGTTCATGAGACCATACCAAAATAGACGTGCTCCAGGCAAGTACACGAGGTACCAAACCCAATGGAACACCAATCCACCAAGCATTTCCGGGCATGTACATGGAGGCACAAGTCCCAACAGAAAGCCAAGTCTACAGTATCACATGAGTGGCATCAATCCCCGGCATAAACAACTGCCATGGATACCAGTCCAATGTACATACATGATAAGAAAGCACGGGTGGACCAATTGGGTGGCCAAATGGTGACACATTAGCCTTTTGCTACTTCTCACTGTCCTTATTCTTGCGCTTAAGACATTCACGAAACATGTGATCTTGGCTACCACATGAGAAGCACTTACCCTCCTTGGCATATTGATTCCTTTGCTTAGGAGTGAGGCTAAACTTGTGCTTTTTCTGAGAGGCATCCTTTGAGTGCTTATTTTCAGCCTTCCCACCACTCTTTACATCTTTCACAAAAGGTTTAGCATGCTGTCCGCTCTTTTGCATGCTATGACCAGCCCTTTCTTTGCCCTTGAATGCATGGTCTCCTTTGCCAGAAAGCTGCAATTTGTGCTCCAATTGCTCGGTGGCAAGAGCGGTTGCAATGTAGTCTCACAAAGCAGCATTATGATGCGTATGAAGTGTGGATTTGTAGACCGGTTGGAGCCCAGACTTGAATTTCCTCAGGTTCACCCACAAAAAAAATGGTGAGACCTCCAAATAATCTTCCAAAATCTGTTTACATATGCTTGCACATACTCATTGTCCTTTTGCTCTATCTTGTCCCATTTGCTCATGATCTTCTCTACCGCATCGGGAGGCAAAAACTGTGCATAAAGCCTTTCTTTGAAGTTCTCCCATGCCTGCACAGGGTTACTAGAAAGCTTTTCGATAATCCACCAATGGGTAGTTGAGTCCTTTAGAAACATGCTTACATGGTGAATCTTGGATTTCTTAGAGAATTCCTCATCATTGAAGGCAATGCCAAATTGGGCTATAAAAGCCATTGCCTTGCTTGCATCATAATCACCATGATAGGCTTCTGTCAGAATACGCAGCGGAGATGATGACCAGGTCTGGGAACACGAGCAAAAACGCAGGCAGAAAAACAGCACAAGAGAGAGAGAGATGTAGGCGTGTAACTCTGCTCTATATACACAAGAAGATCCCGAGAAATGATACAAATAAGGTATGGGGGCTGGGGTCCTATATATACCTCCCTAGAGGGCAGTCGGCCAGCAAAAAGAATGCCCACGACTGATGAAAAAGACCCACGACTGCATAAATGCAGTCGGCCAGCATCCAGATGCCCACGACTGATGAAAACCAGCCAGCCAGCAGCCCTGAAGCCCACTACTGATCAACATCCAGTCGGCCAGCACTGGGGTGCTCCTGGCATCATCTGGCAGCCCTCCCAAGCCTCAGAAAAATGGGAAAAAATAGGGGAAAAATGCGGAGAGTGGGGAAAAATGGGAAAACACCTCATAAGGGCGGGCACACCCACAACAAAGACCCTGGTGTATAAAACTAGGCAGGAGATGACTTCTAACACCCCCTCTCAGCTCTTGGCTGTGTGACCAACCACTAGGAGCTGGGGTGCCGCCTGAGCAAATCCTGAGAGAGCGACTTCGTGAAGAGGTCCACCGTACTGTCCTCCGTCGAACAGAACTCTAGCAAGATGTCATCAGCAACGATCTGTTCACGAACAAAGTGCCTCTGGATGACCATGGGTTCCTCCAGTGGAAGCCCAAACGTGCAATGTAACCTCCTCCTGCTCCGTAAAACTGCTCCTGGGCCATAAGTAGATCTCCTCGTGTCCGGCAGAGGAACGGGCTGGGTCCTCCCAAGTGTAGGCACACAAACAGGTGCTGACACTCTACAAGTACACGAACCGGTACTTGTAGAAGATCCAGAACACAAGCTGGTACTATTAGGGTTTCAGCAGGTACGACCATGGATACAGTTTTGATTTTCAGCAAGTACAGCTGGTACAGTTAGGGTTTCAGCAGGTACAACATTGAGTACAGTTCTGATTTTCAGCAAGTACAGCTGGTACAGTCAGGGTTTCAGTGATATGGTGGCCGGTACATGCGGTACAGTAGGTTCCCGACAGGAGGTACAGCCGGTATTGCAGGTGCAGAAGGCACACAACAGGTACAGAAGGTACAACAAGTGTACAGAAGGTACTAAGGGTACAACAGGTACTGAAAGTACAACAGATACTAAGGTACAACAGGTGCTGCAGGTGCAGCAAGACTGAAGGGAGCAGTTGACCAGCAGAAAAAAAAAGAAGAGAGCGAGGGAGAGATGGGTACCAGCTTCTAGGAGAAGGAAAAGTGCAAAAAGGTGGAGAAGTATGGGGGAGAGGAGGTGGAGGGATCCGAGCCCCTTGTGCCAAGTGGCATAGCCCACCATAATTAATGGTGGGCACCTCCTTTAAGTGTCCACACAATTATGAGGCCATGTGTGGGTGCCCAGAGTTTGGGTTGGCCACACCTTTATCCTTGGGCCCCGAGCACTAAGCTAGTGGTGGCCAATGCCCAACTTTTATAAGTGTGAACTGCTAAGGTTATAGAACCTTTACAATAATAGACAAGGGTTAAATGAATACTTACCACTTGTTCACATACCACAAACTATGTCAGAATATAGGGCAATCACATGGCTCATGGATGGGTGTCCCCTACATGTGAACTGGACATGTCATAACAGGCCATAGTAACAAAAAAACCTGTTTCTAGCTTTCGAAACCAGTTTTTAAAAACCTCGAAACCTCTCCAGTACGGTAGTTTCACCCCTATTTCAGGTTTCGTTCTCCAACCCCGATTTTTTTGGGATTTTTTTATTTTTATTTCCTTCCATATCCTCCTCATCACCTTCCTTCCCTCTTCTTCCCCTACCTCTCTCCTTCCCTTACCATCTTCTTCTACTTCTTTCACCTCTACTCCTCCTCCCATCATTCTCTTCTTCTCTCCTCTTCTTCCTTTCTCTTCTTCTCTCCTCCTCTTCTCCCTTGCTCTTCTTCTCCTTTTCTCTTCTTCTCCTCTCTTCTTTTTCCTTTTTCTTCATACACCATCCTTCAATGTCTTAAATCTTTCCCAATTTCTACCTTCTCTTCTTCAATTTCTTAAGAATACTTGATTGAACCACTTCTGGTATCTAATCAAGCAAAATTGCCATAATGCCTCACCAAAATAAGGATGGGTCCCCAAGATGTGTGAGAAGAGATTATTTTTTCATCATTACACTATGTTTTTAGATGGCTACTATAAGTTTTTTAAGTATTTATACTTTATGAAATTATTGATTTTTCGAACCTCACGGTTTATTAGCCGAGGGACAAAAACCTTTTGAAACAAAACCTGAAAAACCTCGAAACGAAAAAAACCTCGAAATGTTTCTTGTGACTATGTAACAGGCATTCACACGAAAACAAGTCATGCAAAAATAGTTTCAAGCAGGCAAAGATGAATGCATATGCATTATGCAATGGAAATGTCTCCTGTTCCTGGAACCTGTAAATATGCCGATTTCGGCGGACTGTGCTCTACCCCGGTCAACCCATGCGGTTTCGACGTGCCCAGAGGCCAAGGGCGAATCCGTTCACGGTCCGTCAGACTAACCAATCGAAGGTGGCCCTAGCCTTGCCTCGGTCATGCTTTACTGGGCTTATACACATTTGCTTACGCTGCCCCCTCTTTAGCTCACCCTAGCCCTCATCTTGAGGGACTTTGTCCTCAAGGCTTCACACCAAGTCTTTATAGTCAAAGCGTGCTTGAGTAGGGTATAACAGGTCTTTCCGAGCACGGAACTGGCTCAGTGGGAAGCCTAAACTCGGATCCCTGACAATGGGTCCACGTCTTGGCCACACTACGGGTGACATGAGGCCGGTTGGAGCATATGTGGATTTATTGTCCATGGACCTCGCCGACAGCAGGTCGGCCAGTCCATAGGGATTCACAAGGCCTATATAAGGCATAGTTTGCTCATTCGTTAGATTCATTCAGTCCTCCAAGGGGTTGAGTCATAGACTAGGGTTTAGATTAGGTGTTTCCACCTTTTGAGGGGCAGCCAAGGGCTAGCCAAGAATGTACCCTTTTTGTACTATAGAATATACTGAAACTTAGCTCTCTCTCTCTCTCTCTCTCTCTCCTCTCATTCTCTCTTGCTTGCATTTTGCATCAGGTTGTTCCAGGATGGTGTTTAGGGCTGAAAGAAGACTCCCAGAGCGTCCTCATGTGACACAAATGTTGGCCAACCCAAGCCAAGGTTCTATGTATGCTCGGGTGCCTTGCACTAGGTGTGTCATGGCACTCATGCAATATCAAAGCTTGGACGTCGAGATCATCCTTGGGCTCACAAACCTTGCCATCCTTGAACAATAATTCACCTCTAATGGAATTTCACCTTACCAATATCTTTCTCTCACCATTACTCTTTGGAGTGTCAAGAACACTCGGATTTCGTGGGCTGTAACCGGCTTGGACTGATTGCCAAATTCAATCAAAATGGGAATCATGTTGGCAATGCCCTTTGAGAGAGAGATAGAAGTTAGTCGTTATCTCAACAAAAGAGAAAGCATTGACTTCAAGGATCCTACTAAGGGCAGCAACAACCCGATTGGTTGCTCCCTTGCCGTAACAGTCGAACTCTTGCATGAGTACAGTAAGACACAGAAAGAACACACAGAGCATTTGCGTCTAGTGTTCGAGTTGTTGCGAGAGCACAAACTATTTGCAAAGAAGAGCAAATGTGAATTTTTTGAAACAGAAATTCACTACCTTGGCCATATTATATCCGCCAATGGTACGCGGATGGAGCCAGAAAAAGTAGAGGCTATTCTTAAATGGCCAGCGCCGAAGAATCTCGAGGAACTGTAGATTTTTCTTGGCATGTCGGGGTTCTACCGACAGTATGTGAAGGACTACACGAAGATCGGAGTCCCGTTGACTGACCAGTTACGGTCAAAAACTAAAAACCCAACAGAAGAGCTTTGATAAGCTCAAGGTGACCGTAGCAGCTGCACTTGTTTTGACTATTGTCGATCCAAATGAGCCGTTTGTCCTGGAAAGAGACGCTAGTAATGAGGCCATTGGGGCCGTACTTATGCAAAGGGGATGCCCAATTGCATTTGAGAGTAAAAAGTTAGATCGTGCTCAACATAACTACTCGGCTTACGAGCGAGAGTTACTAGCGATAATTCATGCACTGAAAAAGTGGAGACACTATTTATATGGTGCTTCTTTTGAGGTCCGGACAAACCATGAAAGTCTGAAATGGCTTTCAAGTCAAAGTGAACTGAAGGGTAGAAAAGCTCGGTGGACGAAGATTCTACAGGAGTTTGACCTTCAGATACGTTACCAGAAAGGTAAGTATAACGTGGTGGCAGATGCACTTAGTCGCATGCCACAGATTAATGAACTTAGTTTCACAGTCTTCAAGAATGATTTCTTGGAGTCACTACGTGGTTTATGTGAGCATGATCCATCTTTTACAGAGGTCTGGCGCGCTGTACGCGTACACACTTCTTCACAGACGCGACCACCTTCCTCGTTGGCACGGATTGCTAGTCCGTAGAGACGGGCCGAAGGTGCAACGGGAAGGGAAGCGAGAGTTAGTCTGGAGAGACCAGCCATGTCTTTTGGGTATAGTTTGGAGCCGGAGAGCTCTGACGTAGATCCTTCATCACCTTTGATTGCCACGGCTTCAGAGGGGGGTGATAAACTTCGTCGGGGGGAGAAATATGCTAATTACTCCATTGACGATGGGTACTTACTCTACAAGGGAAGAGTATGTGTACCAACTATTGGTGACTTTTGGGCCCAAATTCTTAAAGAAAGTCATGATAGTCTAAGTGCGGGTCATCCCGGGATTCAGAAGATCTATGCACTAGTAAAAAGACAGTTTTATTGGCCTAGTTTATTTAAGGACGTCCAGACTTATGTGCTGAAATGCAATAAGTGCCAGGTCAATAAACACGAACGTCTTAAGGTTGGAGGACTACTCCATCCGCTAGAGATTCCTCAGGGGAAATGGGAAAGCATTTCCATGGATTTCATTACTGGTTTACCCAAGACGAGTCGAGGGAATGACTCGGTGTGGGTGGTAGTGGACAGGTTAACTAAAATGGCAAAGTTTATCGCCACGAAGAAAACTGTTAAAACGCTAGAGTTGGCAAAACTCTTTATTGAACATTTGTACAAGCTATATGGCCTGCCCGCAGATATGTGTCGGATAGAGATAGAAAGTTCAACAGTCATTTTTAGAGGGAAGTCTTCAAAAAGTTGGATACTACTTTGAGTATGAGTACGGCAGATCATCCGGAGTCTGATGGTTAAATGAAAGAGTTAGCCAAATTCTAGAGGATATGTTGTGTTCTTATGTTAGTAAGAAGCAATCTAATTGGGAAGAGTACTTGCCCTTATTGGAGTTTGCCTATAACAGCTCCAAACACTCAGTGACTGGATTTATACCATTCATGTTAATGTATGGATTCCAGTCGAGATCTCCGATGGCTGTAGGCCTAGAAAAGGAGAAGATTCAATCTGTTAAGGATTTTCTTGAAGATATGAATGATATGCTCAGAGCCGCACGTGAGAGCATTCGTAGCGCGCAGGATCGCACTAAAACTCATGCGGATAAAGGACGTAGAAAGGTGACCTTTGCAGAAGGTGACTTTGTATTCCTCAAGGTTCCTGCGCAGTCAGAAACCATGAAAACGGGAAAGTGTGATAAACTTTCTCCGAGATATTGTGGTCCTTTTAAAATCCTTAAGAAGATTGGGGACGTAGCATATAAACTTGAGTTACCGGAGAGTTCTTAAGTCCATCCTGTCTTCCATGTCAGTAAACTGAAGAAATCAGTTCACGGGTTAGAGAACGCCAGAGATTTTGGTGGACTTGATAGAGCCACCAAAGATACCACATGAACGTGAAAAGATTCTAGAGTATCGTGACAGACAAACCCGACATAAAGTGTACCAAGAGATACTTGTTAAATGGACAGACAGGGACGAGGAGGCAGTTACTTGGGAACGCCGTAGTGCAATTTCCAAGAGGTTTCCCCAGTTTGTTTTCGAGGACGAAAACTCTTCTTAAGGGGGGGAGTAATGTCACGTAGGCTGTAATGCCTGTGACCGACGACAGACCGGATGGCCAGATGAGGCTTTAGCGTCAACGCCTCGGCCGGAGCGCCGAGGACGTGGCCATCCGGGGTTCAATGGGAGAGGACGCCCATGCAGAGTCATGGGCGGCTAGGCTAGTGTGGACGGCAAGCCACACACTATATAGCCTGGGGGATGAGGGGCAATCCTCATTCTTCCTTTGTGGCTGGGTGGTGAGCCAGAGGCCGTCCCCTCCTGTGGTAGCGCCCGTTAGTGGTGCTACGGTGATCTAACACTGAGTCAGGGGAGCAACAATCTTGGCATAAGCCTGACTGGGGAGGGGAGGTCCCAAGTTGAAATCCCTGCAAGCCCCTATTGGTATTGTGCATGATGATATTTTGCAGCAGCAGTCAGCGTTGCAGACATCTTTTTGTTCTTTACTCGTAATTGTAATGTGCAACCGACAAGCCACTGGGACCCAATCGGGTTCCTCAGCCGTCTTTGTTATTGCATGCTGTGAACACGAGATTATATCCATTTATAAATTATGTTCTCAAGTTTCAGTCTGCTTGTAACCCTCATCATAAAATGTTACCTAATGACTAACTTGTGCTTGTCATGTGCAGGACTACATGTTATTGTCATCATGTTTACAGGCTACCTTGTTGGACACGCTCTGTTTCGGTCTCAGTTGGGAGGCAGCCCTGTTCTGGTAAGTATCAGGTCTAATGGGTCTTTTGAAGAACTGTTTGTGTGTTTGATCCACCTGCTGACATTCTTTGCATTGCAGCATGCAGCAGGTGGCATTTTTGGTATGGTAGTTGGGATGCTTGTAGAAACTCTGCTCTTTATCATAAGAGCATCTAATCTTGATGAGAAGAAACCAAAGGTTAAGAAAAACACATATCAATATGGACCTAAAATTGACTAATCGGTAAGGCAACTTCTATCAAAGCGGGAAACTCTGTTCGAAATTCTTTTTGAAATCTGTGACAATTCAATTGGTTTGAAAGAGATGGGGCACTTTTCAGTTATAACCACTCCACTTCTTGCCAAAACAAAGCAAGGACAGTGGAGAGAATGGGTCTCGAGTTTGAAGAGACAATTGTGCTTAGTTTTTCATTGTAATATATGTAAAAGAGGAAGGTATAAAGAATACCAGGTTTGAATCAATGAAAGTTTATGGTATCAATTGCAAGTCAAAAAAAGTTTTTGATTCTTTAGAGTTTGAGCTGGGCAAAGGTCATCAATAGATCTAGTGCATGGCAGAGGAACTTTGTGACTCCTATGCATGAAATTGTGACTCCTACAAGTTTTCTATTTGAGGTCAGTTATCTATCAAGATTAGAATTTTTTCAAATCATGTTATTATTACTATGTTTGAAAAACTATCTATCAACAGTTTGCTATGAGCAGAAGGCAGCCAAAAAAAATTTCTCATCTTATGTCTGTGCATCTTAGTGTGGCATTTAGTGAAAAGCCAGCCTTGCCTTATCAGTTGTAAGAATTTTTGTAAGTTGTGCTGTGAAATGACTACGTCATCTTAATTCAACAAGTCCAAATTCTAGCTGATCACGACCCGCTGTAGATTAGTTCCTTGGTTAGAAAACTTGTGTTCGAATTTATCTTGCCAAGTGGAATAACTTGTTACTCGTAATTTGGTGGTGAGTCCCCTCTTAGCTTATTGATAAACCATATTACTCCTTTTGGTTGAGTGGTAACCCCCGATCGGAAGGAAGAGCTAGCTGGGCAAAAACGTTGCCCTCCATTGATGATGGCAACAGACATGTTCCATCTATGTGATTCCTCATGCCATATGGCCCATGTATCTGATGAATCAAATGCTTCATCATAGGCCCTCTTCTTGCTTGGGAAGTCCTCATTGTAGCCCATCCCTCATTATGCAGACTTCATGGGAAAGCTACGTAGTCTTTCCTTCTTATAAAGACCTACAAAGTTGCATGACACCGTGCACCCCTTTTGTCTATAAATATCCATAGGGCCTCTTTTTGCTTGGGTAGGCCTCATTGTAGACCATCCCTTATCATGCATGTTGTAAAATCAGAACTATTAAGATATAGGCCTTGGCGCCTTAGTGAACAAGGGTGTAGAAGGTGTGTGGGTGTGAAGGCTCCTAAGGGAGCCACCTAACCTTAGGCCACTAGCGAGCCTATTTAAAGGCACATGCCAAAGGCATAAGCAAGAGTCATTCTTGTATTTTGTGTCTCTCTCCACTCATTTTAAATCTAGCATAAGCACCACGTTTTCTCAACATGGTATCAGAGCTTGGCAAGATTAGGTCATTTTTTGTGGTGTAGAATAGGTTAATCTTATCTCCTAGAATAGTGGATGTGAACCCCCAACCTATGGAGGGATTGTAGCGAGCACACGAGACGGTTTCAGCCCGTGCTTTCTTCTAGAGAGTTTTTAGGGACCTCTGTGTGCTTAGGTTTGTACCATCAATTGCTAGGTTTATCTTCATGAGGCCGCGGTGTTCCTACTGGTTCAGAACGGTGTCGTTTTTGCTTCGTTTACTGGTCATATAGCGTTTTCTCGCTTGTGGGCACCATTAGCCTAAGCCACCTTAGGGCTTTTAAAGCCCATGACCTAAGGGCTTACCCTCTTAAGTCTCAGTCCTAATGGCGGCCTGAATCGAGCCCGGGAGTCAAAAAAACCAATCGGTTGCTTGGTTTTTTGCCATGGAAGCTTGTATAAAAGCTTTATAAAAGTGTTTTTAAACACTAGTTAGCATTCATGCTTATCATTAAAGGAGTACTAATCAGTTAAGTGCTCTTGTGAGGGCTTTTTCCATATCCTTGAAGTGGTGGTCATACACCATGAGGTGTTCATAAGCTTGATGACAACATTGTCATCAAGCTTTATCAACATCTTCAAGTGCACAAAGCTTCTCAAAGTGTGCTTATAAGCACTAATAGTGTTGCTTAACACTAATAGTGGTCATAACCATCAAAGGAGGAGGTCTTTAATACTAAGAAGGCTCTTTTTCATCAGTATTGGAGGTCGGGCACACACCATAAGTGCCACATTATAAGTCTTCATCATCAACTCGCTTCTATGCTTACCTTGGCAAGCTTCCAAGGAGAAATGGTGCAACCATAAGCCATTGTCTTCATCCCATAAGCCAAAGAGGTTGAAGTTTGTTGGTTTTTCATCATCAAACTCAGTTCCTTGAGTGGTTTAAAGTTGGGTACATGTACACTAAGTGCTCATCTTTAATGTTTTTGTATATCACCCTTGAGGCTCTTGTTTGTAAGAGGTATAGGCATGTCATAAGCCATATGCTCTTATTTCCCAAGCCCAAGGCATGTTATTTCGCTGCATACTCAGCATTTTCATCTTCTAAGATGAGTTTTAAGGTTGAGCATAGCATCTCTAAGTGCACTACCTTGTTGTTTGTCATGTTTTTGATAAGCATCTCTTGGCATTGTCGTTGTAAGAGGCATAGGCAACATTATGAGCCATGCCCTCACCTCTCGAGCCAAGAATGATGTACCTTGTTGGTTTGAGCATTTACCTCAGCCACTTACTCACTTTCATTAAGCTTGTACTCTCAAATTCTATACGGATATCATATAACCAACATACACATAAGCCCATGTTGTAATTATGGAGTAGACACTGCCCTTGACCAATCTATAAGGCAAGTGGTAAGACCCTCTCTTTCCCTTTCCCATATAAATCTACCTCATAACCATTACTCTAAGGAATGTCCTCATTGCGCGTGGAGGAGGTAATTATGCCTCATTGCCAAAAGAGGAGTTGTTGCTATCCTCATGAATCGGAGGAGGTATGGTATGCATGGAAGCATCGAGTTGGGCACATGTACACTAAGTGCTCATCTTTAATGTTTTGACCAATGATGCTTGCAAAGTGACCATATAGACTTTAGGTGGCCGACATAGAGCTAAGAAAAGTTGAACTTGTAGATTTTTGGGAAGGTATGTTAGGAATACTGGGCACTCTTTTGATTCATTAATCTTGCTATGGTCCACATAATTAAATCAACTTTAACATATTACTAAAAAATGAACAAAGAGGTGCATGGTTTGACATCTTTTTTTAATACCTATTAGTCTTTAAACAATGCTATAATGATGTGTTGAGCAATAGGTAGCATAGTGTAATGATATAGCATTTTGCATTTGCATTTGCATTTGTAGTTCGTTTGAATGCTTGTGGGTCTAATTTGGGAAGAGATTAGGGTGATATGGGTTGCATGGATTGGGTGAGTTTCCATGGTTCGGGTGAAAAGTGAGATGGTAAGATTTAACAAGGAAAGGAAGAATCTTGGTATAAAGGGAAATTTGAATGTTTTAGGTAGGCTAGTAGGGTAGGTTTAAATAGGATTAGATGTAGGTGTAAGGGTTAAGGTAATAGGTAGTAAAACCTTAGTAGAAAGTTATGAAGAGTAGGTTTAACAAGGTTAGGTTGGGTAAGGTCAGGTAGTAGGTTGAGTTTCTTCAATGGAACACCATTGAGAGCATATTTGATTCAAGCATAAGATCTCAAATGTCAAGGGGCATGTGCTTCTATAAGCAATGGCTATATTAAGCTAAGCAATTACCATCCACATTGGCTTTTACATACATAAAGCTTCTCTTGTTTGTATGCCCTTTGAGTACTGTACATGCATATGCTTGTACATGCAATGGAATAATGATAATATTAGCGTTGTAGTTAAACCACTTGTTTAATGCATGTGCTTTTGCAATTAAGGTTCGTGAAAGGGGCCATGGCCTACACGAATGTGTAATAATGGATTTGTTTCCTTCAAATAATTGGGGAATGGATTTAACTAAGCTGTGCTTAATAAAAATTATCAATTGCTTCTAATTAATTAGCAGCAGGCGGCGATTTAGCGATAGGTGTAGGCGGATTTCTTTATTCCTCTCCCTTTCATCATTCGGCGATGATGGAAGCGATGGCGGTCTCTTCTTCGCTTTTCTCTCAGTCGCGCGCAGCGCAGGTGAAGAAGCTTAAAAAAAAAAAAAAAGAGCTTACCTGTTTGAGCTTTATAAGCTCTAAAGCTTATTATTATTATAAGCTTAAAAAGCTTATAAGTATCATAAGCTTTAAAAGCTTATGTTTACCCATAAGCTGAAAAGCTTATATTTCCTTAAGCTCCAAGTCCCTCAAACCTACACGAGAGAGAGAGAGAGAGAGAGAGTTTTACAAAAGCAAAAATTCAACAAGTATTTGACACACGATTTTTATATGAAATTTTACAAGCCTTTTCAAGCCTTCTTCAGTGCATCATTATTTGGATTCTTTCGGCATCAAGGAGTTATTTGCTAGTCATCTTCTACGCCAGACGCTTTTCTTGGCAATATTCTCAAGTTTTTGAAGACTTCCGGAACCATGGCTTTTTGTTGACTATCCAACATTAACAAAAGTATTTCTGTCGCTTGTCTTTCGATATACAAGCTCTACTTGGAATATTTTGCAACCTCCTTAAATTCAAGCACATCAGCGACATTTTATTACTCAACTCACATCAGATGAGCTAAGTATTATCAATATCTCAATAATTTTTATTTCGACATATATATACACCTTTAACTTTTCCACATCTCTCTTTCATCATGAATCCTCTACCCCCAACCATTCAAGAGCAAATTCAATCAATCCAAAA